>NW_025767091.1:2967500-3428546 GCF_003918875.1 Haliotis rubra
TATCATTTAACAATTTCAACAACGTAAATCAAGAACGAACGAACAAACATAAAGCAATAAAGCTAAGAGTAAATGTATGGGTTTCAGTTTCCTTTGAAGAAACCATTCCGTACAGTAATCTTTCAGCACAGCATTAACCATTAAAGTCAATACATGTATAAAATCACATACACATTAAACCTGTTGGAAACAAACAACTTGTTTACCATTTGCCATTCGTGTCAGATTGCCCTATCTAACGTCATAGTTCTGATATAACGGATATTCAAGCACTCGCTGGAGGCTACATCATGCGCTGTGTACGAAGCAAAAGCTTAAGACGGGGATTTTAATAATGTATTACAGGAAGTTATGTAGACTCTGCGCATTTGAACACTTTTCGCTGAACATTATGTAACGGCATGTGTGGTCTGAGAGTTAGCAGAGTTACTTGTCGACAAGCTGGAATCTTAGAACCGTGTTCTAATCAGAATTGATCGTACATGATAACCTATCAACGTATGTTGTGACTATATACTGTGTCGTGGAATCTTCTTATCCTGTCAAAACACACGAGTTCCTCTATTTACAAAGACCCGCAGTTCGTCGCGAAGCGAGTGCGGCAATGGCTGTACTAGAAGTGCTGGAAAAATCTTCACCATCGTCATTCCTGCAGGCTGGATAGTTGCAGCCTGTATCTTAACCAGGTTGAACAAGTCCTGGGTTCGATTCCCAGACGTGTATTGGTTCAGTTTACACCATTCATTGTTCCTATGTCAGAAAGTGTCATTTAAGCGGTTACGGTAATATTTTGGGACATAAAATTAAAAGCAGACTTTCCCACATATTTATGTTAATTACTAGACAAAAACATAGTCATGGAAACGGAGAATCCCGAACTTGAAATAAATCCACAGAGCAAATCACAAAAGTACTAAATAGTTTGCAGCCGATGATACATCATACATTTTGTATTCTATTATATTGTAATCACATCACACCCCTGTCTCCCACACATTTCACATTTCCCACTCCTACCTCCCGACTAACCCAGCCCACTCCTTTCAGAATTACACATTTCACACACACCCTTCTCCCACAGACCATGTAAGGTAATACGATATTAATTACTCACTGTTGTCATTGTGATTGATGGGTAATGCTTCCCCGACCAACTAACAGGAAACAGAAATATGTTAACTTATCCTGACCAAACATATTCATCACATTAACCAGCTTCATCTATACTCAGGACAAATATACCACGGGACACAGCATGGTGGAGCGGACCAGAAGATAAATGAGTTTTACTCAGCAGTGATAGTAATATGCCATCCCAGGCTGCCACGACTCTCTGACGCTGGAATAAGCGTTATTCGTATAAAAACTATAGAGAAAATAAAAAAAAAGAGAAACTCGTAAATCTTTTAAGCGTTGTGTCACAGTGGAAACTATTTTTGGTTGGATAATGTACTGCAGGTTCCAGGGAAGGCCCTCATGGGTTTGTCTTCTTGGATGGGGTGGGCGGAAGAGGGATTGGAGCCAAGAAAACTTCCACAAAAGGATTCATTTGGCAAACAGCAGGGATGGCAGTTTGGTCAAACCATGCATATGTTATATTTTTCTGTTTCCAAGACAGATGAAAGATTCTTTAAAACCGTATTCAACTTTAAACACTTTCAAAATATTCACAAGTCCAGAACGAGCGTGATGTGGCCAAATATTCACGCATATTTATAATCTATAACAATATCTCAAACGTAATTCACACTGTCTCACAAAATGCAGGAAAATATTTTAATATTGAGATTATCACAGCCCATGGCAAAATACCGTACACAAGCCCCGACAACGTAAAAGAGCAGACACAAAAGCAGCACACACATACGAACTAACACACAGAGGATTACTCAGATACGAAAAGTGTGTTAGTCAAATTCTACTACCCTATTCATAACCTAGAAACCTAGTCATGTTCGATCTTAGGGACATTAATGTCATGAAAACCTATATAATGATACCAGCCCAATCCTCGGAAGACTCTGGAAGTCGATGCTCTTGAGGGCGGGTGTTCCGGATTCTACCTCGTTGACCGATCAAGCATTCTCTGTCCTTTGTCTGGGGGCATTGTGACACTGTGAAGTCCGTAATCGACCGTGGTCCGAAAACGATAGCGCTGAACATTAATCTGACATGTGATATATTTTCGTGGTCACTTAAAGGTAGCAGTAATAGTTCCATATAGCAATGGCTTCTTTGTAATTGCTAGAACGGAACTGCATCAGACACAAATAACTCACGGAAGGGAGGACCGAACTTCGTCGACACCGCACTTGGGAAGAATTTTTCAACTTTCCCACAGCTGTGATGTTTCACGAGTACCTATTTCAGTACCTATTTATGCACTGATACCTCCTCCGGTAAGGTTTGCATGTTTATCTTGATATGTTGGATGTAGAGTTAAATAAACTGCCCATCGGTACCTGCACCTACTTTGTGGGAATCTACACGGTTTGGCAGAGAAGCCATGGTGTTGCCACAAGGCACCATTTGGTCCTTGTACCTGCCCTGACGTTCATGTACCTGTGTATCCCGTTGCCTGCACAAACACAAAATACTTCGTCTGGCTGAAGAGAAACTTGAGATACTTTAGTTGATAAGTAAGGCAATTAATTCCACAATTCGACGTGAGTTTGATATGAAGCACCTAGCTCAACAGTATTTGCGGGATGACGAAAGTAATGGAGCCTTCCCAGACAATCACGTGATTGGTATTATGACCACAGTTCCACGCCGGTTTGATCACGAGGACACGCCAGGGAAACCGAATTTTTAGTCACCTCTTACTTGAGCATAAGTTACTTGGGCAATGTCCACTCTTCAATCTCAACGGACGATTAATTATCAGTGAAATGGTAAATGGGTTCACTGAAAACTATACTCCCTGAACTGGAACAGAACAGCTATGGACCGTGGTCCGAAAACGATAGCGGACTGCAAACTGCACTAATGGACAACTACAGGACCACTGTATTGTGTAAATGGAACTGGGGCACACAATCTGTCACATGTGAAAATACAATTAAAGATATTACAATGAAATAACACAAAATACATATCAGTGATGCTGGAAAATACTGACTGGGCTAAAGCGAAATCATGGTGCTACGTACCATCATGTCTTTTACACCCACTTCCACTTTTACACTCTTATTCTCTCGGACTTTGTCTATACAGTTATAAATCATGAAACTGTCACAGTACACGAGAACATATTCTCAGCACATAAAATTAAGTATTTTATTGTTAGAAAAACAAACTTTTATCTCAAGGACATGTGCCCATAGCTCTCACGAATAGCATACGATCTTATGTACAGTGACTATTGTATTTCAGCTTTCCGACCAGTCATCACGTCAATGCATAGACAGATGTATACATGTATATGTTACCGGAGGATTGGAAATAACTGAGTTCCTAACAGCTTATATATACTGGTGGAAATAGCACCAGTGTATATATAACTTGCTCGAGACGGCATGGTGACGTCATTCAAATCTTATTGTTGCGTAAGGTCGGAATGACGTCTCACTACAAACCGTGTTAGTATTCAATATTCCTGACGTAATACAATTGTAGTTTTCTATGACGGCGGTCATGACCGACGCATTTTTCTGAAGGGGGCGTAAAACAATCAGAGGATGACTGGTGATAAAGATTTGATCACACTCCCGTGTGGGCCAGCAATCTGTATGCATGTCATCTCCGCTGGAAGGTCTCCCGTGTTACTGGCAGCAGCGATACGGAAACTCCGACCCGCGGTGTCTGGCTCATCCCGGTGACTTCGATATATGATGTTTAGGTCAACGTCCTTCCTAACTTGTTGGCGAGATATTATCCACATCTGTACGGAATAATATTTCGCCCCTCTGGGGAAATCCGTTTATATGCAGCTTGATAAAAAGATCCATCCATTAGAATTATCTTGGCTTTGATAATTTTTCAATTATGTTCAGGAAACGATGCTTGGAGCGCAAGCTCCTCACATCTAACGGCAAGTTATACATTTCGGTATTTTTGAAGATCTGGTACATAATGGGTCAGCTATATTTGACGGCGATCTTACTTACACACTAGTGAACACAATACTGACATCACATAATGCTTAAATTACGATGTCGGTTGGCTGGAACCTGCTTCATCCATATCATCATCACCAGCATATTCTAGTGTTACCAGTGCAGTGTGAATCGTAAGTTTATGCCCGAATAACTGTCGATTTTCCAAACCTGCATGTTGCTGTCTGACTCGACACAATTGGATTCAGAATATCTAAAAAAAGGATAAATGTCTTATAGAACATACAGTGTATGAGACCTTGACGTATAATGACAATGCTTATTAGAGTTTTTTGGATGGAGACATGGATTGCCTTGAGTTTGTGACGGTAATCTTGGTAAACTATCTCTTTACGGGAACACCTGGTGTCATCATTGCATTATTTTGTGATATCAGAATCACACAACAACCATTATGTTTTACAGAAATGGTTCTATTTACGTAATAATGCTTCAAATAGTTATATTGCCTCTAATTATCCCAACCTGTAATCCAGATCAAAGTAATAATAAAACCAGCCTCTCCTTTCGTCTTAGGCATTTCGTCAAGGATTAATAAGTGTTGTTATGAAGCGAATTAAGGATTGCAAAAAATCTAGTTCAATATGTTTTCCAGTAACACAAAGAGTATCTTGCAGACATTTTCAAATGACCTTTTCGTGCTGTGTTTGAATTAGTTTCCTCAATGCACAAAGTGTGGCAAGAGAGGGGAACGTTGAACCCATAATTATATCTCTGTGAATGCATTGGCATCCCTATTGCCTGTTTGTGTGCTTCCATCGCAGGTCCTTGCACACTCTCTGTCAATCGTGAAACTCAAGTGTTCAGAAGGAGGGGATGAGTGCGGAGCGACTTTAATGATGTCTGTCCAGGGGGTTGGGATGGCTGTGTATAATCAATAGCAACGCTTCTCTAATTTACAGATTTAGACGAATTTTATTCAGTAGCTATTCATGATAACTTTCTATTTGTTATTTGGCAAATACGTCTAAACGTTGTCAACAACATATGATATGTTTATTTTCAAGTAAATAATCGGTGATTGGTATATGTCATAAATGATAAACATAATATGTAGCACCAAAACAAGATGGACACACGGACCTGAAACTACATGGTGAGTGAGTGAGTTTAGTTTTACGCAATATTCCCACTGTATGGCGGCGGTCTGTAAATAATCGAGCCTGGACCAGACAATCCAGTGATGAAGAGCATGAGCATCGATCTGCGGAATTGGGAACGATGAAATGTGTCAACGATGTCAGCGAGTCGGACCACCCGATCCGGTTAGTCGTCTCTTTCGACATGTGTCTTACATGTGTCAACCAAGGTATCGAGTCTGACGACCCGATCTCAGAAACTACATGGTACTGGTGTAAACACGGAGATATAATCTTAAAGGATAGAACGTCATAAAATGGAAACTACTCTGGCTACATCCCAACATTTAGCAATATAATAGCGTTGAAGGAAATTGTTCCAATTACAGAATATGACAGCGGAGTATATATAGGACAGAAAGATGAATTGCCGTGGTGGTTTAAAATCGCTGACATTTGTAATGATACTGGGAGAACGTCTTTTGATAGTGAAAGGCAGGTGAAAAAGCAAAAGAAAAATGTTTAGTAGTTGTTCAGAGTAATATTGACGAAGGGCTGCATAGAAATGTATATCCTGTTTAGGAGTCTTGTCTTGGCAATTCTCCCACGCTCTATCTGAGACAGAAATCTGCCCCTTTGGAGCCACCGACGGACATGCTGCACACGCTAATCATGCCCACCACCACGCCGACATCGGTCAGGACGAAATACACTCAGGGGACACTCATCAACTTGCGACGTTGTTCACAGTCACTCATGTCCATATGTTCTGGGTGTCAGCGAGTACGTTTGGTCGCCTCGTAAATCTCTGGGGAATATTCACTCCTGATTGCCCCGTTCTGTTGTTCTGTCTAGCGTTGTGAATGTTTTGATCCATTTAACGAAGTATGTGAGGAGTGTATTTTAAAAAGAATACGAGTATTTGTGATGGATCGCTGAGTAGAAATGTTACTGCGTGAACAATTCGGTCCTTGAGATCATTGGTCCTATTCTTTGTTCACGACAATACAATCTTTCCACATGGAGAATATTCCTTTTGATGTCAAATGGTATTAAATTTGTTAAAGTGATATCGTCTTCTTGTAGCGCCAAGTGCTGAGGCAGAAGTAATTTCTGGACTGTTTTCCATCTTAATGTACAGGAGAAATAACGACACAAGTTACTTACAACTGAAAAGACTCGGTAAAATTGGTCCAGTGGAAACCTTACTGCGACTTTTAAGTTCAATTTCAAACGCATTTTAAACTTAGGTGGTCATTTTCAATTGTATAGCAGGGATATTCAAGATAAGGTGCTGAATTGGCCTCATTTTGCAGGTCGTTCTCCAAAAGCAAACGGCTGCCTTGGCGTAAATCTCATCATATGAGTGGAATTAACTCTGCTGACGTTTTGATTTGCGGATGCACATATGTGTTGATTTCGAAGGTCTTCAATGTAATTAGATAAATATTCATGTCTAAGTTTAATAAGCAGAGCTCCTCATTAGTGCTTGTACGTATACACAGTTAACTCACTCTGCGCGATTTTTTTTATTCGAATAGAAAATTCGCGCCGAGTGAGTTCAGTGTTTGTTCGTTGTTTAACACCGCACTCATCAATATTCCAGCAATATGGCGGCGGTCTGTAAATAAGCGAACCTGGACCAGACAACCCAGTGATGAAGAGCACGAGCATCAATCTACGCAATTGGGATACGATGACATATGTCAACCATGTCAGCGAGTCTGACCACTTATCCCGTTAGTCGCCTCTTACGACAAGCATGTGTTGCTGAAGACCAATTCTAACCCGGATCGTCACAGGTTAGTGCGTTAACAGATCTGTCCACACCATTTAGTGTACGTTCTATGGCCTTCGTCAAACTGAATGCCACAACATTACGCCACGACATCACCACTGCTGTAGCTGTCACTGCCACTTTCATACAGCTTTGACAGCAATTTTTCATTCAGAGTACACTCTCATAATGTGATTTTTCTCTCTCTCTCTCTCTCACACACACACACACACACACACACACACACACACACACACACACACACACACAACAAACCACACATTTCCCTATTCCACTAAACAATTTCCAGTTCACTACAATTCCAGTTACAAAAAGTCCATTCCAACTTTAAGACTCACCTTTCACATCATTGACGCGTCAACTTGGTCAAATACCTAAACATAACTTCTTTGAGTGGCATTTTAGAAGTTAGGAAGTACAATATAGACAAACTCTATGGATAAGAACATCTTTATTTCGTCCAAGAATCTGTATCGAAACGTCGCATTCACGAAATAAAAACGTTGTTATCCATAAAGTTAGTCTGTATTGTACTTCCTAACTTCTAAAATGCCACTCAAAGTAGTTATCACATCTACTACAAATAACGTTTGAAAGCTTTGAATGTTTTAGTGTTTTAGTGTTGCTCACATTTGTGAGACACCTCTTAAAATCATCGTATGTAAGTATCGCTAGAAATGAGTGAAATGTAGACACCAATGCTCGGACCTCCGGGTATACTGTTCCAATGCTAAATGTATAACTAACCAAGGAGAGAGAGTTCAAGTAATAACTCGCATGTTCGTGTTGACATTTCATGCCACTGAACTTTTATGTATGGATCGAAACAATGAAAAGGATAAAAGATGTTTCTCTTGCCTCTTTATGTATATATATGGCAACAGTTAAAAAAATGTCTATTTTTACAAACTATAAAGGCAAATAAAGGTATCAAATCCCCATAAATATCCCTCATTCGTATTCAAGAATAACACATTCCGTCAAGTCTTTACGTTCGTCTTTATAGGCCTACTTAAACAACAGTGTTATGTTTTATATGAGAATTTCAGTTGCATGTTGCACACAGAAAATATATCCTCTAGAATTCTCGAGGATTAAGTATGGTCGTATATCAATGCATTTTTAATATCAATTTGGTATGAAGAGACAACATATTCTGCAATAACACTTTGAAACATGAGTTACTGTAGGCACAAGCCAGCAATAAACACGCGTTTGAGTCATGAACGTCTACTGTAACACATCAACATAGCTGCCAGTGCGCAAAGTGTATGTGTAAAGTTCTCCATAACTTGAATTTATTGAACTTACCCTCCAAATACGTAATATTAGAATCGGTGATGTTCGATTTGAACTTGAACAGCAAACTCAAAGTAATCGATGATTATGTCAGTGATTTATCCACCAGGGGTATCATATGATGTTATGGAAGAGGGTGCTCAGTAACAGACAATCACGTATTTACCAAGAGCTAAAACGGCCCATTACCAGGGCGACATGATGTATCATGAAAGAATCACACAGCATTTGTCAGCATCGTTGGAATTTGGCCACGCTGCTAGCATCATATCAGGGCGACATGATGTATCATAAAGAATCACACAGCATTTGTCAGCATCGTTGGAGTTTGACCACGCTGCTAGCATCATATCACAGTCGACAACAGAAATATTGATTAGCATCAACAGCAGACCCTTACGGATCCCCAAATCAATGTACTCCTATGATGAAGTATGAAATACCAAATATCGATCTACAGGATCGTGATTGACCTGTGCGCCTTTTTAAGTCCTGCTGTCATAAACAGTGTTCTATATGTCAGTTATGTAACGCGTGCTTCTAAATGAGAGTGGGATCTATCGCCTAGCGATCTCTTAAGACCGACGGTGAATACATGAATATTTCGCCAGCAGAAATATGAACTGCTAATTGACACTTGTAGTACACAGTTCTTTAGTAGTCTGAGTTGCTTACAGCGAAAGTTGTTTGTAACAGCATAAATCACGAACAGCTATGCTGGGGGGAGACTAACGGGCTATATTAGATACAAGTAACACACCGACATACATGACTCAATTGTATGTTATATCATCACTTTTAGGGAGCTGGATGGGTATATTTTAAACAACCCAGGAACACTCCTGTCCAGGCCCCGATTTCTCGAAACAAACTGAAGTCTGAGTTTTAACTTAAGTTAGAATTTTTACTCAAATTTGAGAAAATGCATTTCCATGTTGAACTGAAATCAATATTAAACTCAAACACAGTTGGCAATTTGGGTTTGGTGGATAGATTACTTAAGTTGTTTGGGCTTTTTTATTTTAAAAATGCAGTTGAGTTAAAAATTCAGCTGTTTCAAATTGTCAAACTCAGTTTGAAATCTGAGTAAAAACTTAAGTTTGTTTCGAGAAATCGGGGCCAGGTGTCTGACTGGGAACACAACTCACTGTGTACCTTCCTACCTATTTATGAATTCTGCTACTGTTTCATCAATATTGAGTGTTGATCCTCCCTAGATACTACTAATTGTGATTTATTGACTATTTACTCTCAGAATGCATCGACAATGCCTTGAATAATTCGATTACAAGGTTACTGGGTGCGACATGATTTCAGTGTCCGATAAAAAATATTATGGATGGGGTCTAGTTTCATCAGTAACAGAACCTAAATAACCCCTGGATCAATAAGATTACCTTGTGTAACATCCCAGACCGTAATTGGAAACAATTCAACTGAAACAGAATCCAGTGGCCATGGAATTCCACAGGAATAACCCCCCCCCCCCCCTTCTTCCCAATTAAACGAAGTTGTCACAATACAAAGATAATTTGCTTCTTTGAAGCATGCCTGATTAATTGTAGAAAAGAAAGGCTTCAAATTTACAAACTGTTTCACACGTTGTCCGAAATGTAAAAACAACAAGAAACAAACACACAAACACCAAAAACATCGATCTGCAGGAAAGCCTACTCGACCCGTTAAACTCTTCATATAAAGAACTTGAATCAAAATGATTCATGTTGGAAATCGCCGGGTCTTTCACAGTGTGACTGTCATAAACTGACTCATTAGGTACTTGTTTGCAATTCGAACATTACATACGTACAGATACATCTCCCTAGTCCGGAACCTGCTAATCCAGTAGGCTACTATCCTCATTGATAGAGTTCAACTAGAGAGAGTCAAACATCTAGGGAACAGCGATTACCCGTCTCGACAGAGAGCTGTTGTGATTTCTACGGATGTACCCTGGAGCTCACAGATCTACCATGTATTTGCAATGCTGTAATTCTGAAGTGATTCAAAGCCGCACTGCCAAATCTCTTGGCACTCAGCCAGGGCAATGTGGGGCACGTAGACCGGAGATCTGTGTTCATTTTCAAGATTCTGCAGAATTTAAGATAAGTGTTATTCTCAATCTCCAATACGGAAATCACATCGAAATCAGATATCCCTGTGATTGGCAATAAAAAGATAAATCGTAATTGTAACCTCGACGGGCATTATTTTCTGTTTTCTGTTCTCAAAACCACATCCTTCCTTCAAGAAGAAGATTTCCGTTTAAGTAATTTCCTGGCTAAGAAATGACTTCAGGATGTTCTTCCATTTCCTTACTGTTGTGTTGATTCTATCATTGCTATATCTGTACGACAATTAAAAAACACGCTGTAAACAACTGAAAAAACAAATATTTAACAACTGCAAATGCATTAATGAACTACTTCGTTAAACATTTCCGTGAAAACTTTTTTCGGTCTGAATACATCGAGCACAGACTGGCTTAATTGTGTCACATATCTCCTTTGGGGTTAACCCAAACATGTCGAAACTGCTGTGTCCGTTCAACACCAGCTACAATGTTATCTGAGGCGGGCGTTGGTGTCTGTTATATCTCTCTCTGTATACAGGAATGAAACAGAGGCTGGCGTTTGTGTCTGTTTACTCTGTCTCTGTACATTGGAATGGATCCCTAAAATATCCACAACTACAGGTACACCTGCTGTTGAGCGAATGGAGCAACCGTTATTGCTGTTTCTCCGACATGTTCGTGCCTGGGCGACAACATTTGACGCCTTCGCCGTCGGTTACAGCATGACGTAAGCCCACTAAGCACTCCATTTCCTGGCGTGTATTTACTGCAGTATGTTCCTGTCAGTGGCGTGATTCTAATATTATTCTCAACTAATAATAACCAGCTACCTATTCAACCCTCAAGTATTCATTGTTTATAATGTTTATAAGGTATTTTGTCTCTTAATGTAAGGCGCCGTCCCTTGATAGCACCCTAGAGCCATACCCACTCACCCTTAAGGTAAAAATGCAGACATCAGACCGTCATTTAGGGTGCTCGGGGCTTTTTAATTTACAGCTCTGCATGTTGCAGATTTGATATTAAGCCTTTCTCTAAAAGCACCACCGGTTATTGTTAAATTCGGTAAGAATATAAAAATAACTTGCCTTGCATGTGAAGAACAGTAAGAATAATGCAGAATAGCAATGCATCTCGACATTTAAGAACCAAAATTAAAAACAAAAGTATATGTTAATACAACATAATTGGGGTTTGGCGAATCATTAATACATATGTTGTCAAATGATATGTATTCTTCAATTTGACACAGGACAAATTTGAATTTTAGGAAAATATTTGACACAAACCAATCCATGCTGACTCCCAGCATGTAGGGGAATGGTTGCTGACGACAAAACGTTTGAAAAAAAGAAACGTTTAACAAAAACGTAACTTTACACTCACGTCTGTAGTGAATCACTAAAACGCACCCTACATGAAATGCAGGAGCATCATGAAATTGTGTATCACCCTGAGCTGAAGCCTATGACTGTAGGCTTGTAAATACCACATCAATGATACCCCACATGCATTGCTTTAAGCCACTGTAGACGACAAGAGAATGAAAAGACTGACAGAAGCTCAACGACACAACGCCATCGGCCGTTTACAAGGACGGACATCGCAGCATGATGTGGCAAGACACTTCAGCGTGTCCAGACAGACCATCTCGAACCTCTGGACCCGATACACAAATACTGGAGGTGTTAATGACAGACCCAGGTCAGGTCGACCTGGAGTTACCACCACCGCCTAGGATCGCCACATCCGGTTGAGACATTTTCGTTCAAACACCATGGCCGCATCATCCACAACAATCTTAATCCCTGGACTGCACACAACACTTCAGCAAGTGTATCAAAACATTCCTCAAGACAACATTCGGCATCTCCTTTCTTCTATGGGTCACCGCTGCCAAGCTGTTATCGACATTTTATTCTGACCAAGTGACTTTAATAGCCCTCTGTGGTTTTACCAAACACTTTCTGGATAATCATGTTTTGGAAATTTGTAAAGTGATGATTTTACTGTAACTGAGCAATGATGTCATGTTTGAATCGATTAAATGCACTCAGTAAGTAAACTCGAAAACACCATGTCAAGTTTCTTTATTTTGAAGAGTATATATAATATGCCCGGGTCACTAGCATAACCATGGAACACCGTTGTCCCGAGGGTAAACATGGAACACATTGTCCCTAGAGTAACCACATAACACGTTGTCCCTCGCGTAACAATGCAACACGTTATCCTTAGCGTAGCCACGAAACATGTTATAACTCGTGTAACAATGCAACACGTTGCTTCTATCAATGCAACACGTTGTCCTGTTGTACTTAGCGTAACCATGGAATACAATGCAACATGTTGTCCATAGCGCAACCATGAAACACGTTGTCCCCTGTGTAACCATGGAACATGCAACCGGTTGTCCCCAGTGTAACACTGCGACGTGTTGTCCCCAGAATAACAATTCAACACGTTGTCGCTAGTGTAATAATGCAGCATGTTGCCCCCAGTGTAACAATGCTACATGTTGTCACTGGTGTAACATGCTACATGTTGTCCCTAGTGTAACAATGCAGCATATTGCCCCCATTGTAACAATGCAACATGTTGTCCCCAGTGTCACAATGCAACATATTGCCCCAGTGTAACAATGCAACATGTTGTCCCTAGTGTAACAATGCTACATGTTGTCCCTAGTGTAACAATGCAACACGTTGTCCCTAGTGTAACAATGCAACATGTTGTCCCTAGTGTAACAATGCAACATGTTGTCCCTAGTGTAACAATGCAACATGGTGTCCCTAGTGTAACAATGCAACATGTTGTCCCCAGTGTAACAATGCAACATGGTGTCCCTAGTGTAACAATGGAACATGCTGTCCCTAGTGTAACAATGCAACATGTTGTCCCCTGTGTAACAATGGAAGATGTTGTCCCCAGTGTAGCAATGCAACACGTCCCTAGTGTAACAATGCAACATGTTGTCCCCAGTTTAACAATGGCAAGATGTTGTCCCCATTGTAACAATGCAACATGTTGTCCCCAGAATAACAATTCAACACGTTGTCCCCAGTGTAACAATGCAACATGTTGTCCCTAGTGTAACAATACAACATGTTGTCCCCAGTGTAAGAATGCAACATGGTGTCCCTAGTGGAACAATGCAACATGTTGTCCCTAGTAAAACAATGCAACATGTTGTCCCCAGTGTAGCAATGCAAGATGTTGTCCCTAGTGTAACAATGCAACATGTTGTCCCCAGTGTAACAATGGAAGATGTTGTCCCCAGTGTAACAATGCAACATGTTGTTCCCAGTGTAACAATGCAGCATGTTGTTCCCAGTGTAACAATGCAACATGTTGTCCCCAGTGTAACAATGGAAGGTGTTGTCCCCAGTGTAGCAATGCAACACGTTGTCCCCAGTATAACAATGCAACATGTTGACCCCAGTGTAACAATGCAAGATGTTGTCCCTAGTGTAGCAATGCAACACGTTGTCCCCAGTGTTACAAGGCAACATGTTGTCCCCGGTGTAACAATGCAAGATGTTGTCCCTAGTGTAACAATGGAAGACATTGTCCCCGTTGTAACAATGCAACATGTTGACCCCGGTGTAACAATGCAAGATGTTGTCCCTAGTGTAACAATGCAACATGTTGTCTCTTGTGTAACCAAGGAAATCATTGTCCCGAAGTCACACTTTGTTTCGAAGTTGAAGGTACCTACATAAATATCTTATCGAGTTATCCGAGGTACTACAGATCCGACGAGCAGCTTGGCATTCGTGTATGTATGTTTCTTGACGTGATTATTGACCGGTAATTTTGTATGCTGAGGACCTAGATAGTCTTCAGTCAGCGAGTCATCTAGTATTTCTCTGACATGAGTTTGTTAGTTTCGAAACCCGAAGCAGTCAAAGACATATGTTGTACATGTAATACTGTAATACATCTGGGCGAATGCTTTCCAGTACCTCTGGAAACAGATACTAGTATTCATTACACAATAACAAAATCACAACAAAGTGTGTTGTACAACAGAAAAGTGAAGTACCTTATGGATTTATATTCATACATAATAAAGGCAGCGATGAGGAACACATTACATCGGCGGTCTAGCGTAATGAACGCTTGATGCCAGGTAACAGGTGTTGTTTAGTCGCAGTCGTACAATAGACTCTGATTATGGATATTTATGTGGGTTTGTCGGGCTAATTACATATGTACATATATTATATATACTAGGTGCCACTGCTATAGTTACACACGACAAGCGTCAAAATTACCACAGGTAAATAATTTATGTCTTTTAATTTTACAAAATTGAACTCCAGTGCCATCGCATCAACTGGCATTTGGAATCCCCTAATAGTTCTTATTGTACCACATGTCTAAATTGGAATGGTTTGTATCCATGGTGAGTTGGTCACTTCGTTGATGATGAAAACTACCACCAAGTCAACCTAACCATGCAAAATCAATCCAATCAGACAACAATGTCGGACCATGCTGACACGAGGCACACATCCTCAGGCTTGTTGATTCACATGGACTGTCCCTGGCAGTTATCCCACGGTGTCATTAAGTTTTCGTTGAGATAGTCCTCTCATCTCGAACTGTATCCAATCAAACTCAAATCAGAGAGCAACTACTGACTTGTTGCAACTGACCACCGCATAAGCAATCAATTTCACAAACATGGTGACACTCGTCCCACACACCCAGAAACAATTAAAATAAATATTTGCTATTTTTTGTTTCAAGAGTTATGACGACGGCATGAAGATAATTGAGTCTGGAACAGAGAAGTGATTGATATCGCGACCACCTCTCTACACCTCCGGGTACGATGAAACGAAATTAATAGTCTGGGTCTGACAGGGTCTGACCATTTTGTCTCCTCTTACAACTCGCGTTGGTTGATGGAAACGTAATTCCAACAAAATTTCTGTTGATATTGCATGAATTGTTTTTGTGGAAGATGAGTACGGAAGAATCTTTACATCGTACAATGAAAGGATTCTGGGTTCTTATGGGGCATGGAATTGAATCTCGTAAGGGTAAGTCATTCAAACACTTCTTATATGCATAGACAACTTTGTGGCACAGTTCATTGTTATAAAAAACGGATAAAAACGAAGTAAGATTTTGAACTGTATGCAGGCGCAATATACATAGTCATCACATATGGATGCTTACCAGTAAAACATCCTGTGATTTTTGTATGAGAAAGAAACAAAGATATTCTACAGAACGTGTTACGTGGGAGCGAGGTGACACAAGAGCTATCTGAGGCATTGGCAAAGAAGAGGTTACTTGACACGATGTGTTCCTTAACAGTTCAATGAACTTGGATTAGAGACTTGAAGACAGTGACAAGTGCGTGGTGAAAACGCCACACAAATTGTGATAAACATCGGGGGTAGATCATACATTGAAATATGTTGATTTAGTATTTAGATCCATGTACAATAATCCTGAATATACCGTGAAATGATATCCCGACATGACGAGTACATGGTGTGTATTTTTTATATTTTTATATTGTTTTTATTTTCATGAAAAATAAAGTCTTCCATCATAACATTCGTTACATAATGACACATACAAATACATGAATATAATCATCCAACATATCAGGCTGTGACACAGTTAAACCTCCGATATATAATGGTGTATAGGGTGTTGTTTGTAGTGCCACATGGTGTGTATTTGACGCCGCTCTCAGCAATAGTCCAGCTATATGTAGGCGGACTGTAAATAATCGAGTCTGGGCCATACAATCCAGTGATTGACATAATGAGCATTGATGTGCTCAAAAGGAATTCGATGACATGCATCAACCAAGTCACCAAGCCTGACCACCTGATCCTGTTAGTCGCACTTTACAACAAGACGGGGCTGCTGAAGAAGCCAACTAACCCGGATCTTCATGGGTCAATTGCGATGATGAAAATAGGACAGGAGATGACCACACTTCTACAGGTCATCCACGAGCTACAGGTGATTAAATCACATGGATAAGAAACTCTTACCTGACCAGCATCCTTGCTCTGCAGCACGGTGAGAGATGGAACCACGAATACTAGCGTAACTCCGAGACTTATGGTAAAACACATAATGCATATCCTTTCATAGGGGCATCTCTTGCAGTCTTCCTCGTGGACAGACACAGTGATCATCTAGACTGATCCAAGGTTCTCGTAACAACATCTAATGAGGCTATCAACTTTCAATTACTTGTCGACAACATCCTACGTCTTTCATCATGTGTGTCTCTATCTTCTTTACCTCTATGATTTCAGACACAGTGGCGGCTGGGAAGTGTGGCGAACAGTGCGGTAACTTCAGCCAACACTTGAAAAAACTCCGGAAAAACTCGCGCATGAACATGCACGCACCGGGAGAATCAATCAAATCACGGCGATTTAAACCTGTTGGAGGAAGAGTTGTTTTGATGTTGTCAGTGACAAGACTCACACGTTCCACTGGTATACCATGCGGTGAACATGCCTATGTTAGCTGGTGAAAACTGTTGGCTCCGGATCGATCAGGGAATGCTGGGATTGGCGTTATCGTCGCCTGATTGACCGTGGGGGTTCATCCAAGCAGTGAAAGCCAGCTATAAAAAGTCAGCCTATAGGCAGGGTTCACATCGCTGATAAAGGCAGGGGTCCACTGCGACCTGTTGAATGGTTTTCACACAAGGAGTGAACAACAACAGTGTGTTTTTCGGGGGTACATGGATTTAATGTGTGTGTTTTGTTTTCCATATAAATGTTGAATCACGTTATTTGCCGATTAACCTGATCTTCATCCAATTAGGGGAGTTTGCTGGATGAACAAAAACACTAACGTTGTCGTCACCGCTTCCGCGTAGTGATCAGAGCTTCAGTGAACAAACCTTTATTGAAAAAAGTGTACAAACTCGAAAGGTTCTGAGATAATTTCATGTTGTCGAATATAGCATCATACAGTTGTCTTTATTTGATTTTGAAATGGCACGTAAGGATCAAAATCATTTAATACATATTGAGTATAGATGGATCAAACATTTTACCGATCCGTTCAATCCTTTTCGGAAGAGTGTAGGATTGAATTCTTTAGATTTGTTCACCGATAAGAAGTCTTCTTTTTCTCGCTAGGGCGGTGGGGTTGCCTAGTGGTTAAAGCGTCCGTTCGTCACGATGAAGACCGACCCGGGTTCGATTCCCTACATGGGTACAATGTGTGAAGCCAATTTCTGGTGTCCTCTGCCGTGATATGCTAAACGCGGCGTAAAAGCATACCCACTCACTACTCACTATTTCTCGCGATGCAACTAACCACCACAAACACATCCAGATAATCCCACAGTTGATACCATAATGCTTTCAAAAATATGCAACACCAACGATGATAATCAGAAAGGCGAAATAAGGTTAACGATTCGTCAAATGTAACACATGTTAAATTTAGGATTACACTTTCTCATTTATCACATTCTAGATCTTCTTTGTTGGGTTGAGTCCAATCTGGGATTTGAACCCACACTCCCAGAGTCAGGCACCTCGTCGCCAGCACACAAAGTCAACCGTCTAACCCACTCAACCACCGCGGCTTCCACAAAAATTGAAGGTGGACAACTGGTAGTCAAGATCACGGACTTTGTATACCCTTCTGACAAGTTTAAATAGACACGGCTTCCAATCTATGAATTGTGTATTCATACGGTTCGTCAAATCGTTTATTGTGTATTCACGTAGGTTGAGAAATCCTTTCTCTCCCACCTCCCTTCCATTCTGGGACAATCAATTCCAGTATTCAGTATTCTAATGTTCATCTCATTTCTGTCATTTCAATCCCCAAAAGACCAAATACTTCCAATGGACGAAGGTTGCCTGTCACAACAAATTGAAGATGTCACTCATGAGCCATGTTCATCAGGATGGAAATTCCAACAAAGTCTTTTCGTAAACAGAATGCAAAACATACAGGATGACCGTCAAATAGACAGGAGTACGTGATTGCGCCCGGCTTAAATTGAGAAGGAACAGCAGTCTAAATGCAATACGTCAGTCTGTGAAATGTAGGGCAGGGTATGGGTTTAAAAAGACGATCCATAATGAGGTGATTTGTGGAATTTATAGGATCCTGGTACATCTAATGGACGTGAGGACACTCGACTGGCACTACTTTACCTCCTTAATGATAAGGGTCCACTTACCGTGGGGTAGCCTTGTGGTTAAAGCTTTCGTTGGCCACCCCGAAACCCCTGTTCAAATCTCGACATGGGTACACTATGTAAAGCCCATTTCATGGGCAACCATGAAATTACTGGGATGGGAACTGCTGACAGTCAGACTGTGTAGGCCACAACACAATGCTAACAATTTTGGCATCATTGTAAGACCCCTAGCTACATCTCTGACATCAGCCCCTTTTTCAAATTATCTTTTTGTCAGCGTGTCTGGAACATGCCAGTCTCCTCTTGCTTCCTCGAAAATGATACATTTCAGTCATTTGATTACATTCCAAGAGGCTAGTATTTGCCTCATTTGATAGATAATGATTGTGCTTTATTGTAGACCTTCTGACAACTCCTGTAAATTCCACAGAAAATCGTATTTTGTTTTATAGGTCGTTTTACACTTATTCTCACAGAATTTCTTAAAGATCTAGGTCTGTTTAAATTTATATAATCTTTTGTCTGTTTGTCTGTGATTTCTTCCTACAACATACTGACATGATACCACGGTTATGCATGGTGGCCATGTGGACTGTAATGCTCGAGAACTGGAGGTCTGTGGTTCGATTCCCTGACCATGTCATAACAGAATACCACTGTTCTGTTCTGTGTCCTTTTACAGTCAACCGATTGACGAAAAGTAACTCAGTATTTTAATTATCATATATGTTACAAGAGGAGAAAGTAAAGTTCTTATTTAATTAATGAAACCAAGTTCGACTTAACTGAGGCGAGTTTTACACGGTACCACACTCGCGGTTTTGCTGTAAACAAATTTTAAGGCTGTTGTAAAACCAATAGGTCGCTTTACAGTGCACTGTACCTGATGATTAAGTAGTCACTAAATGTGTACTAGTTCCACAGTTCATTACAGCCCACAGAAATCAGTGCCCCTTCATGAAGTAGTGACGCATTGTGTGAACATGTCAAGGACGTATTCTCTACTAGCAGAAGTAATGACACTTAATGTTTTCTATAATATTGAAACGTACTGTACATATAATTGAAGTTATTACTTTTCTTTTCCTTTCGAGGTTTACCCAGCTACAGTTCTTGCAGGGTTTAGAAGATCCTTCCTCATCAACCAAGAACCATTTCCCATATGTGAGCTTTCTGTTTCCGCAATTTTGGAGAGCATGACCTTGGGCGACTTTGCAAAACTCACATGAGTTTATATTCACCAATTAGTTTATATCAGTGAGATTTCCGACCAGAGTGTGGGACAATTTGTGGATATCGAGAAATTATATCTCACCTTTAACTTTCTTACCAGTGTATCCTGGTTCTATTGAGACATTGTGTAACAGTGTTTCAAGTGTATTATTACAACATTTTTATTTTTGTGTTTCTCATCGCCCGACCGACTGTAGTTTGGCCGCTGACCCGAAAATAGAACAGTTGTAATTTGTTTCCACTTACTCTAACTCACTATGATACCCAGCGCTTAGCCATCTTGAAAATTTACCCTTGTCCTCTATCTACAACCTTCATCCAAACACTGACACACGACGTAGGCAATTAAATGAGAAAAACACTCCGGAAAAAAACCCTCCAACAACATTTTGGCTTTTAGCAATATTCCTCCAATATCACGGCGGGGAACACCCGAAATGGGCTTCATTGTACCCATGTGGGGAATCGAACCGGCTCTTCAGCGTGGGGAGCGAACGCTTTAACCACAAGGCTACCCCACCGCTCCTCTCACCATTAAGAAGACCAGCGGTTCTGTAGAGATCGCTTTCACCCTGGATTCTCAGTCTAGGCCATCCTGAAGCTTAATTAACTGTTACAGTGGGGTGAAAATTATCTCAACGCTCTCTTTGTTGTTATTATCACTGAGTATTCATGTCTTGCCAAGTATAATTCCAAATACAAACATGGGGGTCGAACCACTGATCTGCGGATACTGCAACGACTAAGGTCGCATAACGCCCCAGAAACCAGGTTCCCCCATGCATCAGCCACGCTAAACTATCAAGGCGAATTCCATACAGATCACGTAATGGCACCATGCGTATTGTACATGTTACGTATACAAGATCAACCTCGGCACTTACTTATCTGGAAAAGAGCATTTAAAATATGTCAGACCTACGATATGATTACCCGTGAATATCCGGGTTAGAACTACGGGTCCTAAGAGGACCAACGTAATCGGGTATCAGGCTCGCTGACACAGGTCATCGTATCCCAATTGCGTAGATCGATGCTCATGATGTCGATTACTGCATTGTCTGGACCAGACTCGATTAGTTACAGACGGCTGCAATATAGCTGGGATATTGCTGCGTGCGGCGTAAAACAACAAACAAACCTTCCATATGACACTGATGGTTCAGTGCTTCAGACTCCAGATACTTAGTGGTACCAGAATAACCTGAATTAACACCGATACAACACAGTGTGAAGACGCTAACAGTAGTGATAACATCTCACAAAGAAGTAGAGATAACATGTGTGTGTTTGTGTGTGTGTGTGCGTGTGTGTGTTTGTACGCGCTATTGTGTGCATGTTTGGGCGCGTGGTTGTGTTGGTGTGATTTTATTATCAATGTTTGTTTTACATAACAGTGATATTTTAGTCTCATAGACCATATGGCCAGATGCTGTTTTAAATCCCCGAACAACGAATTGTCTTTTATTGTAATTCAGCATGTGCAGAAATAATCTATATGTCTTCTTCTTTCTTCTTCTTCTTCACTATTGAACTGGCGAAGGTCACGGAGCTGCAGCTGTTTGGAGGAACAATCGGTTACAGTTAACAGCAAAAACAAAATTTGACACTGACATGAAGAAAATGTCACTCAGTCTTGAAATTAAAAGTAATGAACTAGCTTGTTCATTGGTAGGAAAAGGGAGATTGTCGAGCATTGATTTAAAGCTGCGGTGCGACGTTAAGAGCCTTGTGTTTCTAATGAAAGACAAGGATGCTCGGATTAATCTCCTGAGAGACGAAGTCAGGGCCAGTATTGGCACTGTTTCAAGGAAGGCGAATGACATGGATATTAAGTTGGACTGTGTCAACAAGAGGAGAAGCGATGTGTACACAGGGTCACCAATAATCGCTGATACAGTTAGAAGTGTTGAAGTGCACCTCGTCAGTCCGGGCACCTGCTGATACAGACACTTTAGCCAAGATTGTGTGAGGTGGAAGACAACATCTTGAGTTCTGCAGTCACCTGACACTGTTACAACAAACCAACAACAATCTAAAATGAACACACCTGGCAGTGACACGGAGGAATCACCTACCCAGAGAAACAGTGTGAACATTGACACTGTCACCAGATAGAACGACATAAGACAGCCAATGCCGTGAGTTTTGACAAAGTATTGGACAGGTCATTTCAAGATGCTTCACCTCGATACAGGAGAAAACGACTTGTTTTATCTAATGTTAAATATGATTGGTAATTTAATACGATACGAGATTAGTGACTACGCTAAAAAACGAGATGTACATGTGTATATCGTTTTTGCCAGACAACTGTGACACTGAACCCAAGTTAAACTACACGTGGAAATATCGATAATAGAGTTGCTGAGAAGGTGTTATAGTGTACAAGATGGCAGTCTCTGCATCCAAATCTTAAATCTAGAGAGTGGGTTCTGTGTACCCGTAGAGGTGATGACGTGGTATGAATCTAGAGAGTGGGTTCTGTGTACCCGTAGAGGTGATGACGTGGTATGAATCTAGAGAGTGGGTTCTGTGTACCCGTAGAGGTGATGACGTGGTATGAATCTAGAGAGTGGGTTCTGTGTACCCGTAGAGGTGATGACGTGGTATGAATCTAGAGAGTGGGTTCTGTGTACCCGTAGAGGTGATGACGTGGTATGAATCTAGAGAGTGGGTGGGTAGAGGTCTGTATACCCGTAGAGGTGGTGACGTGGTATGAATCGATGAATCGAGAGGTGGGTTCTGTGTACCCGTAGAGGTGATGACGTGGTATGAATCTAGAGAGTGGGTTCTGTGTACCCGTAGAGGTGATGACGTGGTATGAATCTAGAGAGTGGGTTGATGTGGTATGAATCCGTAGAGGGATGACGGTGATGACGTGGTATGAATCTAGAGGTGTGGTTCTGTATACCCGTAGAGGTGATGACGTGGTATGAATCTAGAGGGTGGGTTCTGTATACCCGTAGAGGTGATGACGTGGTATGAATCTAGAGAGTGGGTTCTGTATACCCGTAGAGGTGATGACGTGGTATGAATCTAGAGAGTGGGTTCTGTGTACCCGTAGAGGTGATGACGTGGTATGAATCTAGAGAGTGGGTTCTGTATACCCGTAGAGGTGATGACGTGGTATGAATCTAGAGGGTGGGTTCTGTGTACCCGTAGAGGTGATGACGTGGTATGAATCTAGAGAGATGACATGGTATGACTTTAGAATGGATATGTTTGCTTGTCTCATATCTATCAACATGCTATATTGTATTGTCGCCATTACTTAAAGAAAGCAGCGAGTGCAATATGTGGACTCTGGTTCTGTAGGACGATAAAGCTAACCAGAGATGATGAAGAGGACATGGCGGTGGAGCTAGTTTAGTTAAGACAACCCAGTACAGGTACACATTTATTTGTAAATCTGTGTATGGTAGTGATGAAGCTGGGAGACACTGTAAATCAGCGGAACAGACAGATAAGAAAAGCTGAAAGGGACTGACTCAAATATACAGACCTATGTCTGCCAAGTGAACATTGATGGCTTTTATAGAACTGCCTGGAAACAGAGGAAGACGGACGTGACATGTACATCTCTATGGTATACTGACAAGACAGCTAGCACACATGAAGACATGTCATCTGTATTATGTGGCCTGGTACTGTAAGGATCTACTCTCTCCCCTTGGTAGGCCTGAGCTTGACACGGACTTTTAGTGAGGAAACGAAACAAAAGAAAAGTGAGTGATGTAGCAAACAGTGACATACTATATGACAATCGTGATTGAAGTGAAAACAGTAATTAAGAAGCTGAAAAAGAGTAAGTCTCTTAGGGCCGGTTGTATTGAAGCACCGCCATTGTACAGCACCTACATTGTGCTGACAATCTTGTGTTCAAACATCTGGCCCACCTCTATAATCTGATGATTAGTTCCTGTTACACGCCTGTAATGATGAGAACAGGAACTATTATTTATCATTTCCATTACCATGAGTACTGTCTGCTGAAAATAGATTCCGTTGCTGGATTTGGACTATGTCATGACCATGTGTTCACTAATCATTACCCGTCAGTGTTGGTGCCACGTATTCCCAGAAAGGTGAACATACCATGTTCCACCAGTGATACCATCAACAAATACACACAAGGCATGGCAGAAACTCGGAGATATATCAATATCGTAATAATTTTGCTGTTGAATAACTGATAGTCCTTTTGTCTCTGAAACAATTTTGTGCTCCTCATGTTTTCCATGTTAATTTCTTTAGTGTTTAATGCTGCTCTTAAAAAGTTCCAGTTTGATGGCAGCGGTCCGTAAGACTCGAGTCTGGACGAGACAATCGATTTATATATTTGGGATACGATGACACATGTCAACCAAGTCAGCGAACTGATCCCGGCATTCGCCTCTTATGACATGCATGGCTATCTGAACATAAATTACAACCAAGGTCTTTAAGGATATATGTTTGTAAACCGTTATGAAACATTTACTAAGGCATTGAATCTTGCGACAAATGCAGAACAAACAGGGAACTTAACGTAAATGGTAAATCCATTTGAACTGTAAACTTTGATCAATGGGATTCGCAGCTACATTTTAACATATATTTAGCTCCAACGCGCCATCTGTATTTGTGACGAATAATTTTCATATTTCCCAATCTATTACTAAAATTCTTGAAAGGCATTTAGAAGTTGGACGAAAATGAATACATGACACGTTTTATGGATAGCAACTTTATATTCTTTATACGACGTTTCGGTGCTAGTTCTTGCTCCTTCATCACCAAGAATTAGCTCTGACGAGTCGTATAAAGAATACGTTGTCATCCATAAAACGTATCATGTATTCAGTCTATTATTAGTGGACTATTTCTAGTCCCGCATCACACGCCATTATTTCCGTTAAAGTCATCGAGGAACAATTAACGCGGCTTCTCTTATGTTTACTCTTCTATCCCAGCTATGTACATGAGGGCGAATATACCGGGATCCGCCACACAAACCCGTAAAGCAAATATACCCTAATTTACACCTGATGCATCTAAAGTAATCTACCTGAGCGGTCATTGGGAAATGCTGTAATCTGACGTCAACAGATTAATCTGTGAATTCGTCGTAAAGGGGTTTGAAAATAACTGTACACATGTGCTAAGAGTATTATGGATACGAACATTTTTTCTTCCTCACCAGACCCGATGAAAAGAAATATCAGCCATACTGATTTGCATACTGATAAAACGTATTCAGGGCATATGGAAACATCTCTTCCGGAAACGCATTTGGTGTTATTCATTATATTACGTTTTACCGTTGAAATCATGTCATTTGTAAATGATTAAATGTAGATCTGATCAATGCAGTCCCACTGAGGAGAGAAAAATTGGACATGCAAAAGTAATGCGTGCAACATATGACATATCGATTGTTGAGTTCCGTTACATAACCGTCACAGAAGCTGTTGTGTTATGTGAATTCGAATGCAAAGTGAATATGAAAATAATTGAACTAATTTTGTTTTAAGATATTTTCGTTCACATGCCGCAGGCACCGACGAGTGCTGCGGACGTCAAAGTGAACGAAGACCAATTTCTCACGTGGCGAAATCAGTGATTTAATCCAGATGATTGAGGTACTTCCGGTACAAGCTGTTAGGACATACTTTGTAGGATCTGATGATTTTATGGTCTTGAGGGACTTGGTGTTCCAATTTTTCCAAAATATACCAGATGTCCTCGAAAACAGTTACAAATATGACAAAAAGTAAATATCGTTCAGTTTCCCAAATTAGATTTTTGCTTCTGAAATCTTAATTATTTTATCGTTATGGGTATACATTTTTCTGGTTCTACTCAGCGGGAAATGCGTATTCGTTAGAGAGTGAGACATGTCTAATATACACACTAGGGTGAACGAGTATGGTTTTACACTGCTTTTAAACAACATTCCAGGAACATCATGGCGGGGAACACCAGAAATGGGCTTCACACATTGTACCCATGTGGGAAATAGAATGCGGGTCTTTGGCGTGACGAGCGAACGGTTTAACCACTAGGCTAGCCCCTCCATCCGATAGGTTTATTGATTAATGAATAATGAATTAATTCATGCGGGAGAAGGTTTTATTCGGAATTTACAGTAGGAAGAAACAAATAAGCAAAGATTTAAATCAGAAGAATTATTTTGCTCTACAACACGTTAAATACAGTTGTTATTGTTTTTGCGCATGGTGCCTTTTGCAAAACAAAACCTATTTTAATCTTCAATGTTCTTATTCTTGTTTTTCCCTCTGGACAGTCAAATCCTTAAACAGAATGTGTCGCCTGAAGGACTGTGGGAAGCCGCCGTGACGTAGCATCAAGACTATAAAATGTCCCTTCTACTCAGTCAGTAACATTTATTCATCCTCGATGTTTGATAGTAACGATCAGTATCTGGTTACAAGGTGATGGCTGTACATCAGTTTATTCATTCTTCGTATGTTATGAACCATTGTAATGAGGCGTATATGTTTAGGCAAAAGCAAGACTAAATTCTGATCAATATGTAACGTTGTCTTTGCGCTTCGAGGAATGACGGGTTGGTTATCTGTTCCGCTTGATTCAATTCGTAAAATTATTTCACAGAGAACAGTTAATCCGTACTCAGGAGTCGCTAGTAGGCTACATTGTAGTTTATTACCTATAGTCTTTTTTGTAAGAAAATTGTTTCATAATCTTAAGTGGAAACATCAGCTCAGTCGGTCTGTTGCTGAAGCGGCATCTAATAAAGCCGTCTGTGACGAAATGAAACCTTCATCAAGCACATGTGCTCATTGCGCTATTGTCACATCAAGGTGCTTTGTACCACCGTGGGTGTTTTCTTGTCTTGAGTCTCGTCAGCAACATAAACTTTTGAACCATTTGAATAAACTATCCAGTCAGGATGAAGCAGTGAGTGAGTTTAGTTTTACGCCGCTTTTAGCAATATTTCGGCAATATCACGGCGGGGGACACCAGAAATGGGCTTTACACATTGTACCCATGTGGGGAATGGAACCCGTGTCTTCGGCGTGACGAGTGAAAGCTTTAACCACTAGGCTACCCCATCGCCCCCAAGATGAAGCAATAGGGACAATGCCTGGAAAAGCAGAATCGCAACAATAGCCATGCCTTAAGGGTACTAAATCAATATCCCTATTCGTGAAAGAAATTGTAGCATCGAAATACGTCTTGCTGTTAATCAAAGGGTCATAACGGATCTGTGGCGTGGAGCTGACTACGGAAGGATTTAACCGCGTCAAGTAGAATTATCTAACGTACAGTGATCATTGATCCATTAATGTCGAGCAAAATTCCTGCAGTGTCAGCCTTTGGTATTAACATTTCACAATGTTACAGTTGAGCATGTTCTTTTACCAAGATGTCAAAGAGGATCAATCGATTATTGCTCCGAAGGTGATGGATCAAGTTTGCAACATTCAAGTAAAGCTTGCGAAGCTTTTTGCGGAGAAGGACATTTCCAACTTTGAAGCATCAGTGACAATACCTGTCCAGTACAAGTCCTCTTTTGGTCCAGATGTCCCTGTCTTCTTTAAGATAAAGAACTCATGGGCGTTTGCGTATGTTTGTGACGGGCGCAATCGGTTGGGCAGGATACACTCAACTTCCCGCTAACACCTGGTTTCATACCTGTCTGATAGCAATTCATCGACAGGTGCTCATTATATGGTCGGATATTCCACATTTGGCAGAGATTTCTCATGCATGCGAAAAGCTTTCAGCCGTTATTATTTTAGGAATGGTAGCATATTTTCCTATCTAATCAAGTCACTTGTGATATCAAGGTAATCTATGGTGATTTAGAGAGGCTAAACGCCATGGGTATATGTTATAGAGTTATAGCTACAATCGATGCTGCGCTAAACTGGCTATAGTTGTGATGTGTCATACTTTTCCTCATTAACACGAACATTTTGGTATTGTTGCAGAAAAGCTTATATTAAACGATGTTATATTAAATTTTGTACCTCTTCTACTATTCCATCGCAATGCCGTTGTAATAAATAGCCCCAAAGGTCATACCTACCGTTCACGTCCTTTTCCTGTGCAGAGGGCTAAACAGAGAACTAAAGTGTAATAAATAGAATAAATCTATAAAGTCATTAGTGTGTAATTTTGACATTGGAAATGAGAAAGAAGGAAGACGAGTGTTAGAGTGCAATATATACCCTTCACATTCCAGATGGTTATGGAATGCACTGTAGACCAACACAGAGTAACAAACACCCACCTGCGGCCATTACATCTCCCCAGTGTACTGTCTTGTACATCTAAAATACGATTTGATTCCTGCTACTGGCGCTTGCAACTGTAACCATTACCGTGGAGAATGCAGTAATGATGGAATATGCACCATTTACACAACGTACGGAGAGACATAACCGTTGGCGACCGCTGCAACTCCACAGAGACTGTGTTGATAACACGCTTTGTCTCTTGAACGGATTTATCTCCAGGCATGAAAGGCACTTAGCCTTGCATTTCTTTTCTTTTTGAATAATTGGCATTTGTTCACGTCAGGTTTGAGGAGGAATGTGGTCTCATATTTGAAAATATTATATTCTTTCATACCAGAGGGCACGGAGTGCCTTGTCGTCTGAGCCGGCGTGATATTTTGCATCCCTTCAAGCGTGCTCGATACAAAATCTGGTGGGGTCGAAGTCACGATTCGTTAATAATCTTTCATGTGACTGAGTATTTCTTGTGAACATGAAGGTACAGAGCTGAATTATAGAAATAATATAATAAAATTATAACCCAAACTACAGCCTCTATTGTCTGTCGGTATGTGCTGCCATTTTATGCTATGATACATGTACCCTCGTATATATACATCCTGCCTTACCTATAGATATGTATCCAGAAGATGGGACATTGTATTGCAAGATCGCAGTAATGTCTTACAGTTTCACGGTAATACTGTACTATGGTTGGGTGGCATAAAAATTTGAACTTGAGACCTTGCTTTTCAACATGTAAAGATCAAGTACTGTACAGGAATCGTGGTTGACACGGCCCTATGTGATGTGAATAAGGACTCCAATGTCCTATACCGTAAGAACGTGTTTATGGGTCATTATATCGGTGTTGATACCAGTTGTTGTCCAAATGGTGACTGTATCTATCTCTGACACTGGCACACGTGATGAACAAAAAGTAAGTCTATTCATATGACCGAAAACGAAACAAATCCGACATGTCAAACCAGACCCTTGCATAATACATATCTATTTTCACTTATGCATGTCCATAACATTGTCATTTCAGTAAGACATTAGTGGGCGCAACAAAACCTGCGTGTACACCGCTGAATATATGATTTGATAGTTTCGTTCGTTTAGGAGCATCCAGCACACGTGGCTATAATTGTCTGTTCCGAATCTCAGTGGGATTTACGTGAGCCTTTTGCCCTTAGACGTGACTTGATCGCAGCAAAAACAACAACATTTTACACCCAAGTCCGGCTTTCACATATGATATGGCTTAGATATCGCTACAACGTAACTGCTTCACAATGCTTTGTTGGCCATTGTGACGTCAGAATCATATGACATCACTCATCTCTCTGACACAGATGCTTCACTCCCAGACACCGGCAATTATTGGTTACATACAGAAAGAGTAGGATACGTCTGAAGTTTTTTTGTGTTGATATGTTTAACAGCTCAATACACTGCGGGGCAAAATCTGTATATAATAAGGCATCAACGTGAGATGAAAATGTTTCTTAGCTGTATCTAAACAAACTGAGCACAGCGACGAACATGAAACATTAAAATAATGACTGAGGCACAAGATAACCACACTTCTTGTGTTGTATAACATAGCCTTGCTACAATTCTATTCAATACCAATCTGTGAAAAGCGCATTAAACTAAAATACTCGTCGTGGGCATTTGTCCTGGGATTATTGTTATGATCATCATTATTATTGATGTTAGACGACGGTATATGACCACGTGTATTTTGTTCACTCAGCTTTCAAGGGATGATGAGCTACTGGCCTGAAGCATACTAGCATAAAACATGCCACTCTGATTAACTCATGCAGCTGTTGCCCTTCTAGGAAGTTATTACATTTGTATATTTACACAAACATTGATAACTGAATACTTTCAACTAATCTATATTCATGAAACCTGCAGTTCAATTTACATCGCTGCAGGCGCCTCTATAACAAAGGGAGAACATAGTGGGAGGTATCGATATATTCTTATCTTGCAAGTACATTATCGTGCACATAGTGCCATCTCTACACCACGGGACGCCACTCGTGTTACACTGTTGAATGAGCTATTGTAAGCAAACTCGATAAACACCTGTCACGCTTACCCTATGTAGGAGCTACCAAGTAAATCTAAGGATTTTCTGTTATTGGTAATTTTAACATTTGGTTCGCTTTGCCTCACCTGATGTTCACGAGATACATTTTCAACACTATTTGGGTGAAACGCACTCTTTCTCGTCTTGCCGTAGTGAATAGGAAGCATATTTCTGACCCTGCTATGGTGCATTGCAGTGTATGATGCTCGATTTTGTTACACCTGTCACACACATATATATATAAGGTACATTTCCGTAACCTTTCTGCAGTGCTCTAGCTACGTTTTCCTAGCCCTGCTGTGGCGCACAACATACTACCCGTGGAGGTCCGAGTAAGAGTTGGTCTTCAGCAACCCATGCTTGTCGTACGAGGCGACTAACGGGATCAGGTGGTCAGGCTGACTGACTCGGTTGACACGTGTTATTGTATCCCAGTTGCGTAGATCGATGATCATGATGTTGATGACTGGATTGTCTGGTCTAGACTCGATTATTTATGTATAGAGCTGGAAGATTGGTGAGTGGCATTTAAACACCAACCAACCCGCAAGATACTTGTCTCTAACCCTGCTTCAGTGCACAAGATACGTATTTCTGACCCTGCTGTCGTGCACAAGATACGTATTTCTTACCCTGCTGCAGTGCATAAGATACGTATTTCTTACCCTGCTGTCGTGCACAAGATACGTATTTCTTACCCTGCTGCAGTGCATAAGATACGTATTTCTAACCCTACTGTCGTGCTCAAGATACGTATTTCTTACCCTGCTGCAGTGCATAAGATACGTATTTCTTACCCTGCTGTCGTGCACAAGATACGTATTTCTAACCCTGCTGTCGTGCACCCTGCTGTCGTGCACAAGATACGTATTTCTTACCCTGCTGATACGTTTTTCTAACCCTGCTGTCGTGCACAAGATACGTATTTCTTACCCTGCTGCCGTGCACAAGATACGTATTTCTTACCCTGCTGTCGTGCACAAGATACGTATTTCTTACCTTGCTCCAGTGCACAAGATACGCATTTATAACCCTGCTGTCGTGCACAAGATACGAATTTCCTACCCTGCTGCAGTGCACAAGATACGTATTTCTAACCCTGCTGTCGTGCACAAGATATGTATTTCTATCTCTGCCGTCGTGCACAAGATACGTAATTCTAACCTTGCTGTCGTGCACAAGATATGTATTTCTATCTCTGCCGTCGTGCACAAGAAACGTATTTCTAACCTTGCTACAGAGCACAAGATACGTATCTCCCTAAGCCTGCTGTCGTGCACAAGATACGTATTTCTAACTCTGCTGTCGTGCACAAGATACGTATTTCTAACCTTGCTGTCGTGCACAAGGTACGTATTTCCAACCTTGCTACAGCGCACAAGATACGTATCTCTCAATGCCTGCTGTCGTGCACAAGATACGCATCTCACTAACCCTGCTCTAGTGCACAAGATACGTATCTCAATGCCTGCTGTCGTGCACAAGATACGTATTTCTAATCTCGCTACAGTGAACAAGATACGTATCTTTCTAAGCCCGCTGTAGTACACTACATACGCGCCTCTAAGCCTGATGTACGAGGTGTACGAACTGCATTTCTGTGATCCCACTGGGTTACTGATAACTCAGGTAAATGGAGAAATCTGAGTGAGTCAACGGCAAAGTTTTTCTCTTCATCGCAATGATTACGTTAACAGACATGCATGCATATATGATCACAAACCTATGGTTGCATACAATGCTTGTTCTATTTTCTGCATGTTTTAGCCAAGAAGACGCCACCAGCATTAGGTCTATGCACATTATTGATAGATATACAACGATGAACAAAATCAAGACATCTTTTTAATTTGTAACAAACCTTTTCTAAAAGAGTCATGTCAACAGACATAAATATGCAGAGAACCATATGCCTGGAAACAACCACATTTCTTGACAGCAATGATGTATGATGTGATTCCCTATTTTCACTTGTAGTATATAATCTCGTTTTTTAAGTGCTTAGTTGACGTGCCTCTGCGTGTTTGTGACTGTTGTACTACGTGGTGGAGTACGATGAGAACACCTGGTAGCATTTCATTTTTGTTACTAAAAACTAGGGGTGGGTATTGCAGAGAATGTTCATATTTCGATACATTGCGATATGTATTGCAATATATTGCAAGAAGTATTTTTAAACAAAAAACTACTTATCGGCGAGTTAATGCTTGATTTATAAAGCAAAATCGCAAAATGTCACTGTGCTTGATTAGGCTTTAATAACATCTCTTAATCATGACAAAATAAAAATTGTAAATAATATTTGGCACAAATGAAACAAGGAATTATCCCAAGACATCCGAGTGTTACGAAGTTTTCCGTAGCAAGTCAAAATACCGGTTTTCGATCAGCGTATCGCAATACGCCAACGGAAGTGGTCTTACATTCAGGCTTCTGCTCATTAGTAATGTGAATATGGCTTATAGAGAGTATTCAGCTTTGAAGCCAAGTCGGCATTCCCCGACAGCAGACTAAAATCAATGGAAAATTATTCCGGAAAGAAAAATGTTTTTTTTACCCAGATCATCAATCATCGAGCCCGTTGATACTTGTGCTGAAGTTCGAAGTTTGCTTTGTTCTTCTGACCATGCTCCTCATCAAATAGAAACTTGTCGACTTTCGAACGAACCGTTTAATTATGGCATAACTGCTGAGAAAATGATGCCGCCGTCTCATTTCAGCGTCGCCAGGAATTACTTCAGAAAAATGGAGTGCACATCTTGAAACGTGTCACAATACAAGGCTGACTGTGTACTAAATGTACATAAAGATATAATAAAACAGTAACATTACCCAAGGCTACGCCCCACTGAAGCTAGGTTTACTTTTCCTTACAGGGATAATGGTTTGATTGATTCATGCTTATAGTGAAGGTCTCAGTGGCACGATATCCTCAAGGGTTACATGTGTGAATCTGAGAGGTGCTTGCTTCATTTCAATAAAATGTGCCTGGTATTTACAGATCCTTATGAAAAATTATCATCAACATCTGTCATAATTCATTTATATGTAAGTTTACGTGATTATGAAACCAAGTGCATTTTAAACACTATGTTCGTTTTTCATATTTCAATAAAAGCGTCTTATTGTAGCTCGAACTCCACTTTGACCTATACTACAGTCACATTGATATCAACTCTGTATGTGGGAGTAACACATGTAGCAGGTTCCATAGGGAGGGCAGAGTATGATTACCCTTCTTCACGAACACCTGGTGTCAGCACTGTGTTTTTATGTCTCCATTAATACCATTTTAAACACTATTTCTTTAGATTATGGAATATTTTTTTTCACTTCCTGTCCTGATTCCTTGCTCCACGAATACACATGCGCAGTAATTCCCCACCGGTCCAATTCCTTACCTTGGGTGATCGTATTTTCACACTTCCTCTAATGTTATAAGAAATATTGCAAATTATCTTACACGCAAATCTGTTTTGGGATTGCAGCTGCCAATACCGACAGGCAAACGATAAGAGATCATGTCAGAAGCAACATTTATGAAGATATATCCTGCGTCCTTCACACTGTCGTTAATGAGTCTCTAATGTATAAAATGTTTCGTGTTAGAGCACATGTATTGCATCTTAACACTTATCCTTTGTATTTTCATAGTCTGAGAATGCTTAGTGTATAAAGCAAAGGTCACGCATTTTATCATTGGTTCCTTGAGTCCGGATATATGAACGTATGTGTTCAAATAGTATGTTTCGTTAAATAGTTCCTTGATTTTACTTTCCAACTGCGAAGTGATGACGGTCGTGTTAAAAACATGACTTTCACGAACAATCAATTTGTTTTTCGCCCCAAATATATTCAACGAATCAGATATTGTCTGATCCCCTTCCTCCACGACTACCAAGGACACGTCATCTGAACAAGTCGATTATCATTCATTAACGCCGACCAGCCAGACCAAGTTGATGGAGTATCTGTACTTTCACAAGTTAGGTCAGGGGCGACCAACGCGTCCAATACGATGACCACGTGGTCGCCCCACGCAGCCTTACCTGTGTCTTCGTATTAACACGTGGTTCCTTCCGAAGTCATACACGTGAGAACATTACTGTATGCATATTTAATAACCATCAATCCGTAGGCGTTATGTTCGTTAATGGATGAGGTCACTGGTAGCAGTAAAAGGAATATATCCTTACTCATTACGTACTTCAAAATGTCCAGATGAAGGAGATGTTGTGTTTCTTGGTATATATATTTAGACGTAGTGCAGGTGGTGAAAAACAAACAAGATTGTCAAAAGGGCGTGTGATCGGTCTTTTGTCAAATGTGACCTACTGATTGGTTCTCTCAAGTGATGTATACAAGTCTCCCTGGGGCATATGGATCAGAATTAGTCACCGAAAACCTGTGCTGGTTGTAAGAGCGACCAGATGGATTGGGTGGTCAGGTTCTGCGACTTGGATGTGGGCGTGTCATCGTAGCCCGAGGAAGTGGGTCGTTGCTCACTGTATCAATAACTATACTGCTTGGTCCAAGCTCGTTTACGGGCTGCAGTTTTATAGCTGATATATTGCTGACCGTGATCAGGGCGGGGGACACCAGAAATGGGCTTCACACCATGGGTTTGTACCCATGTGGGGAATCGAACCCGGGTCTTCAGCGTGACGAGCGGATGCTTTAACCCTTAGGCTACCCCATCGCCCACATAATACGAATAAGAATAAGAATCTCATTGGGAACAGAACTTATTGATAAATATCTTAACTTGCAACAAATGATGGATAATACAATTATGACAGTATCATGCACGGATCAAGTGAAATCTATCCATAAGAAAGAATGAAGTATTAACGTGCAAACATCCTGAGAATTGGGGGTGTGGTGGGGTGTGGTATGGGGGGGTGGAGGTGGTGGAAGGTACAACTTGCGTCGTCTTCCATCTGTCTCAATATCTTTATCAGGAAGTGACGAATCGAAGGTTGGATTTACAGTTATGCAATCAATGTAACAGTTGGCGATGAGAGGCATCCAACGATGAAACGTTAATTCCAGTAATATAGTCATATGTTTCGATTACAACATCTGTAAGTGTATTATCGTGGTCACCAAAGCTGATATTGTCCATGGACCGTGTTGAATTAAAAACATCTTTGAACGATGCGATACTAGTTTAATATATCTATGTATTTGCATGTGTTGATTCAAACGTATCAATATTAAATAAATATAAATAGCAACTGCTTACTGAAACACATGGTCTCCTCGTGTTATTTTAAACCAAGGAAGCTCATTTACATAAACTAATGATTAAATTGTTTTTCACACCGGAGGACAGGATTTCTAGCTACAATGTGTGAATATAAGCGAGAAAAGCGATATGAAGGTTTGGTTGCGGGATTCCGAGTGTATGATGTTGTTTAAACATCAGCATGTGGTGCTTTATGTATTGATGATCATTGTCATTTAAATGTATCTTTTTACCTGAGTGTCAAAACTTTATTAATTATGTGCCTACACATATATACCAAGATATGTCACACATACAACGTGTATGTCGCTGGTATACGCATTGTCAGTATGCGCGAAGAATATTCTTCGATTAAAGGTGTACCAAAAACACCAAATATCCTTTTCATTCTCCAGATGAATGATTAGAGGTAAACATTTATCCATTGACTATCGATAAAAATTAACCAGTGCATTTGAGAAATAGTCACACTTGCAATTTACATTACCGAGTAATTGTGGTTGTCGATTCCTAGAAACTGGCTAAATTGACATGTCTGACTAAATATAGCTTGGAATCTGTACTGATCAAAAACACGACTTGCGGTCTTACCAAAAATGTACCGGATGATTCTACATAGACATGTCCAGACTAAAGGTCCAGAGTCGGACAATGTTTCAACGTATATTTACGGTTGCGTCAATCGTCGACATTGTATTTTATATGTGACTGACAAAATACAAAAAAGATATGTCCATTCTTAATTCAAGTAAATGTTCCCCAGCACATAAACCTGGAGACAACCTATGTGTATATTTATGTTGCTCCTTTCGAGTTTTTTCCCAGCTTTGCAATTGATTGCTCGCTGACACATCAAATATTCCATCAACTAAGTGATATCCATGTTTGAATGTTTCTCTACATGAATATACCTTCTGCAGACTCGAATTATAATGTATTTATATACAACTACTGTTTCTTTTATGGGTCAAGATTTTATTGCAGCACACATGTTCTGTTACTGATGATCATTTAGACATCGCTGGACAGGTACAGGATTATTCAGAGGTCATGTTCAGCCAAATTTCGTTCATATCACTACGTATTTTATATGACAATGCAGATCTCTCAATTGAAGAAAATCAGAATATCTTGAAATATGTCCAGATTACATCAATCAAACTAAACGATTCCTCTGTTCATCTTAAACTGTGATAGTCTCAAACTCAAGATCTCTTATGCATATCTTCTCTGTTTTAAACATATTTGATTGAAATCATGTAAATATCAGTGTGCCCAGTCGTTTTTTCAATGAATAAAGTATGTTTAAATCAAATAAAACATCACATCACTACTAATAACATAACTGCAATATAGATATATTTTGTTTCCTTTAAACGTAAATGTTTAAGCAGTTGTTAGCTAGTTTAAAGCCATGCTTATACACCCCCTCTCTCGGTGAGGGAGTGAATGGATGAGAATACATTTATACTACATGTACAGTAAAAGATCAGAGTATCAGATATTTAAAACTGACAGTTAAAATAATATCACTATTAAGAACAATACAATATAAAAACAGGTTATAGATCGCCAGTATGTGAAAGTAGATCACCACTCTACACCACTCTACACACCACACCACACCACATGTCATTAATTGTAAAAAACGAGCATCTAACCGATGATAGTGCATTCAAAAGACAACCTAATAACAGTAAACTGTTCTTGATCTACTGTAGCATTGAAAACCACACTGTCGACGTTTAAACCATAATTATATTTAGCACTATGCGGGGGAAAAGACTTAACCCGCAGGTTAGTATTTATAGCCATGCTTTTCTTGGCGATGGCGATGAAGTGATGGCCGAGGGTAAATAGCCGTGTCTATATCGAACAGGTGTATGGAGTGAAGTGAATCATCAAGAGAGGTAAAGGAGTGTTTTATATCTCCGACAATCTCTACAGAACTGTTTGAATACTGCTTCATCCCCTGTGATAGGTTCATCCTCAAATATAGAAGTATATGCTGATGTTAACCGTCTATATGATCTTGACGTTTTGGTATGTCATATATCATCTCTACAACATTTATAACAACATATGTTCCAAGAAACAATGACACATGCGAGTATGTCCGTTTGAGACCAGTAGACTCAGCTTAAAAGTTCTGGCTAAACGGATTGTACAGTTGCCTAAGGCGCTACAATGTGTTGTGCAGGGGCGTCCCTCGCGTACATCAGACACCCATAATACTGGGTTCGAATCCCGGTTCACCGTGATTCTGCTTCTGGGTTCGTCAGCGTCGTACCTTTGACCGTGGGTTTCACCATAGTGAGTCAAGTCAAAAGGTTTATTGTACAGAAGGTCTCTGGCCCATATACAAGAGAGTATGTACACATCATACTGTTACACACAGGAAGTAACACGTTCTTTAAACAGTATATTTCTTTTAACTAGTGCATTTTTAATATATAGTGAAAGGTTTAATATATGGGATTCGTTCTTAGTCGTTAAAATATATACGAAAGCTTTCAATAGCGGCATCTCTATCAAATAATCTTTAATAGACGTCCAGGCCCTGAAGCACGTCGGACGTTCTTCCCTCGACGTGGTATAACAGAATACTGTTCAAAGCGGCTTGAAATTCAAATAACTCACTTACTCATGCACAGGGGGCGTTATTATTAGAATATCAAATGGTCTCTCTTTATTTAACATGTAATATAAGTAAATTAAAAAAGAAGTTTATTATTTTATGCCACAATTAACAGACGTCTAGCTTCTAGGTGATCAAGAATGATTACCTGATATGTACTTTAACAAACCCGTGATGTAATGTGCAGGGTCCCTTTCAATCAACTATGCCACCTTGCCTGACCCCACCAGAAAGTTTTAATCAATTCGAACGACAAGAATAGATTACTGGCGAACAATTATATCCTGGATTCTCCTGGGGATTCTTTTGATGGACCTTTTACTTTTTGCTTTCAGAATCTGTCAGTTAATTTATGTGTTTCCTGTAATAATAATGCAAAACGGAATCCCGAAAGGGATTGAAATAAACACACAGTGGCAGACAGATGAAGTATCGGTACGTTTAGCCATCATTTACCAAAAAACGTAAATAATTTTATGAAAAAGTCATTATATTTCTACAACGTGACATTTAAACACATTGGAGAATATGGCGGCTTTTCTATTTCAAGGTCAGGAATACAGTGATGTCACCACCTAAAGCAAATCAGAAACATTGACACAAGCCCTTCGTTATCGCCATATTCCCTAACTACGTAACGTTATGTAACGACACTCCATATTTCATATTAGAGAGCTTCTGGGCGGTTGAAAATTTGAGTTTGTGGTGAATTGAATGGTAACGGTCCTCGCGATAAACGTACAACAGGTCTGTCGATACAGCTGAAGTAGTACAGGTTCACGGACCTGTTGTGGCTATTTCAAAATGACAGCAGCAGAGAAAGTCTTGACGTTTTATTGACGGGCAGACTCTTAAAATATCCAGACCCGTGACGATCCGGGTTAGAATTGATCGTGAACCCATGCTAACGACTAACGGGATCGGGTGGTCACCTTCACTGACTTGGCTGACACATGTTATCGTATCCCAGTTGTGTAGATCGATGCTCATACTGTTGATCTCTAGATTGTCTGGTCCAGACTCAGTTATTTACAGACCACCGCCATACAGCTGGAATATAGCTGATTGAGGCGTTAAACAACCAACCAACCAATCAACCAACTAACTAACTTAAAATATCCATGATATTATAAACGGGTACTTTGTCGTTGTCAGAGAGGGACTAGACACAGACGTACTATTTGATAGCGATGTCAGGTTGTAATTTGATTTTCCACAGTATTGCGAAGCATAACACTATACCCAAAACATGACTCAGACATGAATACGTATAAATGACTGTTGAGGTTCGTGGCTCAATATCTCATAAATATTCAAGTGTAAGGAAACGTTTTCATGAAGTTACAACCTGTGCGTTTCTAAGATCAATTTTGAATATACTCTTGCCTCTTGCCTACCCATACATGTAATTCCACGTATATTTTGCGAGATTGAAAATGGTGAATTGCTGCATGGAAATAACATCCTATTGGAATTCTAAGCTTCAGATAGTGAATAGGAGTTCGGTCTTAATTCATATTTGATAGTCCAGGAACGTCGTATTCTGGTCAGTTAAGTATTCTAAATCAGAAAACCCACTTAATGATTATGATCTGTTCTGATAGTCATATTTTATGCAGTGGCAATAAAATCAGATCAGAGGATTTTTTATAGCGGTACTGAGAAGTCAGCTCTGACTTTTAAGTGATTGTCTTCTTTGTTATGTATAATACGTTTCTCCACACACGTTCCACGCTGTAGATGAACTGAACACCCCTGTTCAGAACTGTCATCACCACAGGCGTCTACAGAATAACACGATTAGTTAGGGTATGTATAAGACGATTATTGCCTGGAATAATTTCAGATTTCTAAACATATAAAGGAATCAGTATTGATTATCTGGACGGTGACGGGGCGAATTTCTGTGTATTTACAGTGTTTTATGCCAGAATTGGTTTGAAAAAATGTTTTGTATAATGAATAAGAAATCCCAGCATTTTACCCTTGCGCTTGTGCTTGACCAAAGTTGGAAACCTATAACAACTGTCTTATCGAGCTTGGAACCACATCCAGCTTAATTCATGTTCTAAGCCGCGTTGTAGTACTGGAAATGCGGAGCGTACTAACTTGTCCGTGTACTCTTCTCTTCACCGAGTTTCACGACTCACTGATATATGTTTCACCGCAATTGTTACTTTTATGCAGCATGAAATCTGTCTGAAACCTGTTCTTGGCGTTGACTGTGCACATTAACATCTAACAAACACTAACCCGCTAACCCATCACTCATATGCTTCCATTAGGTAATAGAAACGCACACACGTATTGATATATATGTAATTCCACATCAGTTCTCATGCCAGCGCTCCAAAGAACATGATGTCAAAATGTTACTGTACTATTGGCCTCATGGCCACTCTACGAAATAAATCTGTCTGTCTGTCTGTCTGTGTAATTCCACATCAGTTTGTGCAATAACAAGATAAACAGACACATTTTGAAGTTACAAGACAGACAATGGTAACTGCTCCGTATATAGATTTCTATGCAGATGCAAAACCATGAACCTAGCGCACAGAATATGCTGATATACAAACATCGTAGGATGCTGTGAAGTGTTTTAACAGACTCCAATTAATGTACAATGAACATGAGTCCATTGCATGTAGTATAATATGAAGCGGTCCATGACTTGACGAAGAGAAGCCGTGGTGCGAGAGACATCCTTGCATGACTGTGCAGTCAGTATCTTGTCAACTTTATCACCCTACTCCCTGGGAGGTGTACGTTTTTAGGAAAGATTACATAACGTTCACCAGATTCAGGTTTTTATCATCCACATTGCATAGACCCGTGGATGATTTATCTGTAATACAAGATGTGAGCATAGATAGAACTGCTGAAATATGTATGAGCAGTTGCAGATTTTACTCTACTTTTTCAGATGTTTTGGAACTTGGAATGTTCTTTTTTATATTCTAGCTAATAACCTCTCATCAACAAAACATTATATGTTGAAGGCGAGCATTTCCGTTGTATGTATTGGAAAAAACATCACTCATATGAATACATGTAATAGAATATTCTTAGTCCCAGACAGTGTGTATGAATGTTGATATCATCAAGTCTGTCTGGTGGAATCAGCCGATACTGCCAGAAGAGTAAGTGAGAAGTAGCTAATTCAAACTACAGTACGACCACTCCACCATGGTAACAGATTGGCATCAAAACATAACCTATAAAACCAATTCATGAACTATAATTTGCACCCTGATACAGCACACATAATTCTGTCAGATTTACTTTGAAATTTATAGAGGAAGTCACTGGAACGAAACAGCCACCAATTTGAGAATGAAATTGAAAGGATCTTCAACATAATCTCCAAATGGTTTCACACAAAAGTTGTTCTGTAGGCGCAGTGAACATTACATGGGGACTCTGAATTACATTGCAAGCGGTGTAAAAGTAAAATAATGTCTTAAGGAATCGTAAAATACGAGGACAAACGAAAGTTATAAGACGAGCCTCAAATTTAAGCATATCACTGAAAGAGAGTGAATGAATGCACGAGTGTGTGTGTGTGCGTGTGTGTATGTGTATTAAACAACACGTTGCTATGAAGATTTCGATGGTTGTATTACGCCATGTCAGCATAATGTAAACTGATTATGATGCAGGCTTAAGACGTTTCCCACTTTGGAGAAACCCACAAATACAGACTGAGGCTAACAAACCAAAGAAAACAATCGTCATGAAGCAGAATTTGATTTCACCACATAAAGATCCTGCCCAATTTGACTTTACCTGATTACCAACATTGACTTCGCACTATCGTTTTGTGAATAGATTAAAAATAAAAACATATCTCAGTACATCTTCTGTATAAGCTTTCACAAAATTGGAATCTGGGACAGGTTTTGCAACCATTCCCTCCAGAATATTCATCGTTTCTAATGGAAGCTAGGAACATCTTGACAAGAAAATGAATAACATCATGTTATGCGTGTTCTCACGAAAGATTATGGCAAGAACTGATATATTTTTTATTCGCGTCTTTCAGTCTGAATTTGTTTAAACGATTTACAAAAGATTGTGTTCATTTCTGATTAGCATATTGACTGAATCAGATGTCATGGGAGGCAATGTATGTCTTTCACCGCCATCCACATCACCGACACATTCACTGTAACCATTATCTACTTTTGTGACCGTTGTCATGTTATCGGACATATAAGATAAAATGGGATCAGGTTAAGCTGCTCTTTTAATGAGCGTTTGACGGTTACCCTTGGATATTTCCGTCAAATATTGACCGGTCGGTTAACACAAAGACGTTTACTGAAGTATTTGCTCCCATAGGGGCATGTTGAAAATGAATGAAAGAATTTGAAAATTAATGCATAGCACATTGAAAACGAATAAATGAATAACTGAAAATGAATGAATCGGTTATTGAAAAGGAATACATTATCGAGAGTGAATGGATGAATGGATATATGGCTTATTGAAGTGAATGAATTATTGAAAAGGAATGAATGAATTATTGAAATGCACGAACGAATTATTTTGAATGAATGAATGAAACAAAGAATAATATAAGGTTTATCTCATGATTAATTCAAATATATTAAGCGTCAGTGACTTATGATTTTTAGACACATTGGCAATGCGTCATATTTTATACGATGTATGATGATATCGTATAAAAAGGACATTCCAAAATGTATTATGAAATATATCACAGACATTGTTAAAAATCTATTTTGTGAACTACTAAAGAACAAGCCGTATACTAAACAACACAGTATGAAAACAATTATACTTTTACACCGTCCTGACCCCTTCAGTTACAAACCAATGCAATGAAAAAACCCCACTTTACTGGGCACATCAAATCTGAGCAAATAATCCTTATTTCTGTTTAAAACTGAATGCTTGATTGGTGTTACTTTGAAATATATTTTAATTACCTTATGATTGGAAAATCAAATGAGCTTGTCTGTAATTCTTCCATCCCAAGAGTCAGACACTCTTTGTTCCTGATCAATAAATCAACTTTTCAATAAATATTCATGCATATATCCAGGATGTTCAGACGCCACCGCTGTAATATGACCTCCGCGCGTCTTGACTAGCATCCCACGTATGGATATCAGGTTGCTGGTTTGAATTAATGACGTTTGGTAATATCTACTTGGGTTTCATAACTCTTGCATAACAACCCGACCATAACTTCTAATACTGACTGACTGACTGACTGAGTTTGTTTTTACGCCGCTTTTAGCAATATTCGAGCAACATCACGGCGGGGGACACCAGAAATGGGCTTCACACATTGTACCCATGTGGGGATTCGAACCTGGGTCTTCGGCGTGACGAGCCAACGCTTTAACCACTAGGCTACCCCACCGCCCCATAACTGTAATAACAGGCTTACAGTTTAGTGCATGAGATAACATGGGGGGGATTTATTGTCACGGCTAGCTACGATGTAGCGTCCGCTTTTGTATTGCCAATCAAGCTAACATGGCTGGACAACCAACAAGCAAGCAAGAAAATATATTCTGTTGGGCAGTTGTTAGATAATTTATACAATTCCAAACTTTCGTAAAGGTAAGAACGGAAAATCAGAAAAAAATATTGAAAGGCTGATGATTCTTATATTGTTCCAAAATTAAAAGTAGTTGAAGGCTGTTAAGATTAATCAGAGAAAATGGAATTGCACTCCCAAGTCCATATTCCTGTTCATCTTGATGATCATCAGTGTCTCTCGGAAGAAAACCCCACCACTTTAAATTGTATTTCTTTTAAAACAGAGAAAATGAACCAACTGAGACTAATGCTTTCTCAAAATGACCCGTGAAGATCCGGGGTAGAATAGATCTTCAGCAACCCATGCTTGCCACAAAAGGCGACTATGCTTGTCGTAAGAGGTGACTATCGGGATCGGGTGGTCAGGCTCGCTGACTTGGTTGACACATGTCATCGGTTCCCAATTGCGCAGATCGATGTTCATGATGTTGATCACTGGATTGTCTGGTCCAGACACGATTATTTACAGACCGCCGCCATATAGCTGGAATATTGCTGAGTGCGGCGTAAAACTAAACTCACTTACTCACTGACTTTCTCAAAATGAAATCATGAAGATGCCTCCAATCTTCTACTTACATGCGATTGTATTCTTAACAGACGATTCTTAACTTACCAGAAAATAGAATTTCTACGTGTATTTTCACGGAATCCCCAAGCTAATTTTTTCTTATAATGCTGTTTGTCTCCAAGTACCAAACCAATCACACATCCCATATATTTTTTACAAACAAAACCTTTAACTGACGTTGGGCGATAATTGAACATACGTGGGCAACAATTGCATAAAGAACGAAGAAACTGCCGATAAGTCCATATTTTGTTTCATATTAGCAAAGTCTCAAAGCAAGATCATGAATAAATATTGGAAACATAACATTTCAAAGACTCTTTTTTGTATGTAGGGAACTGGGATGATGTCTGAAATATTGTACTGCCTTTTCCGTATAATTCCTTCCCTTTTTGCATTCAACCGTCGGTTTGCAAGGCTTTGGTACTTGTGTGTCAGCATGTGTATGTAGGGGATATTAAAGGATCACTTACAGTAATGACAATCGCAGGGTTTAATGTATAAGTGCATGTTGCGTGAAACGAAGCCCAAGTGACCTTTTAACATTTAACCCTAAAGAAAGTGGTTTAAAGCATTAAATAAATGAAATGGTGCACGGAACATTAAAATTGATTTTAAAGACTTGAATCTATGATTTACAGATCAAGTGGGGAATAACTTCTTGTGGCATAATGTATATATTTGTTAGAATCAGTAAACACCTACTAGCTTGTTATGTGAGTCAAAATATACATCAAATTTTCTCCTTATTGTGTGTGTTCGAACATGGAGGGATATTCTCTGATCTGATGATAGATACAGTGCTGAGGGAGCTCATACAAATGATGCAGTGTGGGAGAAGGACGTTGGCAAACAAAATGCAAAGTGACACGAACAATGTATTAGAAGATTTGTATGACGAGGAACAGGGCCGTAAATGATGCCGTAATAAGCAGCCATATCTCATCAAAATACTCCAGATGCATTATCCCCTGGAGGAAAAATAACAGTAAGATTGTATTGCCTCAAAACAACGTTATCAATATGTTCAAACGGGAAATGTTTATTTTGTGTAAAATAATTCCATTTCAAAACAAATTCCACTGATGCAAATTAAGAGACATATATACTCATCCAAAAAAAGTTAAGAACCACCCAAATATTCAATATTAAGTATCATATGGTTCACAATATGAACTAATAAATACTTTGATATTGAAAATTGGGTCCCTTCCCTTTTTTAGTTGAGAACATTGAAGCTCACGTAGGGTTCTATAACGTGTAGAAAGGCCACTCCCTTGTACTAGGTTTTGAAAATCACACTGGACTCAATTTCGTGAACAGATTTAGGTACACATGAACCGTATGTTTGTTCCGCTGCCTGTTAAATATTTGATCTGAGGGCTCTTCAAGTTCACAATCTAGATGCGCCAAATGATATCATTGTTGACATCAACTATACACCAATTGTCCACATGCACCCAGCTACAGGGATACACTCGGTATCGGTATGGCACTACTAGGCGCAATGTCCAAACTGACGACATGTGAAACACCAGAACGAGTTTGTTACAAATACCACACCGGTGATTTTGGAGGATTTGAAAGTACAAAGGAAATAGCAGGAAGTTCTTTATTTCTGTCAATGTCTGCTCTCGGTGGCACAGAGACACAACATGCGACAAAGAAGTCGCCCAGTTTAGTCTCCTCTTACGACCAGCAGATTCTCTGCGGGTCCGCACTGGAACTGCACAGAACTGAGCTCTAAAGTCAACATGTCTCAGTGTAAAAAAGTGAAAGACAGTACAAGACCTTTAGCTACAGCTTGTCCTACACCAAATCAGAATCATTAGTAAGATCAGCCGTTTTTGTTGAGCACGTGATTGGATGATTCTATGTGAGATTTGTAGGTTCCTAACATGTACATTTAGTAAGACTGATCATATTGTTTTAATATGTAATTGCTTTTTTTAAAAGTTAACTTATAGTGAATGAGACCACAGATGTTATCAAGCAGTTGACATTTGATGCGGAACGGAGGATGGGTTGTTTTGCTCCTTGGAAAAGGAACTGGCTAATCTAGCCCGAATTGCTACTGCTTTAAGACCAACCTGTGCACACATGCCTATTTAATAGCTGCTGAAAGCATGGTCATATTGGAATTTAATACCTTTACTCCAGATGTCCATGGACAACGACTGGCTTGTGAAACCTGCACATGTTCTTTTCAGCGAGCAGAGCTACTGTCGTCGTCGTCCTGTCGGCGTGATAACCATCCACGATCGTCATGGAAGTTTGAGTCACATATTCTAATAACTATGCTCGTTTTACCAAAGCGGTAAATGTCAATGACTAATCCTGCATCACGACAGGATCTACTTTCTTGACGGAAATCTTCTTCGAAGTGGCGTATAAACAACCTACTTCTTTGAAATGTTTTGTTATCGTACTTCTAAACAACACAACATAGCCATGTTTGCGTCCTTCACTCAGATTCTAATCAATCTATAATAAATTAAAACCTTGACATTTGTCTTGAAACTTTAAGTGAACATTATGTTGTTTGGATTAGCACAAAATATGTTAATGTATTGTGAAAAAGGAATCGGTGTATGTTCAATTTGCACGGTTCGTCGGGCGTAAAATATAACATATTTATACAGCTATATAATGTCTGAAATAGCTGCCCAAACCAAGACAAATGCGCCGGTACGAATCTTTTCCTTTGCTGACCATTCGCTTCAAGAACGTATTTGTCTAATTCCATATCTCACTGAGTATCTTGGTTTGTTTAAAGAAGTAATTCAAATTAAAACCAAAAAAATAAAATTCTTGAATTACTTTTGCTTGTACGTGCGCTGAAACCAAATCGTTCAACAACCCATATTCAAAATTCAATTTTCGTTTAAAATACATCGATGACTCAGACTCAAAGAAACAAGATCCTTATGAGATCTCTTCTGTATCACACCATTACCGTTGGAGAGCAAGAAGGGTTGATATCATTCCTAACTTGCTTTGCATGTCAAGTGTCCTTTGTTTCGATAAGAGCACATAAAACGACTAAAGCGTTGCTAAGATTTCTAAACAACCTATCACGTCCTAACAAATTTACCTTGAACTTGTGTCAAACTTTGCTTTATTTATAATGAACAGCACGAGAATTAACCGTTATATAATGGAATGTATATGCTTCGTGTAGCCGCAAATTTGATTAAATTTGTAAAGGAAGCGATTTGGAAGAAACGCTATTGCGATTTGATAAAACATTAATTGAGTATCTCGATTCCTCTGCTTCAAGTGGACGGGTATCATGGGTTGGCATAATGAGATCAGCTGTTCGAAAAGTGCATTAATGACTGTATGGTGTTCAGTATACATGCATGGATATTCCTGCTTATTTGTGAAACTAAATTAGGCATTTCCTGCAATACTTTAAGATACTTATGACTCTCGCTTAATCATGTTACAGTTTCCAGTACAGTTAACGTCAAGTCCACTGCCCGTGGGAGCATACACAAAGGTTTAATTCTAACACTTCCGTTTCCCTGCACAATAGGTGGGTAGCTGGATCAACGAATGGTGCAACATTTTATTGGACATGTATCACAAGGATATCGGAGTCAAGAAACCTCGTGTTGTTTAGTATAGGCAGCCCACGCTTTTATTATGATGAAGTCACGTTAAATTCTTATACACCACTGAGTAATGTTTCATGTAAACATGATAATAATTGACATCACGGTTTATATTTCTTTCTTTATGTTTTTAAGGAGTGAGTGAGTGAGTTTAAGATTAAGAGTCACATTGACAATATTGCAACCATATCGTGACTATAGTAACATATACTTTAATAATAAATAAAGTTTTTCCTAAAATCTGTCAACAAAGGACAGTAAAACAACTAGGGCATCACAGATAAAAATTTAAAACTAGTTTGTAAGCATTAAAACATTTATTACTGTACAAGATAATGCAATATAAAAATTGGGCTATAGGTCACCAACAACTGAAGGTAGATCACCATACTAGGGTGAGTGAGTGAGTTTAGTTTTACGCCGTTCTCAGCAATATTCCAGCTATACGGCGGCGGTCTGTAAATAATCGAGTCTGAACCAGACAATCCAGTGATCAACAGCATGAGCATCGATCTTCGCAATTGGGAACCGATGACATGTGTTAACCTAGTCAGCAAGACTTACCATCCGATCCCGTTAGTCACCTCTTACGACAACCATGGGTTACTGACGATCAATATTCTAACCGCATCTTCACGGGTCACCATACTAGGGACCATGGGGACTTACATTACCTTTGTTATCTGCATGGACCATGTTTTTACGGACTCACCAAATAATTTCGCTAAAAGGTGAGCTAAATTTCGTTAAATTGTTCACCTGAAATAATTAGGGAACGTATGGTAAAAATCAAAATATGGAATTACATTGGACATCGGAACCTCTTTGTAGAGGTAGACATTTTCAGTGTAAGAACATAGTTGCTTGCTACGACACATTTAATCAAGAAAGGTTGAAACCGCATTATAGGCCTCATACAATCGTCATGAAGAAATAGTCAGTATATCCCGTTATAATGCGTTTCTGACAGATAAATCTGATACCATGATTTCTGAACTTGAAATGGACTGACAGGCTGTTGGTGCAAATGTATCAACAACTGGAAATGCCTGTGATACATGATGATCATTAAATAGTGAATCACCCACCACCAAGCTCACAGTCAAGTCTTCACTGTGGAAAATATCAGCGTCCATTCTACGGTGGAGTTTGTACCTCAGTTTGGAGAACTGCGACTGGAACAATGCCGGTTACAGTAACAAGCTTATTCTCTCAAATCACTAATAGTCACTATCCAATCTTCGTGTTTAGCGAGAAAACGTGCTCAAGTATATCGATACTGGTGGCGCGTGGTCCTGTGCTCAAAGCTCAGGTCACAAATCGGTGAAGTTAAGCAGCGTCGAGCTCGGAGAGTCCTTGGATGGGTGACCGTGTTTGGCAGCTTGACTCCTGAGAGTTTCTAGGACTTGAGTCCTGCCCCACAACGAAGCACATGTGACACATGTGGTCTCACCTTAGGCAAGTGAGTTTGTTCAAAATTGTCTCTGTTCACCCAGCAGGAAAATGGGTACCCGGTGGAAAAAAGTCATATGACTATAACCTTCTAGCGCCTAACAGGCAGCTTGGGTTATCCGGGGTAATAATGTGCTGTGCCTTGATTGTTAGCGCTATGAGCATACCTAGTGTGGAGTTTGGCGCTATATAAATGGACACATTATTATTATTTAAGTATACTTTCTGATGAAAACTTGATCAACATATTCATCCCCAAATAATCCACACAAAACATTAGCCTAGTGTTCATACCGATCATACTGAGCGCCCGAGTTCGATTCCCGACACGTGTGGAATCAATATGTTGCAATCCTCGACTGTATAGGGACGGTGGGGTAGCCTAGTGGTGGTTAAAGAGTTCGCTCGTCGCGCGAAAGACTCGGCTTCGATTCCCACATGGGTACAATGTGTAAAGCCCATTTCTGCTGTCCCCCGCCGTGATATTGCTGGAATATTGCTAAAACCAAACTCACTCACTCACTCACTTTCTTAATCTGAAAAAGTACGTCCACATTGTTTTACAGAAACAAATTTCATGAGTTGGAGGAGCAACCTTAAATATATTCATTAAAAAATAGCCTTAATTTATTTTGCTAATCTTTACATAACATATACCTGTTGCTTGGTGAATGGGATATCAACGTCATGCTGGATGTGGCTTTATGAATTAACACGAATAGCACAAATGCCTTTGATGTTGAAGTATTGACATTTGGTAAATTATTACCTCTTCAACCTTAAGCTTTGGATCAAGACAAACTTCCCATGCGCAAGTAAACGTGTTACAAATAAACTCTGTGGTTACGGATGAACCAGTCGTCTATGTTGCTGTCTTCTGCACACTAGAAACCTCTGATTGTGGGATCGAATCCCTGTCCGCTCGAGCTACACTTCTAGATTTAGGGCTTTTAAAGCTGGATTACTGTACAAAGCTCAGTTTAATCCATCCATCTCACTGAAACGTCTATATGGCACGCTTAACATGTTACTAATTAACTATTAAATAAATAATGTTTTGCTGCTCATAGCAACACATTCAAGATGAATTTTCACGCCGTGGGGCGCTATAAGGATCACAGTCCCTGTACCAACTCATCTCATCCTGTACCAATGCACTTCTGGTCGGCAGACTCATTTCAAACAAAATCAGTTGCCGAAGGAGACACCCCGGGTTACATGTGTATCAGTCTAGAGGTTGAGCTGAATTCCTGGGAGCCCATTTGTCACACAGCATCACCAATTAAAGACTTAAACAACTCGTCGTAAACCATCTTGCAATTGTGGACAGGACCGCCGTGCGATGCACAGATAACTGGTGTATCCTGATAAAGCAAATAAAAGTGGATTGATAAGCCAAGGTATCGCAACACAAAACCAAGACACAAAGACCAATGTTGTTTTTACGTTTTGATTCCCAAGTTGAAACTAAGAGGTAATCGGAAAGCATTCCGGAAAAAACCCTTGGTGTGAACCCGACAAAACAAAGCAATGCGATATAATGAAGAATTGTATTCTAACATTAACTAAGTTTATAAATTGCTACATGTATTACAGTGGCGGTACACAATATATAGTGACAGTACAAATTGAAACGCAGAAGCAATAAAGACAAAGATGGTAGTATTCACCTGCGACAACGGTCAAATTTCCAAAATATGCTGCGTGTCCATTATTTTATAATAAATAATAAATGTGCATTTATAATGTGCGTAATCCAGACAGATATGGCTGCTCAAGGCGCTACAAGGGGAATATGTAAAGATAGAAGTCAGAGGAAGTGTTCACTGGATTTTAATGTCACTGTGATACATGGAAAAACATATGGGTCTTCAGTCTTGATATCAATTGCTCAGAGGCTGGACTTAATTTCAACTCTGATGGAAGTGAGTTCCAGAAGATAGGGGCAGTGCTGGAGTCAAAATGTTCTACTCGATATTTAGGAACTTGGAGGAGATTGTCGTCTCTTGATCGAGGTTTACGTGCTGGAGTGTATGGAGTCAAGAGTTCAGATAGATAGTCAGGGCTGGCGTTATGGAGGCATCGGTAGGTGATACAGAGAACCGTGAACACTATTCTAGGTTTTACTGGCATCCAGTGGAGGTCTCTGAGCACTGATGACCTATAATGAACGTATTTATGAATATTCTCCATCTCCTTGGGTCAGAATATAGTTGACAGGCCCATGGGTTGTAGTACTCTGTGTTCAATCTGAACATAGCACACCAATGACCCTCACTGACCATCCACGTGTAACTGTATTACACTTAGTACACAATGAATAGCACTACTGCCGCATGACACTATCATATCTCATATCATGTATAACAGGTAGGAAGCTCATATTGTGCCCATACTGCAGAAGCTCAACATTTCGGCGAAACCCTGAGCCAACATCTCTGAAGTGAACATATTTTACATGTGAGGTGAGGTGAAGTGAAATTGGGTTTTACGTCGTGCTTGAGAATATTTCGCTCATATGACGACGTGCATGCGTGTGTATGTGTATGTGCGGCTGCTTGTACTAGCCCAGACTTAAGCTGGTTTTATAGTGCTAGCCCACTGAGATACCATGCCGCAGTGAAGCATGAATACCCCACTCAGACACATTATACTGACTCCGAGCCGACCAGTCCTTGTTGTACCCATTAATGCCGAGCGCCAGGCAGGGACCAACAAGTACCTTATTTTAACGTCTTTTGGTATGAAGCGGTCGGGGATCGAACCCGCAACCTTCCGCTCTCCGGGCGGACGCTGTAACCACTACACCACGGAGGCGGTCCACATATTTTACAGTGTTATTTTAAAAGTGTTTTAATCACAATACAATACAATACAATACAATACAATACAATACAAAGGAGCCCGGAGACTGGTCATTTTCGGACTGTGGTAATCAAGACTTGTCACACATTCTAGAGTTGCATGGGCTGTAGTGGGTACTTTGTCACAGGGTCTGTATGACATGTACAGACTAGTAAAACCCATGAATATGAAGTCTCAGACTGAGCACCATCATCAGGGCAAGACGCGGATTCGAACTGGAATCTAGCACGCCTAAGTGATAGCTCTACACACGGAATCATGGCGCATGAGCCGATTGCCACTTTTGTACCACGTGGATAAAATGTCCTTGAATTATCAATATTGAAAGTAGACGTGTTCCGAGAATAGTACCATAAAATTTCTTCGCATTTAAGACGGGTTTTGTCGCTTATACTCATATAGAATTACATGTTGGCGGGGATGTTATGTTATTATACCACAGACATTCTGGTAGCTAATGGTATTGCATTGCGAATGTCATATGACTGGTTCCAGTTGCCCCTGAGCCTTCCGTCAAAATCTTATTAGCAACTTTTAGAAGTAGAACTTCTTTTCGGGGAACGAGATATATCATGGCTGACCTTTAGACTTTTTAAGTCCTGGCAGTTTTAGGTAGAGTCAAGTTTTACATCGAGGAGTTTAAAACCAAAACAGTCAGTCGCCCAGAGTACATTCTGCGTCGTTTTCGTTTTTTAAATAAAACATCTTATCGTTGACACCTGTGGGTGAATTATGTATTTTGTAATGAATGTATTCATGAATGGCCACATATATACATAAAGTGTCGCAAATGTATGTCCTGTCCTATCGTCATCGAATGGCACACAATTGGGTAATCTTTGAAAACATGATTCCATGATCATAGCTGTCCAGATTATAGATGAATGGCAACATTTTGAAAGCCGAGAGAGCCGTGTGGTCAATTACCAAGCATATCTCCTGGTCACTGACATATCAGCTTCTTGAGCAGTGACGTGCTTTGGTAAGTTTGATCTTAAAAACGGTGTAAGGACGTCATAGCCTATGTCCCTTTGGCATTCCAAAACGTCTTTCCACAAAGAAAACACATCCGTTTCAACGTCTGACGCTTCCCTAGTTGTTGTGGAAACTAATTCACGAATCTCCAAAGCAAACCAGATCTATTCCTTGTGCAATATTTATAGACATACTCTTCTCGGGGGTATTTAAATTTTACCGGAGTAATAATTCCACTATCTATGACGGACTCACGTTTTTGTTTCATGCTGCTAATGACGGGAGCAGGCTGAATTGATCGACATGCATTGCTAGTCACGCCACTGTAATCGTATTGCGTTAACAGAAAGTGTGGATTTCTCTTGCAAGCATACAACACCATCAAAGACAGTATAACTGTGGATGAATGTAGAGATGCTGTACCCTGTGTGATATTGCAGGGTCAGTTCGTGAGATGTAGGTTACATGTAAGACCAGAAATTATTGAGAATTTTAGGAATATGTTTAATTGGATTTCTAGTATAAACAACCTTGAGCAGCTATCAAGAGCTTGGCATCATTCAAGAGAGACAACTCCGTTAATCCTTTTTCATTAGTTTGTGAAGAGTTGTCCCCCTTTGTTTACTTGCTAGAAGACGACATTTTCAGTGATCCTCAGTATGGATGATTTTGAGAAGAGGAAGTTGATTTTAGAGTATTATAACAAGGACATCAGATCAGCTAAAGTGATTTCAAGTAGAACAGGCATTCCTTTGTCCACTGTTTATCGTGTTTTGAAAAATATTGCAAATGGATATGGCACTGAGCACCAGGGAGGCGCAGGTAGGCCCAGAAAATTGACTGTCGGTGACAGGAGGCGACTTGGTATTCTTGTTTCTAAAAACAAGCAAAGGAGTTTAGAAAACTTAAGGCTGGATATGATTGATAGAGGAGCTGTGGCTGTCTGTATGGAGGCAATTAGAACTAAGCTGCATGCAATTGGTTGGCAGAAAAGTCGAGGAATTCTATTACCGATCACGAAACCTGAACAAAAGGCGCTAAGGTTGAACTGGTGCTTACAGCATAGAAATTTTAACTGGGACAATGTGATTTTCTCAGATGAAAGTTCTGTGTGGCTGTTTCCTAATACACTGAAATTCTGGACCAAACAAACTGAAAAACCTTTGTATCAGCGCCCACAGTACAGTCCGAAATGTAACATGTGGGGTGGCATATCTGTGTTAGGGGCAACGCCCCTCTGTGTATTTGAAGGGAATATGAACAGTGAGCGGTACACAGATATTCTCGAGGGACATTTATTTCCATCTGCTCAAGTGTTCTATGGAAATTGTTTGATTTTCCAGCAGGACAACGACCCAAAACATCGTTCAAAGCATTCACAGGCCTGGTTTCGGACCAAAAATATGACATTATTAGATTGGCCAAGCTACAGCCCTGACCTATATCCAATAGAAAATGTTTGGGGACTTATGAGGGAAAGTGTCAATCAGAAAAATCTGACAAATATTGCTGAAATGAAAGAAGAGGTGGTCCGATATTGGGACAGCATGGACGACGACTTTCTAACTTCATTGATCAGTAGTATGCCCCGCAGCATTGAAGCCTGCGTTGCTGCCCATGGTGACTTGACAAAATACTAACAGTTCACCTGTCTTTGAATCTGGAGTTATGTTCTGCTAATATTCACATTTAATACGTGAGTAATGAGTGAAAAAAAAAAATGCAATCTTTAAATTCTCAATAATTTCTGGTTGTACTGTATGTTCGTAATACCTTGGTCCCAGCGTATGGTTGTATGCAAAAGCACAAAATACACGTAAATTAATTACCGATTATCGATCAGTGTTCTTAATCTGACCGTTGGACATATGGGTTCAACAAACTCCTCACACTTACGTCAGTTCTGGCCTTGTACGTAATGACGTTTCAGATCACGCACACGCATGCACACACGCAAACACACAGACACATCCTTCTTTAAAATTATAAAATTTTATAACTGCTAACAAGTGGCAGGATACGCGAACTATTTCGCAAAAGTCTGGCATTATCAGTATGTGTGAGTGATATAGTCGCAACCGTACACGCGACTCTGCTTTTCATTGTGTGATTGTAGTGAGTAAGTGAGTGAGTGAGTGAGTTAAGATTTGAAGTCATATCGTGACTAAAACAACATACACATTAATATTAAATAAAGTTATTTAATAAAATCAGTCATATCGTGACTAAAACAACATACACATTAATAATAAATAAAGTTATTTAATAAAATCAGCCAACAAATGACAGCAAAACAACTAGGTCATCACTGACAGAAATTTAGCATTTAAGCATTAAAACATTTACTAAAATTTACAATATTGGCTATACGTCACGAGCAACTGAAGGTAGATCACCATACTAGGGACCGTGGGGACTTACAGTACGTTTGCTATCTGCATGGACGGAATTATTCATGTCGATGCGATGTAACTGTTGAAAGCTATATTTAAAGTCAAGAAATTAGAATGGTTAGTACCAGTTTGATCCCATCAGATATGACACTTGTTTGCAGGAATTCAAATTCAAATTCTTTTATTCCGTATAAAGGCCATAGGCCCAAGTACAAAAACTCACAAAATAATAATGCAAGTGACAAAATGGTTAGATACACATTTTAAGCACTTCTTAACCTTAAAGCTTCTTTTACAAATTTTGCTAAGTTAATTAGGATATTCACTTTGTCACAACTTAATAACATGTTAAATTTATAAATAGAGGGATGTTTCCAGACATTTTCAGGAATATACTTTTGTCTTAAAATGGAATAAACTTTACATATTAACAGAAAATGGTATTCATCTTCTATACATCCATTCATACATAAATTACAAAATCGTTCATCACGAACAATACCACAACGTCTACCAACATTTATCATTAAAGGCAATTCCCCAGATCTTAGCAAAAATAAAAGCCTTCTATATTCGCGATCCTTTAGAGTGGATAAATAATATTCAACTGTCAATAGAGATTTATATTCTTGATAGAAACATAACTTATTTGATTCACAAACTTTAGAAAACCAATCTTGTTGGTGGCAATCTTTAACCCTTTGCACAAACTTACTAAGAAATAAAGAACAATTACCAACTTCCTGAGAGATCCAAACAAATCCAAAACCATAAGAGAACAGTAATATTTTAACCTTTGAAGCCCATGTAACACGATTGCAGTCGTCTAAGGATTTACACAGAAGATAGCATTGCTTAGGATATCTATGATTAGGCATTGATAGCAACTTTAACCAATACTCAATACATCTTTTATGACAATGTTTGCAGGAACGATTTGTTTCGACTTTCTGTGTACACATATATACTCGGCGTCATTTATGAAGGGTCAAGCTATTAGTAACACTATTCCTAAAAGTTGTAAAATCTTCGTTTTTTAAAAAATATATACAACTGAATGTTTTACAAACTTCCTTAACAGTATGGAAAAACACACCAGGCCGTTGATATGTCATTATTACGTTCTTTAAAGTCCGATACATTATGTTACAAATGGCACATTTTATATTCAAATTGTCAAATTGGTCCGTAGAATATGCATGCGCGTTGACCTCATCGCCCCAGAGTCACAACAGTCCGAGATGATAGGCACATGGGTAACACTGCGTTGCATGACAGATTCCTTATCGGAACAGATCTTTGGGCAAGGATAACCCCTACTGGATGTACTCCACTGCATGTGGTCGACGGTAAGAAAAGTCTTACCGGACAGCGTTATCATAGAGCCTCATAGAGCCAGCATTATCACGGAATTCCTCAGGCAGCAGGGTGTAGAGTGGATGGAGTGACCAACATGCTCGCCGGACCTCAACCCAATTGAGCATGCCTGGGATGACCTCGGTCGACGTGTGTACACACGTCACCCACCACCAGTGGATCTCAGAGGACTCCGCATAGCTCTAGTAGAGGAATGGAATGCGATTCCGCAACCTTTCTTTATGGACTTGATAAGGAGCATGAGAGTAAGGTGCACCTGTGTCTTGGACGTGCGAGGAGGGTACACAAGGCATTGAATGACCGAGTGCTTCATGTTTGTCATTTTCATATTGGGGGGTAGGTCTATACAACTGATGTTTGCTAGTGCAGTTTTAACTTTGTATCTGTATGTCACGATGTGTCACGTTTGTGAACACATTGAACATTATGATGATACTCGTTTCTTTACTTGTGCTATATATCATTTGATTCTTTATTAATGACGCCTAGTATATATACTGGAGTGTTTCCTGTGTTGACAAACGTTATCTGTACTTAATATCAGTTGAAGTAATGTCATGAATAATCTTGATAATGACGTAGGAGTGTAGTATAATCATAACATCATTATATTATTTACAAGTAATGTGGCGGATCTTCAGGCGCTCGTCTGAGCTGTATATATAGATGTACACTGTAATTTCAAAGAAAATTCCAGTAAACAGAACGTTTAACAGAATTCCTCGAGCCATGTTGACTCGGACGAAGGTCCTAAAGTAGCCCGTATTAGTTTAACAATAGGTGAAATCATATAAAACCAGCTCGCTTTAAGGAAACAACTGGAGGCTGTTTTCGTTCCTGACTGACCACAGTATTATTCCTGGACCACAGAATCCATTCATACTGGACATGACCAACATTTACAGTGTAAATATGGATATCTTCACTGACCAGAGGGCTTATGGGCAAATGTTCGATACATGACTGGAGGGACAAATATAATTTGGCCAGTAGCTCGTGACACATTCATCGACTTTATTTAGGCATGAAAGAAGCATTCGACATTGCTCAGACTGTTGACCCGCAGACGAAAGGCTGGCACGAGCGGGCAGCAGACGCTTTTAGAAGTTTATTTAATAATAGGTACAGATGTATCGGAAATGTATGAACGCGATTCCACTTGACTTCTAAACAATGAAGCGACCTGATCGTCATGCAATGGTATGCCTTTACCCTTGTTTCATATTATCAAATTTCATAACTGTTCACCAGTGGCAAGATACGCTCACAATTTCCCTAATATCTGGCATTATCAATATCTGAGAGTGATAAATAAATCATGATATAGTCACAATCGTACAAACTATTCTCATAGTCTCATGCTTTTCATGGTATTTTTGTGATTGTGGAATTAATAAGTGTCGATCTTATTTAATTTAATCCGCGTTAACTTTGAACTAAGATATGAAATTGAGGCAACAAATATCAGTATATTTAATCACTTTGGCCGAAAATGTCCTGGGCATTAATGTTTTAAGCCAGTCTGTCACAAAATTATCGGCGGCCACCGTCCTATTTGTAATAGTGCATTTTGTGTCGTACATGCAGGGTTTCCTGGCGGATCTCAGGCTCGTCATCATGTTCGCTTATAATTTGAGCAACGTAAATGGCAAGTCAGGGCCGGTCAATGGTTTTTGTGACGTTCACCCTGACTTGGTCTTCAGGGATTAAATCACAAGAGTCGATGACGACGACGTCTTTGTGATCTACATGAGGAGTCGGCTTGCTGCTAATGACGTCATTATCAGCCGATGCGAGGTACAATGTAAGTGCCACTTGACCGCAGCTTAATGGCTTTCAGGCGTTGATCACGGCGATGTTTCAGCGGCTGGAGCGGCAGTAACGGCAGGCGTGGGAGGATGTTCAGCACGCCGTCATTCATACTGGCAAGAGTTGTCACAATACAAAGACCTAGCATTTGATTGTGATTTTTGGAGCGTTGCACATTACTTCAAGTCTTTATCTTAGACGCATATTCAGTATAAAGTTAGTCATGGACACTTGATCTTAATGTCTCAGAGTGGCATTTATACATAGGGTACATATCAACATATATGGTACATATTCAACGTGTGCAGGACGCCTGTGTGGTGTTGTGGATAGAACGTCTGCCTGGGAAGCAAAATGTCGGTGGTTCGATTCCCACTTGCATGGTACCAATGGACGCTGAAATGTGGATTTCGTCAGTCCCGGACTGGCGCTCGGCATTAAAGGGTCTGCTCGGTGCGAGCTTATTGTGTCTGACTGAGATCCGGTTAAACAGCAGTATAGTATCTTATTGGGCCAGCAATACAAAACTAGGGTTGACCAGCAGTAGCGCGCAAGCACACTAAATCATACATACACAAACACCACCCGTTACAAACACGTGCAGGGGGAAATCGATGTTTCAACGCAACCCCTCCACAGGCCGCTTCCCCACAAAGATGAAAAAAGCAAGATCCTCCCCACAAAAGACAATAAGAGGTTAATTTAATGTCACACTCAATCAGTCAATATATCAAATATCCATAATACGTCTACCAAGCTACTTTGAGGTTTGAGGTAGAAGCTGTCGATATTTATAAACAGCTTATTTATGCGAAATCTTATTATCTGTTTTTATGTCACTCCGTGGAAGTTGTCTTCAGACTTCGTTCGAAATATTGGCCATAGAATGCCCATTGTTCCTAGGGCGGTGAGGTAAACTAGTGGTTGAAGCGTTCTCTCGTTACGCCAAAGACCAAGATTCGATTTTCCCACATGGATGCAATGTGTGAAGTTCAATTTTAGTGCATTTTTGAAACACTTTTTACACTATTTCTCTCTGGTGTATTTCATCACACACACACTACCCTGAGGGTGGTAATTTTCTCTTTCCCGTGGTTAACCTTCCTCCAGCTCCACACAGACCCGAGTTCTCCATTTGAACGGTACACACATACACAAATATCTACAAGCTCATTTGATGTCTGAAATGGGTGATTGAGGCACTTCTGTCATTGTGAAAATAGGTCTTCTTCTGCAGTGACATTAAGCCTAAATAGCCTTGACGTCAGATGCAAAAGCATTCATTATGAAATAATTTGCTACCGATCCGTAGTCGAGGATATTAACAGGTTGAGACACTCATCTGTGTCTGCTCTTTGTGTGACCTGTGCCACACATTCTGGACCCTCTGTGTTATTTTGCTAGATTCGTGGCAGCGAGTATTTCACAACGTCTGTGACGGGCACATTCAGGCTTAAACTATTGTTACCATGAAAGTCAAATTACTACTAACAGTAAGTTAGAATGCCCCATGTGTAACAGCCATCTTCATAATATAACTAGACGATCATCACACAGTCAACCTGAGAGAGAGACAGACAGACAGACAGACGGGCGGGCGACTGCCTCTGACCATTATGTTAAGTAGTTTACTCTTACGTTATGTCAGGTCTAGCTCATTTGGCTGAACAAGGGAGATTATGTCATGGTCTGTGTGTTCATTAACACCTCCATTGCCTCATTAACATCTTCATTGTCTCATTAACGTCTTCGTTGCCTCATTGAATTTCCTCTTCGTTACCACTGAGCTCATGAATCTGAACTTCACATTCTTGTTCCCACCTCTCATGACCTCCTTAAGCCCACGTCGAGTTTCAAGAGGCACGTGGGACCCAGTCGCCGTAGCCGCTGCAACCGCTTAGTTGCGTCCTTCGGCAGTCCAGAATCTGTTGATTGTGGGTTCGAATCCCGATTCGTCTTAATTAGTTATCAACATCACACCCATGCTCGTGGGTTTTACCAGAGTGGTTAACATCTAAGACCTGCATCACATCAGACTTCAAGCTGCCGTGATATAACTGGAATATTGTTCAAAGGGGCGTTAAATCCTGCTCACTCATGCCCGTTGATTTCACCAAAGCGATTAACGTCACAAACCTGACACAATGACATTCAACACTCGGTCCTGAAACAAGGCTTGACTCTGGGAGAAGAGCATCTGACATATCACGGTGCGTTAAGCACTTCAAAAGGCAACCTAAGGTAATCTATTCCTGGTCTAATGGAACATTGATTACCATACTGTCCCAGTGAAACCTTATATTTAGTACTTTCAACAGGAAACAGGCTTAATTTGGGGCTTAGTATTTATAGCCATAACTATCCAGGCCAGGTTTAAAGAGACAGCAGAGAGTAAATGGCCGTGTCTATAACGGACATATGTATGGCGTAAAGTAATTCAACAATAGAGGTGATGAGCTTTTAAAACTTCGGACAACCGTCTGAAGATGTGTTAAAACGCGGCACCGGCTTAAAATAACTATATCCTATAATAAAGATGTATTTTCTCCTCTCAGACCTGTGGTGGTATAGGACATCTGAACATAGAAGGTGCAGCTATTCTACAATCAGAAACAGTACGATATATTGGAGTTTGATTTGTCAGACAGCTAATTACCATCTACGTAACATTGGAAAACTCAGACCATATCTCAACAAAGATTTGACAGTCAAACTTACCGTTGCAATTATTCTCTCCAGAATAGACTACTGCAATAGCCTCTTTGTTAATATTAACAAAGACCAGATAGAAAGACTTCAAGCCATTCAGAACTCTGCTGCAAGAATTATCTTCAGATCTTTCCATTACTGAAAGACCTCCATTGGCTCCCTGTAGCTCCTCGCATAGACTTCAAAATTCTTCTGACTGTGCTTCTATGATCTGGCTCCATCTTACCTGCCAGAACGGCTGCACACATACTCTACATCTAGATCTCTTAGATCTCAGCACATGCATCTCTTTACAGTTCAAAAGTACGCTTCCTCAACCTTATGGAGTGAGCTGCCTGCATCCCTCAAAATGGTTGAAACCATGCCTTCCTTCAAAACTCATCTAAGGACTTATCTCTTTCGAAAGATATTTCTGTAACAATCACCTTGTCTGAGCAACGCACAGAGCACACTTGTGTGAATATATGCGCTATAGAAATATATGCGCTACAGAAATGCACATATTATTATTATTTACAGATTAAAGATAAAAATGCAGCAGAGAGGGTTCGGGTGATCCTCGCACATTCAGGCAGGTAAGGCTCATCATCAGCTCAGGGCCCTTGCCCCCTCTACACGCAGCCCAGACAGCGAATGGGACTTCTCCCAGAGAACACTGCCTAGTCGAACCCACCAAGAACTTTCCGGAAAACATGTAGACTCCCCAACACTGCAGCCTTCTGCTTTACCCAGAGTGTCAGAAGGGCTGTGCTCCGGTGGAGAACCCGGGCACTCTCTTGATCTGCGCCAAGCGATCAGGAGGTACCAAACCATTTGCACCGAGAAAAATGGGGATTATGACGACAGTGTAAGGTTTGTTGGCAGGAATTCTTCTGAGGCTGTATATAGGCCTATTCCACAGAAGTTTGAAAGCATCATTTTCCATGACGCCTTGGACATGTTCAGTGTCGAACCATGGATGGACCTCGAAGTCAAAGCCACAAGCATAGCGGAGACGGTAGTAAAAGCAACGAGCCATGCCATCATGTCTTTTCAGATATGCGGTTTGTGCCAAGGAAGGGCATCCACTGACAATGTGGACAGTCTCTGTGAATTCATTGCAAAGTCGGCATTTCATATTGATAGTTTTGTTAAGAAACACATTTTGGCGATTACGAGTGGGAAGTGGCTGGTCCTGAGCAGCCGAAAGGAAGCCCTCAGTTTCACATTTGAGACCAGCCGACTTCATCCAGGCGAAGGAGTCGGTGGGTTTCTATTCTGTTCCACACACTGCATGTACACACGATGCAATGGCTTCTCAGAAAGCTTCTCCACAAAAGACCGACTCAGGGCAGACTTGGTGAAGGACTTCACCCGTTTTACTCCCATCGCTGTGCCATCCAGCAGTACATCGCCATCAACAAAATCAACCTCAAATTTCAGATTCTGTCCAACAACCTTGGCACGCTTAAAATAGCTGTGGAATTCCTTGCGTTCATCTTGACTCGAATCACCAGAGCATGATCCGAAAAATAAATATGTGCAAAAGTACACAAAAGAAATCTATCATGAAGAGCCTCCACATTAATCAAACCCCGACCTCCAGAATTGATTAGGACGAAGATGTACGATGGCAGGCAAGTCGTCTAATGCGTGGCCATTTGCATTGCAGGGTTCGAATCCCGGGTAACCCGATTATGCTTCCAGGTTTGTTGACACCATAAACGTGCTCTTGTGAATTCCTCAGTATCTTTCTTTCAGCACAGAAGCTTCGTTTGGTTGTACAATGATGACTATGAATTTTTTCACGCGTCTGCTAGCAGCGACGAAGATTACATTCTGATGCAGTTTGTAATTAAACCAAGAACTGAGAGAGATTTCCATGTTTTATATAACCAGATAATGGATGCAATTTTGTAATCAAGGATGAGCTTTCACTTCAAATTTTCTTTAGTAGAAAGAGGGATGTCAACGAAATTACTATTGTTGGTATGTAAGTGAGACAAAAGAGTAATTCTCTAGGTTACGACGGAGAGAGGAGAGGGAGTTGAAGTTTTACGCCATTCTTATCAATATTCCAGCTATTTCGCGGCAGGGGACACCATATGGGTATTTAGATATGTACCCAAAGTGACAAGATACTCACCATACACATTGTTGGTGGCACTGCTGTAACTGAGATTAGCAAAATCAACACTCAAGAACATGATGTACATATGTCTGCATGTTTGATCTGACAATGGCTCAAGAGAGAGCCTATCTGTATTAGTGATGGGCCATGGGTTCATCTGCTTCATTAACCTGAAACTGGCAACGATTTAAAAATCATATAATCACTGGAGAGAAATCAATTTCTTTTGTATCAACTCATAAACCAATTACCTCGCTGCAACGATCAGATGCCTACGATGAAATATGGGCGGAAATGTAGCCGTAATTTGTGGAGTTGGGCCTGTAAGAAAGATTGGTATCGGTACTGCATGATCGTCTTGTCTGACATCTTGTGTCATAAACGTTAGTGCGACATCCTTTGGGCTTCAGGTTTGTCACACCAAGTTCTTTTACGGACTGATTCCTGATTAACGTTTAGTTTGATTGGAATTCAACACGTAACGGTACATTTCTTGGAACAGATTTTACACGTGTCATAAGGTCTTACAGCTCCTGAAATGTAAAACGACAAAGCATAAAACGACAGCAGATTTGACATAAGATCAAGCATTGTTGAATTGTGTCAGTGTGTTTGTTTCTAATATGGGTGAGATATTTAAATAAAGCTCTATATAAGCCGAATTAAGTTAAAATGAGGTGAAATTTGTGCCATGATACTTATAAACATACTTTTATTCATTTGCATCCTCGAAAACATGAATTTTGAGCAAAAGTAAATGTCCACAAGGTAGTTTAAATTTTCGTAAAATAATTTTAATTGTATTTTTTTCAACCTTATCATCTATTTGTGATAACAGCATGTTGAATTTTGTCAAATCCATTGGCAGAAACTGGCCACAGTGAAGAGAGTTTCTGGACGTTTAGGTTTTCTAAAAATACATTGCGATGAGTTCTGTTGTTTTGTCATATATAATTTAATACCAACATTCCAGACATATTTCGTAATAATGACAAATGCTGTGTGAGGTTGATATTCTGATCCTTGTCCCATGACTTCGGGCATCGTTCACATGCAGGCAAATGTCATTGGGACGTGACCACCGGATTCAATATAGCCATCTTTACAAACTGTAGATTGCTTTGGGAGGGGCTACTGTAGGTTGGAATATCGACAGGGTGGATCTGACTGGTACACATTATTTGGCACAGGTGGAATATACCGTAAATGACATGTATGTTATTGAAATTCTTCCCGATAATGATGGGGTATTCGGTGGTTAAAGCGTCCGTCGTCGCACCGAATGCCCGGGTTCGATTGCTAACACGGGTTCAATGACGCCGTTGTCTGGTGATCTCCGCTGTGATACGGCCACATTCACTCACTCACACAGTTGTATCTTTTTCACTTCATAACTAAGGTAAACATCTTTTTGTCTGAAAAGATGTACACCCTTCATCTCAGCTCCTTCATCCCATCCATACACTCAGTGGAATACTCAGTATCTGTACTTAATCTGAAGCTCTGTAAAAGTTGATTTCGTAGTCTTATGTCATTTCAATAACCCAGCGACTCCATCGTAACATTCTTTAGGTCTCGATGACGATGTCTGAAAGATATCTACATCAGAAATAACGTTGAGAATGTCGCAGAGTATTGATCTCTGCCTCAACAACAGACTGTCATACCTCTCACGCTTCTGTCCGGACATCGCAGTATAAGTCAATATATGTAAACTGGACCATCATGGATTAACAACCTGCATGTAAAGGTTAGTCCGACACGTGGAAGAGTAAATTACCTCCATATAATGGCAGGGTGTACACTGGTTTCACATCAGTAGGGAGTCTAAATCAGGCCTACCAAAGAAAACTTTCCCACTGTGCAGGTACAACAAGGACTGGTCGGCTCGGAGTCAGTATAATGTGTCTGAGTGGGGTATTCATGCTTCACTGCGGCGTGGTATCTCAGTGGGCTAGCACTTTAAAACCAGCTTCAGTCTGGGCTAGTACAAGCAGCCGGACATACACATACACACGCATGTACGTCGTCATATGAGCGAAATATTCTCAAGCACGACGTTAAACCCAATTTCACCTCACCTCACCCACTGTGCAGAAAAACGCAGAAAAGCCCATATTAATCGTTTAAATAGCAACATAAACATAATACCTCACTACTGAAACAGTAAAAACGGCAACTTTAAATCGCTATAACTGCATAAAAAAACGAAGAGCTTGCAACTTCGATTTTGCGCATGCGCACATGGAAGAGGAAGTCTCGACCGCATGTTGACATTTTCCAGCTTGGACAAAAGTTACATTCCCTTTTTAAAGTATTTCTGTTGTGTTATTTGGCATTTTTCATCATGATACTTGTTTGCACACTTGTTTAGTTTGCTTTCCATTCGTATGGAATGATTGACAGCAATTATTTCGACACATTTATTATTATTTAATACTTTTGTCTACGCGAGGCGATTCACGGTTGCTCGGAAATTGGAAAGAAGCGCGGATCGTAATGCGCATGCGCAGTAGAGGTCAAAGTTCACTGATATAAAAATGTTGCAGTTTCATAGTATTTCGTTGCGTTTGTACAGTTTCAGTAGCGAGGTATTATATTCATGTTGCTATTTCAACGATTAATGTGGGCTTTTCTGCGTTTTTCTGCACAGTGGTTAAGTTTTCTGTGGTAGGCCTGTATATGTTACAGTGTCTTATCAGCCTTTCCAAAACCAGTTATTTTCTTAAGCCTTGGGGATGATTTACTAGCTTACATGTACCGACAAAGTGGAGAATAAAGATGTCGGACTTTGGAGAAGGCATGACAAAGTCAGATAGTTTTCTATTTACATACAGTAGAAAATGTTGATAGGTATTTAGTATATTAGAGTACGCCTCACAGACACATTTAAAGGCAAGTCAAGTAATCATCTAAACAAACAGAACAGATGGATTAAGTCAAATAAAAAATTGCCTTCCTCATCCCAATATACTCAAACCATGATGCACACTTTAATAACCTGCACACAGTCCCTCCATCACTAATCACAACACCTTCACATCAGCACAGTCATACGATTATAACTGATATTGGGTACATTCTATAGTGATACAAGTTTAGGTTACTATGGCAACAAGGCAACAAGTAATTGGTGATTAATATGGCAAGAGAATAACAGTCTCCGTGTTTGGCATCAATCCCTGACCTCTGTCAGTACGAACCCAAAGTTCACATACACCATCCCAGGTCACTGGCGTTGTTAGCCGTCCTCCGTAGTTCCACTGTCCGAATCGTCAGCCTACAATAGACACTACTCCAACTTTGGCAATTTCTCCTGGTGATCTTCACATCACCCTCTTAGAGAATATCAAGTTCAACAGTCCATCGTTGACAAACCATAGGTCTTCATGACGCGCTCTCAGTAACACCATATCCAACACCACTGAAATACACGTCTGAAGCTTTCACCAAGACATTCGCTGGGTATCTCCCTCTCACCCCAAACCTGGTATCTACCTTCAGTTTTTGGCGATCTATAGCCCGTGTTTTATATTGTATTGTCCTCTTTAATTGAAATGTTTTAGCTTTGCTCGCTAGTTTTATTCATATCTGTGATTCTCTAGTATTTTTACTGTCCTTCTTCGACAGGTTTTAATCTTCAAAATGTTTTCTCTTTATATTGTATAAATTGTTTTCGTCACGATATGGCTGAGATATTGCCGATGTGACGTTAAATATTAACTCACTCACTCACTCACCCCAAACCGTCACGCTTTTTAACTCCCTGATCGTGCATGAAAATCACGCACTCCTTCGCACAGCCGGTTGCGTTCCCGCGCCCCATTCTCCCGCCATACACACACAAGGACCAGATCGTGACACTGGTTCAGCTTTGTATATTGGCAGTGGCGACTGATAATCCAATTCCCTCCATCGGTTGTGACTACTGCATTACTAACACACATTCTCTTTGTGACAGTCATTACGTCAATGTTGTCCGAACAGGCACGAAAAGTACAATAAATCTAGCTTATTCTCGGTTATGTAAAATCAAAGATCAATCTCTTCATTCATTCATAAACATGTAAGTAGAGGTTTTGTCCGTCGCCGCCGCTGCACAGTATTACTTCTATTTATGATGTCCCTGCTCAAGTAACATTTGAACGTCAATGCAACTCAAAACTACTTGTCAAAATCCGGTTTCCACATAAACTCCTAAAATTAGCGAAGAACTAGAGTACAGACGTCACAACTCGGAAACATATTGATGGTTGCGTCTTTAATTGAACGTTGATATTCTCCACACACGAAATGTCAGAGAAATTAGGTACGCCAGATATGAGAGTAAATGATCGCAATGTATGCTAAGACTACCTAAGCTGACTGAAATTGAATAACTGGCACTGACGCACATGTATTGACCGTATAATAAACACGTTACACCAGGACACGACCTTGTAAACACCTCGTGTCACTCCTTTCATAACTCAATGAAGTCGGAAGCGTTTGAAACATGTTATGTGACAGGATACAAAATAAGGAAACATTTGTAAAAATTGGTAAAAAATTTATGGCAATGTTTCCGCTTATTGGTTTTAAACCTTGCATCAATAAATGTACAACAATTTGATCTCTCAACCTCTCATCCTATTCTGCGAACAGAGAAAAAGTGCCCCAGCCGTAATGTAATAAATTTGTCGTTATAGATTTAGTGATTTTGCTGTAGGGGCGAAGATGGCTCGGAACAAACTATGGCGTCCTTCGCTCAGCTTTAATGTATCACACAAACCCCCAATTACCGTGTAATGTTTGGAATCTTTGAAAAGATACATCGGGGATGCTTTGGTTGTGCCCCAAGAAGGCAATATGGGCTCCGTAAATGGAAATATTTTCATGCAATCAGCAAAGTGTGAAAAAATAGTCATTGAGTTGAAGCGAGACAGGTTACTCTTCGCCTGAGTGTCATCGTCCAACCCAAACAACAGGTATTCCGTCTGCCTTCCGGTAGTTCCACTTTCAGATAGCTGTTTGAAGGAAGGCCCAAAGGAAATCGGACGTTGTTTGGAAACGTATATTTTTTTCCTTTTAGGTAAATTGGATCTGAAGAAGAATCCACTACAGGGTGTGTTCTTGTCATCGCCCTGTTGGAGGGTTTATTGGTAAGTCCTGAGCCTTACGTGGAAGGAATTGCGAGGCTTCAGTCCTGGAAGGCGTGTCACGGTAGCAAAACCAGAAACGATCCAGAGGATGGACGATATAATGAAGCATGTTGTAACTGAGGGTCATATTGGTAGTTCAGAAAGCATTTTGCTGAAGAGGGTTCCTTCTGTTATGAGAGAATTCAGTCAAGGAAGAGTACCAGATACAGCTCAGTAGGTTCCAAACTACTGCCATCGTATCAATAATTCCCAATGGTTCTGTTATAACAGAAAAGATGATTTCAAAGATGCGTGACTTCCAGCCTCAATCCAAACAATAATCTGCAGCAGGTCCCTCAAGTATGTTCAATAATTATTTCAATTAATTATTTATACTGTTGATTACTGGATTGTCTGGTCCAAAGTCGATTGTTTACAGACCGCTGCCATTTAACTGGAATATTGCTGTGTGAACCGTTAAACATCAAACAAAGAATAGTTTTATTTTATTCATCCATCATATGCTACAAATATTCTCACTGTAACAGTTTCGTTAGAGAATGAAAAGATCAAATGTGATTTTTCAGACGTTAGAGAGAGAGAGAAAGTATGCTTTGCAACGTTGCGACATTCCAGATTGTTCTGGGAGTTGAATAGTGGCTTGGGGAATGGCGTCTTGGGCTTAATGACCACATACCTGGTTATCATCAACACGTCTCTTTGAAATTATGAACGAAATTCGAAAATATTTCTCAATATGTTGTAACATTACAAATAAATGCATGTATGTTAATTAACGTAGTAATTATGCCGATTACATATCATATCGTATGTAGATTATTTCCACAATGAATGATGTAATGTAAGAATTTTATTTTATTGTACAAGGGTAGAATCACATAAGCTGACACCAGCGGAACTAAAAAGAAAACGTTATGCGATACGACCACATATTTTCAATGAAGTGGTTGAGCATTATCTGACATTATTACACGGCGCCACTAGGAAAACAGAAATACTTCCTTATGACACGTTTTATTTTTAGAAAGTTGCATCCGGTTGCAAACACAACCACAAAACAAATATAACCAAAACCGCCGCGTGACGAAAAATAACTCATTACAATGTGTTTTTCTCAACAGTGTACATCAATATCTGCCAAATTATCATCTTGATTCAGCCCCTCAGATGCACGATACAATATCATTTATATTGCTTATATAACTTAGTCTATTGTTTTGCCAGAAGTAAAATATGAGCGGTTTGTCCAGATTTCCTGTGATCAGTTCACTTAACTGGTTCCACTGCTGAAATTTCTTTCCTCTGCATATCCTCTGGCCTTGATTTCGATATTAACTGTGCATCCGATAATCGTCTGACACAGCTACTGTTTATCGTCAAACTTCATTTAAGAAGCAGCTGTTTAAAAGGAAATCACCATTGCTTAAGTCTGTCTAGTGTGGCATACCTGCATTACAATACTCTGGCTAAACCACAGCGGCCTTTAAATGAATGCGTCTGAACAGGATTAACCAGTGATTGATAATCTGAGCGATAACACCTGTCGTCAGGACACGATGGTTCGTACAAGCCAGTTAGTCGCCGTGTACTACGCTGGACCTATCGCAGTCCGGATGCAAGATGGAACCCTCATCCGATATAGTACAGTTCTGAGATCCGTGTTGACATGTCTTTAACCCCTAGGTTTTTAGATCAGCATACGTGTACCACTGCTCGTTGTACGACTCACAGACAACATTCAGCTCACCAGTCAGTCAGATTCGGGTCTCTGTCGGGGTCTCCATGTCTGAAAGAAATTGAGTTTGGGAACAATAAATGTTGAACGGACGGCTAATATATATTAAATGAACCCTACTCTAACGGTCGATAAATTAAGTTACGACTCTACCTTGCATAACAACTTACTGTTAGCATTTACTGATCGCATAGCCTATTTATACGTTATACGTTGATACATGATATGAACTTTCCGTCTTCCATTCAGTAACATTCATTAAGTTTCAATGGCAGCTTATTCCATTTTAACCTCAACACTTGACGGCGAGAAGGTCTTCCTTATTGCTGTCTAGCTCATAACATCATTCACTCCGTTGAAATGTCAAAGAGCAAAATCCACAAACGTTTTGAGACCGTTAATAATGATCCGCCCACATCCAAAACGAACATTGTATTATATCTCAAAGAGCGTGACGTCAGTAATTGCGAACTATATCCGCGATAGAATCTGCTGAAGCTATTACTAGCATATCAATGTCAAAACACATACATATACGTTATAGGAGCTGATCATCCAATCAGAAAATTATGGACTCAAACATGATATCTCGTTGTTTCATTTCATTTCTCAACGACAGGAATAATGTAATAGTCGATATATCCACTAAACTAATATTCAAAATAAATGATCATATTGGGTGAAACATGTTAATATATTTCATTCTGGTTTTCCATATTATCTCATCGAATCCATCGAATGCCCTAGGGAATTTTCTTTGAGAGGCATTTTAGAAGTTGTAAAGATTAAGGAAAACCAAGTTCTGTGGATAGTCAACGTCTTTTATTGCAATAAGTGAGACGTAGCTACTTACACGGTTATCAAGCAAGTGATACAAAGTGTTGAAACATGGAGATTATATACATAGTTACATTGGACAGAGTAGGTTTAGCAGAGTAGGTTGATGTACAGAGTGATTGGTTGAGATTGGGGGTATTATTTTAGAAATGATTTAAATTTAAATAAATTAACAAGTCCATTGTCGAACATTTGTCATCCTGTATTAATGGGGAAATGTCAGGTTAATGCTGTTCTTCTTTTGAGATTACTGACATTAGAAACTTTAATAAAATTCGAGGCGTGTTTTGTTTTTATAATATAATATGCAAGTGGCCAATATAGTTATGTGAACAATTATTCTTTGAGTATATTTCCATTGATATGAACCTGTTTCGACGTCTGAAATGTTTTTCATTTTCATGTGTACGACCGAAGTCAATTGCTGCGCGTAATACCAAAAGTCACGGCGGTTAAGGTAAGGGTTTTTCAGATCTGTTCATGTCTTCATTAGGACAGGTTATGACTGATGTGGTATATGTCGTTGACAGGCATATTTTACACACACAACATCATACATATGAAATTAAGTAATTGAAAAAATTGAACAATATATAACATGTTATTAAAATAATAATACTAAGCAAAGCAGCACACACATATTAAAACAAGAAATTAAAAATGGAAAATCACAGTTTCCGTAGGTTTATTCAAATATGGAAATGCTAACCAAATTACAGACAAGTTATATATAGATCGTAGACTGTTATCACGACAAAGACATCCGAATGGTTATAGCCGACATCAAGGATATAAAACGTCAGATTCAAGCAAAATTCAACGAGCTAAGCAACAAACCTGGTTATTAACCACCTTAGGATGGATTCGAACTATCATTCTGAGAGTTTTTCTTTTAAATTAATGAGTTTCTTGTTGTTAGTTTTGTTTCGTGAAAACAGGCGTCCATTCCAGCACCAAACGTATTGGATAACTGAATATGGACATTTCACGGGTTACGTCTCAAGCGCCGCAACCTGATCGGATGCTGATGACTGTATGTTTCTATATCTAAGTTTGGCAGTACCATACCCGTGCATCTCTTTGAACCTTGCACTCACAAAATTATATGAACAGATCACGTACACATATACGACTGATTAGATCCTAAATTGGATTTTTTATAACATATTTAGGTTATGTCTTCATATGTGCTTGTTTTCACTGAAAATATCAAAACGTCAGTCAACATTAGTCGTTTGAATTATTTTGATCAAGATATTGCTTTTTAATTCCAATTTGCCATTGCGACTGCACCTCTGACCTAATTACCACAATCTACAAAGGAGGACTTCTTTAACCCCTATATTTGTTCCTTGATGAGTCCACGAATTTCTCTCCATCCCAAAATGACCGAATGATCTGATACATTCATCGTGGTAAGCTGCCACTAGCCATGTCTTCATTATACATCTATTTCGCATTCCTGATTCATTAAATGAACGTGTTTCAAGCACGTAGGGATGTTAAGAACACATTGAGGAGCAATGCAAAAAGGTCATTTCAATTATTTTCTTTTGTCAATACCTCTAGGAGAACTGATCGTATGTAACTGAAAGAAATAGTTCCATGTGACTTTGACTGTATTAGTTTCAACACACATGAATATATTAATCTAGCTATATGTATAAATATTTACATACATAGTGTTAGAATAATAGGTTTGAAATAGACCTCATCCACATTTGGATTCTATATAGAAGATTGTACAACACTCCAATATCCTTATCAGAAACAGACAATACATTAAACGCCACCAACATCTTTGATGTCAGTGTAAAAGGTAACTGACTATCGTAATCATCTCTCAACAAAGATACAGCATGCTATTCTGGACATGAGGGAAATGGCTTAAAGGTACCCACATATGAAGATCATGGCCGGCAAGGTGTTGAAGGTCAGGTCTTATATAACATGCCCGGTGGGATTGTGCTGTATCAGAAATACGTTAACTCTTTCCACGTGAAAACTCTCCAGTAATACTGATCAGTCGATAATGTGCTATACAAAACGGTAAAACATACTTGTTTCTATCACATAGATTGTAAATCGATCTAATGATTATATTTGAATTGTTTTATATTATTGTTGTTTAAGTCTTGTTTTCTGTCAACTAACATTTACGTGAAAGTTGGATTGTCTATAGGGTGGTTTTATTTCGTTTTTCTTCTTAATAATAAACGCAGTAATTTCTTATATAGATTCGAGAATACCACACATATGAAGATAGTTCTGGAAGTTTGGATGTAAATATTAACGACAAAACCACATCAATAATACATATATCCTAAAAGTCGACTATGAGCAAGTGTTATTGATCCCTTTATTCAGAATTGAAGGCCATGTGGCCAAGAGTACAACAGGTAATGCAACATTGTCATGGTGTGTAGAGTTGAAATATAATTCATAATACAATTATTTTAACGTAGGTTTTGCTTCAGGAATATACATATTCCTTTAAGAACAGTGACACTGTGTATCTTCATAAGGGCTCGGAATTTGACAGTTGAAGGTGGGCTGTAGAAATAGGCTGGAATACATTGGGATCTGCATCGGTTATAAAATGGACATATTAGCAACAAGTGATATTCGTCTTCAAGCACGTTTAACGTACATTTGTTGCAAACTAATTCTTTATATGGGACAATTATCTTTGAAAAACGTTGTGTTATTAATCACTATTAAATAGTAATCTCCAGTAATACTGTTTGTTCAATCCCATATGCTTTTAGGTGATGCGTTATTTAAAATGGTAAAACACAATATTCCGTCATTTGTTTCTATCACATAGATTGTAAATAGATCTTATAAGTAAATGTGTTCATTATTGTATCAAGTGTTGTTTTCTGTTAGTTTACATTCACATGAAAGTTTCATTGTAGGAACAATATTGGTAGAATGTGTTCACGTCTGTATACTTTACTTGTACTATGTGTTCACGTGGTTTTCAGAATGAATAAGTAACCGAGACGTTAATAACTGCCGAGGATGTGCTATGTTTAAAGAACGTAAATACTAACGAAAATATCATATCTACGATGCATCTGAGTTAAACGTCGATTGTACAATGCAGGCTTTATTACGAACACGTGTTTTTGAATCACTATCGAATAGTGATGATACCGGGTGTACGGGAAAACATGTGGGTGTGCGTCAGTACTGAAGCCGTATTGGTACTTGATCAAGTTTTACAGTCATACGCTGTTTGTAAAACAACAATGTCATCGGAGGACAGAATAACAACTAGCAATAAATCACAGATTGATTTTAAGCAAGTCATAGAATATTACAACTGTGTGACTATTTGGTAACTATGCTATATTTGTATGGGGCTAGACTTAACGCGATCGCCAGCTACATAGGTAAAGTCATCAAAGCATGGACCATGGATACGTTTGTAAGCTCTGTTATCTGCATGGTTTAGCATCGGTATTTACACCTATTCCTTAGTTACTAGTGTTTTCAGGTGAATTATATAACATACCTCCCAGATGGCCATTTCGTTGCCCCTGTGGTTAAAGCGTTCGCTGTTCACGCCAAAGACCCAGGTTTGATTCCCTACACGGATGCTATGTGTGAAGTCCAATTTTAGTGCATTTTAACACACTTTTTACACTATTTCTCTGGCGTATTTCATCACACCACCCTGATGGTCGTCATTTTCTCCTCCCCGTGGTTAACTTTGCTCCAGCTTCACACAGACCCGTGTTCTCCACTTCAACAGTGCACACATACACAAATATCTACAAGCTCAATTGATGTCTGAAATGGGTGATTGGGGGACTAGAAGTCTAACTTCTGTCATTGAGAAAATAGGTTTTCTTCTGCAGTGACATTAAGCCTAAATCGCCTTGACGTCAGATGCAAAAGCATTCATTATGAAATAATTTGCTACCGATCCGTAGTCGAGGATACCAACAGGTTGAGACACTTATCTCTGTCTGCTTTTTGTGTGACCTGTGCCACATATTCTGGATGATCTGTGTTGTTTTGCTAGATTCGTGGCAGCGAGTATTCCACAATGTCTGTGACATATTCAAGATATTTTCACCACGGAAGTCAAATTACTACAAACAGCAAGTTAAATTGTTCCATGTGTAACAGCCATCGTCATAATATAAGTAGACGATCCACACACACAATCTTCAGTCGTATTCCGTTTAAATTCTATTACATCGGACAAAAATACATGTCCGTATATTGATGTCTGTAGTATCATACATCTTTATGAACTGCACACACACGCACGCACACAGGCGCACACACGCACGGGCCCATCTAAAATGAATGCGCTTCATAGATTGTGTCCATATCAATAATTTTCCGTGGACCTTGTCCTGGACGAGCAACTGCCTATGGCCAATATGTTAAGTAGTTTACTGTTACGTTATGTCAGCTCTAGCTCATTTGGCTGAACATAGGAGCATATGTCATGGCCTGTGTGTTTATTAACATCTCCACCTGAGCCACCTCAGGTAGAAAGGTCACCTGAGGTAATCTATTCCTGATCTAATGGAACATTGATTACTATACTGTCACAGTGAAACCTTATATTTAGCACTTTCAACAGGAAACAGGCCTAATCTGCGGCTTAGTGTTTATAGGCACAACTATCTAGGCCCACAGCACAGAGTAAATGGCCGTGTCTATAATTGTCATATGTATAGAGTAAAATGAACAATAGAGGTGATGAGTTTTTAAAACTTCCGACAACCGCCTACAGATGTGTTTAAACATGGCGCCGGCTTTAAATAACTAAATCCTGTAACAAAAGTGTATTTTCTGCTCTCAGACCTTCATGTACGGTGGCAGGCAAGTCGTCTAATGTGTCGCCATTTGCATTGCAGGGTTTGAATTCCGGATAGCCCCGAAAATGCTTCCAGGTTTGTCCGCACCACAATTGTGCTCTGTGTATCGCCAAGGTATTACACGTCTTAGACCAATCCTCCCACGTTTGGTAGACACGCAGAGATATACAGAGATATGTCAAAACGACCTTAACTAAGGTCATTTACTCACCCACTCAACAAATCCAAACTGTACAGCGTGTCTTATTCCATAAAATTGGCATTGCCTTTCCCTGAGGATTAATTTTATGTCGAGCATATTTGAATATCAGTTTTGACATCACCTATGACGACCGTCATTGTTGTCATTTCACAATGCCGTCTACATATTTGTGTGGACAAGAGTTTTGTCCTGGAGCTGTTTGTCACCTGCGAACACCAAATTTACACACTGTATCCATTGCAGTAACTAAATCACCATGACACAAAGGGATAATGAAGAGAAAGAAACACAAATTTCTTTGAAAAATTACATTACAATATTGCAGATGTGTGTGTAAACGTGAACATGACAAGCCAAAACAGGAAACCACACTGGACACGACCTTCGCCATATCATAATTATCTGTCTCACCAGGGCCGGGAGACATTAACTGTAATTCCTCAATATCTTTCTTTCAGCACTTTACAGAAGCTCCATTTGCATGTACAATGATGACTATGAAATCATCCACGCGTCTACTGAAAGCAGCGACGAGGATTACATTCTGATGCAGCTGTAATTAAACTAAAAACTGAGAGAGCTTTCCATGTGTTATTTAAGCAGATAATGGATTCATTTTTGTAATCAAGGATCAAAATCTCCTTTCGTAGGAACTAGAAAACTAGGATTAACTTGATGCAAAAAGATGAATTCTGTACGTTACGACGAAGAATAAAATGAGAATATGATGTTCTTAACAGTATAATCGAGCGCTGAAACTCTTAACATGCTTATATCTATGTGCACGCAGCATGTTTATTCGCGTCAAACAATGATATGACAAATTAGATGAAAAAGATGAAACATAAACTCAATATAAATGAAATGCAATAAAAGTTCTCGACTTTTCTTTACCATTGAATCTTTCTGTTCGCCATTGTTGCTTGGTGTGACAAAGTGATAAAATGGGCAGCATGGCAAAATATCAGGAATACTGACGATATGACTTCAGTAGGCGATGCTGTTCCTCTAATTTATTCACCTGAAATACCAATGACCAGTGAAACCGCTTCTTGACTTACATATTTAGATATGTAAGTGGCAAAATACTCACGATACACATTGTTGGTGGTACGCGGAGTGGTAGAAAGCTGTTTGACCACATGCCACACACTGCTGTAACTGAAATTAGCAAAATCAACACTCAAGAACACGATGTACATATGTCAGCATGTTTGATCTGACAATGGCTCAAGAGAGCCTATCTGTATTAGTGATGGGCCATTGGTTCATCTGCTTCATTAACCTGAAACTGGCAACGATTTAAAAATCATATAATCACTGGAGAGAAATCAATTTCTTGTGTATCAACTCATACACCAATTACCACGCTGCAACGATCAGATGCCTACGATGAAATATGGGCAGAAATGTAGCCGTAATTGGTGGAGTTGGGCCTGTAAGAAAGACTGGTATCGGTACTGCATGATCGTCTTGTCTGAGACCATGTCAGAAACGTTAGTGCGACATCCTTTGGAGTTCAGGTAAGTCGTGAGAAGCTGCTAAATGTATCGCCATATGAACATTCGTGGCTAATTTGATACCGAGTCACTGTTTGACGGAGTGGATCACTGCTGACAACATCAATAACTACAATTAACGTCGCTTTCAGCAGTATTCCAGCTGTATCACTGCCTGTTGTCTGCATCCGGGAGAAAAAGATGGTGTGACGCCTGCGACCTTGGTGGAAATCACGAGGACTTGAGTGGTGCTGATAACCCTAGAAACATATGTGAAACATTAAGAAAAAGACATTGCAATGTTCAAGAAATTAGCATCCAGGGTTTGTTGTAGTGAAAGAATTGCACTTGGCTATTTTGATGTTCATAAGAAACAATATGCACTTGCTGTGTTATAATAACTGTAAAAAAATCATGGCCACTACAAAGCCTTCACAATATTCAAATGGTAACAATCACAATTTGAGGGACGTGACAAGTGAATCGGAAGGTCTTGGAAATAAATACATTCCTTTTCACTTTTAAGTTCAAGCTACTTGTCTATGTTTACGTGTGTTCTCTCCGAAATGATTTTCTTCCAGTAGAAGCCATTTAAGGTCTTAAGCTTATTCCTGCATTCGATAGCTGATTTGTGTTGCCCATACCCCGCACTACTACATTCAAAGTGTATCAACGCCTGTAAGGAAATTGTACCTTTGTATTTTGTACTGTTAGATGGCAGTATTATTCACTGTGTAACAATGTTCCGTGTTCCGTTCCATTTCAATGGCCCAGTGACGCCATCGTCACATTCTTTAGGTCTTGATGACCATGTCTGAAAGATATCTACGTATTCACGATAACAAAATCAGAAATAGCTTTGAGAATATCGCAGCGTATTGATCTCCACCACAACAACAGACTATCATAGACATACCTCTTATGCTTCAGTCATGACAACGTGATATACATCAATATATGTAAATTGAACCATCATGGACTTACAACCCGCATGTGAAGGTTTGTCCGACATGTGGAAGAGTAAATTACTCACCCATAATGGCAGGAGATACTCTAGTTACCCCATCAGAAGGGAGTCTATATGTAACAATGTCTCATCAGCCTTTCCAAAACAAAATAATGTCGTAAACCTTGGAGATGATATACCAGCAAAGTGGAGGATAAAACTATCTGACTGAGGAGTAGGCTTGAAAAGTCAAATAGTTTTCTATTTACATAAGGTAGAACATTTTGATAAGTATTCAGTATATTAGAGTACCCCTCGCAGACACATGTTAAGGCAAGTCAAGTAATCATCTGACCAAATAGAACAGTTGGATCAAATCAAATAGAGATTTATATTGGTTATTGATGCCTTAAATATTTCAAGTAGTTTAGGCGTGGCCACCATGAAATTTGTTGAATGGGTTAATAATGCGTTGAATGCTGTTCAACCAGCATGGCGTTCTTTGAAGTCTGAAAACCGAAAGGATAGAGGTATAACTCACAAAGTTTATTGCAGGTTCAGCTTTCTAGGGTAGCAGTGGCGAGTGATAATCCATTTCCCTTTATCAATAGTGACAACAACATTGCTCACACCCACCCTCTTCGTGATAATCCATCCCTGACAAGCATTACGTCAATGTTGTCTGACCAAAAACACATTTAATAAATCTAATTTAATCTCGGTTATATAAAATCAAAGATGAATTTCTTTATTAATTCATAAATATGTTAGTAGTGTTTTTTGTCCGCCGCCGCACTGTAGTACTTCTTATTCTTAGAGACCCGTGAAGGTCCGGGTTAGAATATTGATCTTCAGTAACCCATGCTCTTCGTAAGGGGCGACTAACGGGATCGGGTGGTCAGGCTCGCTGACTTGGCTGACACATGTCATCGGTTCCCAAATTCGCAGATCGATGCTCATGCTGTTGATCACTGGATTGTCTGGTCCCGACTCGATTATTTACAGACCGCCGCCATATAGCTGCAATATTGCTTAGTGCGGCGTAAAACTAAATTCACTCACTCTTATTCTAGATCTAATGTTACTGCTCAAGAAACTTTTGAACGTCAATGAGGCTCTAAACTATTTACCCAAATCCTGTTTCAACATCAGCTCCAGACATTACCGAATAACTATCACAGACGTCACGACTTGGAAATATATCGATTGCTGGTTCTGCAAGAGAACGGTGGTGATACAGTCGGTGACATTCTGCACACACGTAATGGCAATCATATAAGTTGTGTCAGAGAAAGGAGGTACGCCAGATATGAGAGTAAATGACCGCAATGTATGGTAAGACCACATTAGCTGACTTAAATTGAATAACTGGCTCTGACGCACATATATTGACCGTATAATAAACACGTTACACCAGCACACGACCATGTACACACCTCGTGACGGAAGCGTTTGAAACATGATATGTGACAGGATACAAAATAAGGAAACATTTGTTCGCGAAAGGTAAATATCAATCTTATATGGCAATTTTCCAGCTTATTGGTTTTAAACCTTGCATCAATAAATGTACAACAATTTGAACTCTCATCCTCTCATCCTATTCTCCGAACAAGGAAAAAGTGTCCCAGGCGTAATATAATAAATTTGTCGTTATAGATTTACTGATTTCGCTGGAGGAGCGAAGATGGCTCCGAACAAACTATGACGTTCTTCACCAAGCTTAATGTTTCACACTAACCTCCAATTACCGTGTAATGTTTGGAATCTTTTTGAAAAGATACATCGGAGATACTTTGGTTAATTTGTGCCCCAAAGGAGGCAATATGGGCTGCATAAATGGAAATAATTTCAGGCAATCAGGAAAGTGTGAAAAACAGTCATTGACGTGAGATGGGTTACTCTTCACCTAAAGTGTCATCGTCCAACCCAAACAACATGGATTCCGTCTGCCGTCCGGTAATTCCATTTTCACACAGCTGTTTGAAAGAAGGACCAAAGGAAATCGGACGTTGTTTCCAGTGTGGAACATTGCACTGTTCGATGGCTGATGGGTAAGTCCCGAGCCTTACATGGAAGGAATTGCGAGGCTTCAGTCCTGGAAGGCGTGTCACGGTAGCAAAACTAGAATGGTCCAAAGTATAAAGAGAAGTATGACCGGCAAATATTATTACTGAGGGTCACATTGATAATTCAGAAGGCATTTTAATGAAACAGTTCCTTCTGTTATGAGAAGTCTTTGAAGGAAGAGAGAATCAGATATAGCTTGATTGGTTCCAAACTTCGGACATCATATAAATATTGCCCAATGGCTCTGTTAAAACAGAAAAAAATACATGTATTTCATAGATGCGTGACTTCCAGCCTCAATCCAAACAATAATCTCAAACAGGTCCCTCAAGTTTGTTCGATATTTTCTTCAAAAACGTCACTTATCTCTCCTTTATTCTACTTGTCTGATACCCATTAAAATCCGGGTTACAATTGGTTTTCAGCAACCCGTGCTTGTGAGGCGACTAACGGTATCGAGTTGTCAGACTCGCGGACTTGGTTGACACATTCAGGATATTGCTCTGTTATGTGCCATTGTATTTTCCGGACGTTACGTTGTCTAGCGATGTTGTCTCGTGTTATCGCCAAGTAGTTTCTGATGGTGTCTACGGACAAATACACAACAACACATGTCATCGTATCCCTGTTGCGGAGATCGATGTTTATGCTGTTGATTACTGGATTGTCTGGTCCAAAGTCGATTATTTACAGACCGCCGACATACAGCTAGAATATTGCTCAGTGCGGCGTTAAACAACAACCAACCAATCAAACAATAGTTTAATTTTATACATACATCATATGCTACAAATATTCTTACTGTAACGGTTATATCTGAGAATGAAAACATAAAATGTGAATTTCCAGACGTTAGACAGGGAGAGAGAGTGTGCTTTACACCGCTTTGTGCAACATTCCAGATTGTTATGGGAGTTGAATAAATAGTGGTTTGGGGAATAAAACGGCTTGATGACCGCATACTTCAATGGTCCACTACTATCCATGCGTCTGTTTTGAAATTATGAACAAAATGACTATGAGAAGCTGAACGCACTTATTAGCAATACTGATTGGTTGTCATTGTTTAGTGACTGTTCTAATGTTGATGATACTTGCTGTGCATTTTATGAACGTTTTAATGATTATACCAAACAATGTATTCCTTCTAGAATTGAGATGATAAGACCTAATGACAAACCATGGTATGATTCAAATATTAGACGTGAAAGTAGGAAGCGGGATCGACTACGGAAAAGAGCCATCAGAACACAGAAAGAGTCTGATATTTTGAAGTACCAAAAACAACGAAATAAAGTTAATAACATGAAATGTTATGCAAAAGAACTTTTTTATTCTAATCTTGATGAGTTTTTATTCGAACTTTATGGAGAAAATAAATCATCACATTGGAAAATATTACGCAGTTTGATCAAGACGTCAGGTTCCGCTTCTACTATTCCCGCTCTAAAAAGAAGTGTTATTGAGGAAAGTCCATCAGCTTATTCAGATGTAGATAAAGCCAACATGTTAAATCAATATTTCGAATCTGTAGCTAATCTGACTGGTGCAGATAACAAATCTATACCACATTTTGACAGGCGCACGGATGCCGTTATAGATAACATTATAATAGAAGTTAATGAGATCTGCGACATAATTAAATGTCTACCTCTCAAGAAAGCTGCTGGTCCAGACCAGATTAGTCATCAGTTACTTAGAAAAAATGGTCGAGTCTATAAGCCCAGTATTGTGCATATTATTTAACATGTCACTTAATTTATCAGTATATCCTAGCCAATGGAAATATGCAAATGTTATGCCCCTATTCAAGAAGGGTGATCACTCAATTGTATCAAATTATCGCCCTATTTCACTTATAATTGATCACTTTATTCAGAATTGAAGGCCATGTGGCCAAGAGTACAACAGGTAATACAACATCGTCATGGTGTGTAGAGTTGAAATATAATTCATAATACAATTATTTTAACGTAGGTTTTGCTTATAAGTTGTGTTGGGAAGCTGTTTGAAACAGTTGTATTTAAACATATTTACAATAACTTCGTGTCAAATGATTTGTTATATAAATATCAATGTGGATTCCGGAGAGGCCACTCTACTGTACAACAACTTGTTGAAATTTATAACCAAATCTGTATATCACTCGATAACAAAGAACACTATTGTATGGTCTTTTGCGATGTATCTAAGGCCTTTGATAGAGTTTGGCACAGAGGGCTTATGCTTAAATTGGAGAGGTACGGAGTAAGTGGAAAGTTACTTGATTGGTTTGATAGTTATGTAAGTGGTAGCAATCAATCAGTTTCTGTTCATGGCTCGTTATCTAAGCCTTTGGTTTTAAAAGCAGGAGTTCCACAGGGATCAGTTTTAGGTCCCTTTCTTTTTACTGTGTATGCATATGAGATAGCAGATAAACTACATTGTATAACTCGGCTTTTCGCTGACGACACGTCACTGGGAGCTTTGTAAAAAAAGCAGTTGATGGAAAGAATAATGAATGAAAATCTACAAATATTATGTAATTGGGCAAAGGACTGGCTAATCTCTTATAATCCGGACAAAACGGAAGTTATGCTATTTACGACGAAAGATGGCCAAACAGAATTTGACAATTGTCATGTAAAACCAGTTGACTTTCATAAACATTTGGGACTAACATTTTCATGTAATGGGGGTTGGCACCATCATATTGAAAGTATTGTTAAAAAGACTTCTAAAATGATTGGAGCATTTCGAAAGTTAAAGTTTCTCCTGAATAGAACAACATTGTCAAACATATATACTGTATTCATAAGACCACATTTCGAGTACGCATCTGAAGTATGGGACGGGTGTTCTATTGAAGAATATAATAGATTAGAAAAGTTACAACTTGAAGCGGCTCGTATAGTTACTGGTCTGCAGAGATATGCTTCTTCTTGATCTTTATACTTTGAAACGGGGTGGGATTTACTATCTGAGAGAAGAAGGGTGAAAAAATTATCGTTATTTTATAAGATACATACAGGCCTTGCTCCAAGTTTTCTTTATGATTTACGCCCTCCTGTAGTAGGTAGTCGAACGAATTATGAATTAAGAAACTCCAGTAATTACACTCAACCCTGTATAAGACTACGATATTCGACTCTAACCTTTCTTCCATCAACAATTAAACTGTGGAATAACATCCCCTTAGCTATCAGAAACTGTAACTCTGTTGTGTCTTTTAAAACTGCAGTTCATGTGAAACAAAAATGTACACCCGTATATTTCTAATATGGGAAAAGGAAGCTAAATGTTTTGCATACAGGATTAAGATATATGACAAGTACACCTAATTATGTTTTATTCAGAATTAATGTTAGAAATGATGCACTTTGTCAGTGTGGCCATAATTGTGAAAATGCTTTTCATTATTTTCTTGAATGTCCATTATATATAATTCAAAGAGAACAAATGTTAACCTCTTTAGAAAATATAGTGAATTATAGAGCATGTATTGATATTAATCTCATCTTAAATGGCAATGCAGGTATCTCACTTAGTGAAAATCAGAATGTTTTTAAATCTGTACATATCTACATCCATAACACTAAACGATTTAAAAACTCTGTCTGTACATATCTATACCCTTTGTCTGCCTCTTGTTGAACTTTTTTGTAATATACACTTGTAACTATGTGGATAGGACTTATTTAAGTTGGATAACTTGTGCCCAATCCGTTTCTTAATTGAATAAAATATGTTTCAATCAATCAATCAACAAAATGGAAAACATTTCACAATATGTTGTAACATTACAAATATAATCATGTATGTTAATTAACGTAGTAATTGTGGCTAAAATACACGTCATATCGTATGTAGATTATTTCCACAATGAAGGATAACTTACGTGAAGTTTATTAAAGATGTGATGGGATTTATTATTATCCAAATGTAAACATTGTATGTTATTGTACAAGGATAGAATGACATAGACAGACACAAGTGGAACTAAAAGAACCTCTGCTCCGTTATGGCCACAGATTTTCAAGGAAATGGTTGAGCATTATCTGACATTATCAGGCGGCGCCACTAGCAAAACGGAAATAATTCCTTATGACACTTTACCTTTTATAAAATTGCATCCGGCTGAAAACACATCCACACAACAAAAATAACCAAAACACCGCGAGAAGAAAACTAACCCGTTAAGATGTACTTTCTTAACAGTCTACATCAATATCTGCCAAATTAACATCTTGATTTAGCCCCTCAGATGCACGATGCAGTATCATGTATGTTGTTTACTATTGTTTTGCCAGCAATAATATTAGAACGGTTTGTCCAGAGTTCCTGTGATCAGTTCACGGAACTGGTACCACTGCTGTAATGAAATTTCTTCCGTCTGCATATCCTCTGGCCTTGATTTCGATATTAACTGTGCATCCAGTAATCTTCTTACACAACTACTTGTTATCGTCACAATGTCATTAAAGAACAGTTGTTTAAAAGGGAATCGCCATTTCTTAGGTCTATCATATGTGACATACCTACATGATAATATTCCGGCCAAACCACGACGACTTTAAATGAATGCGTCTGGACAAGATTAACACGTGATTGATAATTTGAACAACAGCATCTGACGTCAGGACACGATGGTACGTAATACACAACGCTAATCCAGCCACTTGGTCGGCATGTACCTGAAGCACAGACTACTCTGGGCCTTTTGCAATCCAGATTCAAGGTGGAACACCTATCCGATATAGTACAATGCTGAGATCCGTATTGACCGCCAGACATGTCTTCAGCCCCAAGGTGTTTAGATCAGCCTATGTGTAACACTGCTTGTTGTATGACTCTAATAGACAACACTCAGCTCACCAGAGTCGGATTTATGTCTGTGTCGAGGTCTCCATGCATATCAGGAAGAAATTGAGTTTGAGAACAATAACTGTTGAAAGTGTTACGGTTAATAAATTGCCGTGACAAAAGGTTTCAGAGTCCCCTTTGAACTAGCAAAAGAGAACACAGACAAGTCTTAATTATTCAATAACATATTGAACAAACAATGAGCAAGCTACAATGAATCACAATACAGATTTCTAGTACAATACAATTGAGTCACAAATCTAAAGTAATGGGTCATAAATATGAAATATTAACTCACCAGAGAAATTTACAGTGAGAGCAGATATACTGAATGAAGGTTGTTTACAAAGACATATGTTGAATATAGACGAGCAGGATCAGTCTTGAAATGTAGGTCAGATGATGACGATGGCAGACAGATGTGTATAACTCCAGCGATGTGATAAGTTCCGCCGCACAACGCAACAACCAGCCTTTATATAGCTCTTAAACAGTTCTCGAGCATTCTAGTAAAGGTTGGCAGCATCACTATCCACTCAGAACATTAGGCTATTTTCTCGAACATACGACCGGGAGTCAAAACAAAATAAAGCCAAGGGAGGCAACTCTGGAGCGCTATCAAAAAGGCGTACCGCTACAAAATAATATTGCCCTTAAACATATATGATGCAAGATGTGAGCCGCAACCCACACTCAAAACTATAAACATTGTGACCCATAATAACTATCACTTAATCAATGTTTTTACAAATTACAAAAACAAACCACACTCTCATAACAAATAGATGGCTGATATATTTTAATGTAAGGTAGGACTCTAGCTTGCAAAACAACTTACTGTCAACACTGACTGATCACATAACTCATGTATACGTTATACGTTGATATATGATATAAACTTGCCCTCTTCCATTTCGCGGCATTCATTAAGTTTCAATGGCAGTTGAATAATAATCCTATGCGGGAGAGATCTTCCTTATTGCTGTCTAGCGCATAAAATAAGTGAGTGAGTGAGTGAGTGAGTTAATATTTAACGTCACATCGGCAATTTCTCAGCCATATCGTGACGAAAACAATTTATACAATAAAAAGTGAAATGAGAACATTTGACATTGAAATGGAATATATGTACGTTATAAAAACCTGTCGACGAAGGACAGTAAAACAACTAGAATATCACAATTACAACTAAAACTAGTGTGGAGGGTTAAAACTGATAGCACTATTTGGACAATACAATATAAAAACAGGCTATAGATCGCCAACACCAGAAGGTAGATCACCATACCAGGGACCATGGGGACTTACAGTACCTTTGCTACCAGCATGGACCTTAGTTGGATTTACACCATCCCTTCAGCTGCTGGCGATTGTAAGAAATGTTAGCCAAAATTAAAATGACAAGAATTCTACGTTTGAAAACCCCTTGAGGATACAGCCACTAACAATCTAAGGTATTAATTTAAACTTCCAATCATAAGATATTTATCTATTTACAAATTAGTTAACAAATCTAATTCTTTAAAAAATGCAATAATTAAATGAGAGCTGACATTAGTAAAAAGATCCTTCATAGTTCGTGCTTTGATATAGTTATCCCTTGTGATGGAATATTCAATGGAGTCAAGCAGGAAATGCTTGACCGTGATTCTTTCATCACAAGGGATACAAAACGGAGGATCCTCACCTTTAAGCAAGTATTCATGTGTATATCTTGTGTGGCCAATACGACATCGTCGTATGATGACCTCTTCAAATCTGGACTGACAACCCAAGTAGGTGTAACCAATGTAAGGTTTTATTTCATGTAATTTATTAATATCCACTTGGGTGTCCCACTTCTTCTGCATCAGATCACGGATGTAAGTTCTAATGCTAGCTTTGTAACCAGAGTATGGAATAAGAAGCGGTGTCACAGATTTGTACTGCCTTGGCAGCAAGATCGGCCATTGTATTCCCAGAAATGCCAACGTGGCTGGGTAACCAACAAAAGACGATGTTGCATTGGCCAGTAGCAAGTTCATTGTACAATTCAATAATTTCTAATAAAAGTGGATGTTTTCAAGAAAGATTTTTAATAGCCTGAAGACACGAAAGAGAATCGGAAAAGATAATATATTGTTTATATTTACGGTGTTTATTAATATATTTAAGAGTTGTTAAGATGTCGTTAGCTTCTGCTGTGAAAATAGAGCTGTTATTTGGTAATCGAGAAGATATTGTTCTGGATCCAATGACAGTGGCACATGCCACCGCGCCACCATCCTTGGACCCATCTGTAAATAAGGATTTATATGTATTATACCTAGCTTTTAGTTCATTATATTCTTGTTTATATTGTAATTCATTAGTTTCAGATTTCTTAAACTTTGTCAGAGTTAGGTCAACTTCAGGCCTCACCAGTTGCCAAGGAGGAGAAGAAAGAAGACGGGAAGGAGCTATATTTTCCAGCTGAATGCCGGCAGCAGAAATAAAGGGCTTAATTCTGTGCCCAAGAGGCGGAACAAGAGAAGGTTTTTTGTTGTATAAATCCTCATAGAGGGGATTAAAGACACAGTTAAATGCAGGGTTAGAGTCGCTAGAATATAGTTTAGTACTGTATTGTAAAGATAATCTTATACGGCGTTGTGTAAGAGAAGGCTCATCTGCTTCAACATAGAGACTATCAATATGAGAGGTTCTAAAGGACCCAAGACAAAGTCTTAGGCCTTGGTGGTGGACAGAATCAAGTAGTTTAAGGTTGCTTTTGCAGGCTCCACCATATACGATGGAGCCATAATCAAGTTTCGAGCGGACCAATGATCGATATAGGTGGAGGAGGGTAGCTTGATCCCCTCCCCACTTTGAGTTGGAAACAATTTTCAACAAATTGAGTGCCTTCAGGCATTTAGTTTTAAGGTATTCAATATGCGGCAAAAAGGTTAAATGGGAGTCGAAAAGTAGACCCAAGAACTTGGCCTCCTTGACAACTTTGATGGGAGATCCATTTAAAGATAGTTCTGGGTCTTTATGCGGCTTATATTTTCTACAAAAGTGTACACAATTAGTTTTGGACTTGGAAAATTTAAAGTCGTTTTCAAGACCCCATTTATTTATTTTATTTAAACACAACTGCTATTGCCGTTCACTAGTTTGCAAATTTTTACCACGACAAGAAATATTAAAATCATCCACAAAAAGTGATCCATCGATTGAATCGTTTAAGACCTTGGATAAACTGTTGATCTTAATGCTAAACAATGTGACAGACAAAATACTGCCTTGTGGGACACCCTGATCCTGATTATAATGATCAGACAGGGTTGAACCCACTCGGACTTGAAATTGCCTGTTTCTTAAAAACTGTGATATAAAAAGAGGTAAACGACCCCTCAAACCAAAATCACGTAAATCCTTTAAAATGCCATGCTTCCAGGTCGTATCATAAGTTTTCTCAAGATCAAGGAAAATTGATACAGCATGTTGTTTATTTACTATAGCATTTTTAACAAAGGATTCTAAACGTACCAAATCATCAATGGTACTACGATTTTTCCTGAAACCACATTGAATATTTGTTATAAGATTATTGGTTTCAGCGTAAAATATGTCCTTCCTTTGAAATGTCAAAGAGCAAAATCAACAAACGTTTGGAGACCGTTAATAGTCATCCGCCCACATCCAGAAGAACAGTGTATTATGTCGCAAAGAGCGTGACGTCAGTAATTGCGATGTATCCGCGATGCGATCTACTGAAGCTATTACTAGCATATCAATGTCATAAGAAAGATCAGCCAATAAGAAAAACATTATGGACTCATAATTGTTGTATGACAGGAAGAATGCAATGGTCGATATTTTCACTGAACTAATTTCAAAATAACTGATCATGTTAAGTGAAATATGTCATTATATTCCATTCTGGTTTTCCATGTAAAACAACTTTCATCGAATCCATCGACTGTCTGGGGGTATTATTATTGAAATGATTAAAATTGAAACAAATTAACACTTTCCGTTGTCGAGCTTTTGTTGTCTTCTTGTATTAAAGGGGAAATGTCTGGTTAGTGCTTAGAGATTACTGAAATTAGAAACTTTAAGAAAATATGAGGCATGTTTTGTTTTCATAATGCGATATGCAAGTGGCTAACATAGTTATGTGAACAACCAGCGTCACACACTAGCAGCAGACATAGTAAAAAAAGAGGGAATTTAAAAATATAAAATTACAGTTTCCGTGGGTTTATTCAGATAACCAGATTAGGTTTTATATTTAATGGATTGAAGACTGTTATTACGGCAAAGACATCCGAATGAGATATCAAAGATACAAAAAAGTAAGATTCATGCAAAATTCAAGAAGATAAGCAAGAAACCCGATTATTAAACGGCTTGTGTATTGATTCGAACAATCATTCTGAGAGTTTGTCTTTTAAAATAATGATTTTCTTGAATTTGGTTTGTGGCATTTATTCCAACACCAAACGTATTGAATAACTGGCTGTGGAAATTTCAGGGTAAACTTCTCAAGGCCCGCAACCTGAAATCTTATGATGATGATTGTACGTTTCTACATCTAAATCGATCATCATAGCCGTGCATGAATGTGAAGCTGGTCTCACAAAATTATGTGAACAGATCACGGGAAACAAATACGACTGATTAGATCATGAATTGGATTTTTGAATTCAAAATAATTAGGATTTGTAGCTAATGTGTAAATAAATGGATTCACATGTAACGGATAAATGTGAACATCTTCTATTGTCATGTCGGGTAATACGGACATCCACACAATTCTATAGTGATAATTTTAATAACATATATATGCGCTTGTTTTTTATCAAGCTCATTAAATATATTCTAATTAACAAATTTATTTTTTAATTCCAATTTGCCTGTACGACTGCACTCTTGAGTTCTGTAAGACCTAATTACAATCTGCAAAGAAGGACTTCTTTAACCTTTACACTTACTCCTGATGGATTCCTTATTTTCCTCCAGCCCAGTACGACGGAGTGATCTGATCAGTCATCTTGGTAAGCTGCCACTAGCAATACGTTCATTATACAACTATTACGCATCCCGAGCCATTAAATGAACGGGTTTCAATCACGGATGGATGTTAAGAACATACTGAGGTGGAATGAAAAAGGGTCATTTAAATTATATTCTTTTGTCCACGCGCCTGGAAGAGATGATCTTGTGAAACTGAAAAGAAATAGTTTTATGTTTGAAGTTTGACTGTATTTGTTTCGGCGGAAAGGACTGTATTAATTTACTTATATGTCTTAATGTTTACATGCATAGTCTTAGAATATAAGGTATGGAACTTACATGATGTACATTTGGATTATGCAGAAGGTTGTACAGCACTCCAATCTCTTCAGGCACGGTACGTTCAGACACAGGCAATTAATTACACGCCACCAAAATCTTGGATGTCAAAGTAACCGGTAACTGACTATCGTAATCATCCTTCAACAAAGATACAGCATGCTATTCTGGACATGAGGGGAATGGCTTAAAGGTACCCACATATAAAGATCATGGCCGGCAAGGTGGTGAAGGTCAGGTCTTATATAACATGCCCGGTGGGATTGTGCTGTATCAGAAATACATTAATTCTTTCAACGTGAAAAATCTCCAGTAGTACTGATTAGTCGATAATGTGCTATACAAAACTAAAAAAACATACTTGTTTCTATCACATAGATTGTAATTCGATCTATTGATTATATTTGAACTGTTTTATATTATTGTGGTTTTGGTCTTGTCTTCTGTCAACTAACATTTACGTGAAAGTTGGATTGTCTATAGGATGGTTTTATTTCCTTTTTTTTAATTTAAAAATAATAAACGCAGTAATTTCTTATATAGATTCGAGAATACCACACATATGAAGATAGTTCTGGAAGTTTAGATGGAAATGTGTTCACGTCCTTATTTGTTACTTGTATGTGTTCACATGGTTTTAGATGCCAAGATATATCCTGTTTTATAATGTAAATAAAGTCGAATATGAGCAAGTGTTTATTAATCACTATCAAACAGTTACGGCAGTATTAAAGCCATAATGGGACAGTCTTATATTGTGTGTAAAAAAGGTCATCGAAAGAAGTATAACGGGTTTTTTAATAATAAAACTGCACATTAAAACTGTCTGACCTTTCGCTAACTATACCACATGTATATGGGCCTAGATATCGCGCGATCGCCATAAACATAGGTAAAGTCGGGAAAACAGGGACCAAGGATATTTGCATGGTCCATCAAGATTTACACTTATTCCTTGACGGTCACATTCTCCTAGTTGTGGTTGTCGTCGCTTCATCCACACAGACCCGAGCACTCCACTTCAACAGTACACATGTACACAAATATCTACACGCTGTCAACATGTCTGAAGTTCCTGATTAAAGCTTTTGGCGTCTTACTTTTGTCATTGCCAAAATAAGTCTTCTACAGTAACATTAAGCGTAAATCGTCTTGCCGTCAGATGCAAAAACATTCATTATGAAATAATTCGCTACCGATCCGTAGTCGCAACGTGTTGAGACACTTATCTCTGTCTGCCCTCCGTGTGACCTCTGCCACATATCCTGGATATTGTCTGATTTGCTAGATACGTGGCAGCGAGTATTTCACAACGCCTTTGGCCATGACCCATGTGGTAACAGTCATCTTCTTGATATAAGTAGACTATCCACATATATGGACCTTTCAGCTAAAATACATGTCCGTATATTGACGCATTTTTATGAACTACACTCCTCACACATTTTTATGAACTACACTGACACACACACGAACAGACACACGCACGCACGCACATATACAGGCACACATGAACGAGAGCATCTAAAAGTGTGCCCAGCTTCATACATTGAAGAGTCAATGACCACTATGTAATGTCAACGTGATGTTGTGTCATCTCTGGCTCATTTGGCTGAACAGCCTGTGTGTTCATTAACAATGTCATTATCTCATTGGGGCGGTGGGGTAGCCTAATGGTTAAAGCGTTGGCTCGTCACGCCGAAGACCAGGGTTCGAATCCCCACATGGGTACAATGTGTGAAGCCCATTTCTGAGTCCCCCGCCGTGATGTTGCTGGAATATTGCTAAAAGCGGCGTTAAACCAAACTCAGTTAGCCATTATCTCATTAACATCTTCATTATCTCATTAACATCTTCATTATCTCATTAACATCTTCATTATCTCATTAACATCTTCATTATCTCATTAACATCTTCATTATCCCATTAACATCTTCATTATCTCATTAACATCTTCATTATATCATTAACATCTTCATTATCTCATTAACATCTTCATTATCCCATTTACATCTTCATTATCTCATTTACATCTTCTTTTCGGTATCACTGAACTCATGAATCTGAACGTCTTGTTCCTACCTCTGATGACCTCCTTCAGTCCACGTCTCAAGAGTTTCAACAGGCACGTGTGGCCATTCGCCCAAACCGCTGCAATTCGCTGTGCAGAGTTGCGTCCCTTCGGCAGATTGTGGGTTCGAATCCCCATTGGTCTTAATTATTTATCAACATCACACCCGTGCTCGTGGGTTTTACCAGAGTGGTTAACATCTAAGACCTGCATCACATCAGACTTCAAGCTGACACGCCGTCATATAACTGGAATACTGTTCAAAGGGGCATTAAATCCTGCTCACTCATGCCCGTTGATTTCACCAAAGCGATTAACGTCACATACCTGACACAACGACATTGAACACTAGGTCCTGAAACAAGGCTTGACTTTGAGAGAAGAGCATCTGACATATCACGGTGCGTTAAGCACTTCAAAAGGCAACCTAAGGTAATCTATTCCTGATCTAATGGAAAATTGATTATCATACTGTCCTGGTGAAACCTTATATTAAGCACTTCCAACAGGAAACAGGCTTAATCTGAGGCTTAGTATTTATAGCCATAACTATGTAGGCCAGGTTTAAAGAGACAGCGCTGTGTCTATAACGGACATATATATGGAGATAAGTGGATCAACAATAGAGGTGATGAGCTTATAAAACTTCCGACGGTTGTCAACAGATTTAAATAACTAGATCATATAACCAAGATGTATTTTCTGCTCTCAGACCTTCATGTGAGGTAGCAGGCAAGTAGTATAGTGCGTCGCCATTTGCATTGCGGGGTTCGAATCCCGGGTAGCCCCGATTCTGCTTCCGAGATATACATGGAATACTGTTTAACGTGGCTTTTCTTTATTCACCCACTAAGAAATTTTCGGTTGTACAATCCTGATAATATCTTGAATATGTATGTGTTTCATCAGCATTACAGCTGTACTGTACAATCGAGTTTGGACAAGATAATCCAGTGATTGTCACCATGCGATAGGACGACGGATCATGTATATATGATTCCCGTTTAGTAGCCACGCCGAGATATACTAAATTCATTCACTCATTCAAATTCAGACTATCATAGACGTACCTCTCATGCTTCCAGGCCGCAACTTATAGTCAGGACCTTGTAATATATATGTAAATCATCGATTGACAACCTTCATGTAAAGGTTAGTTCGACATGTGGAACAGACAATTACTTGCATGTACACTAGTTTCCCACCAGTAGGGAGTCTATATGTTACAATGTCTTATCAACCTTTCCAAAACCAAATAATAGCGTAAGTCTTGGACAATCTAGCTCAGCATGCAGTGGAGGGTAAAGATGAGATGAAGGGCGATGGAGACGGTTTGAAAATGTCAGTTTTTTATTTGTTTATATTAGAATATTTTCATATTTCATATATGCTTTAGGAGTCTGTGGGAAACCAAACAGCGTCCATGGAATAACTATTGAGTAATACCTTCGGTCTTATATTAGTGTTCATATTAGACATATTGCAACATTACATGATACACGACGGTTCCGGTCAAAAAGCAAACAACTCACATTCGTAGTATTTCCATACATAGTTGTTGCCGGGTTTGTTCGAAATGTGGAGGGGACACGTACTTGCACATCATGACTGGTGATAATGTGGTTTCTCATCAGAGAGTAGTCCATCTATATGTTAATATGTACTGTAACGTTATCCTTTATAAAAACTGATAAGTATTTAGTATATTATAGAACCCCTCACAGACACATGTAAGGGCAAGTCAACGGATTATCTGAACAAACACGGTATCAATTCAAATGGACAATTGTTTCGGACATTATTTTGGTCATTGATGCGTTAAATTATGTAAGGGCCCAAGTTGATCGATCACCGACCGCTTGTGACACTATAGAAGTTCACTTCTACATTGTCCCGGACAATCCTTGTCCGAGTCTCCGGCAAACGGTCATATATGTATTAGTTTGGATAGAAACTGATGTGATTTATTATCCTTTAGCGTAATGGTAATAGCCTCACAGTCTGGTAAATGAATTTAGTGCACCTGAAATAGATTCAGTTTAGGCTTCAGATGTCATCGTAGATAACGGTATTGTTATTTGGTTGTTATTTATCATGTGTTTCGTAGCGTAAGATCATTTCCTCCTAGTTACATAGAAACTCTCCTCCCTGGTTAATGTGTAAACTCACTGGAGAGGGTATTAGTACCGAAGATTCTGTTATTTGAACTAAAACTACCACTAGACCAAAGCAAACAATAAGTACGAATGCAAGCATACCCTTATGTGTGTTGTACATGTCTCCTTCATAATGTTGCAAGTGCCGTCATTTGTCCGCATTCACCTGTAATGGTTATGACGTGTAATGGTTATACATATGACGTGTAATGGTTATGTATGCGAATAGTTTTAGTATTGTGTGTATGAAATCATGTACATGGTTGCGTGCAATCGCATGGACTGGTTCAGTGTCAGACGTGGTTGAGTGTCATGTTTTGTTTGCCTGAACCAGATAAACCAGAAGTATGGTATACAACACCAATAACCCATCTCGATTGCCAAAACAGATTCCATTTGGCATAAATGGAAAATTAGTGATAACACATATTGACTGCACAAAGAGTAAAGATGTTCTGCCATATTCTTAGCAGCCACCATTTACACAAATTGTTCATTCATAAAAATGTGGGTTTTTTTATGTCGGACGCAGCGCAAGAGTACTTCTAATTCTAATGTCTCTGCTCAGAACTCTCGTTTGTACTTGACAGGGCCTCACTGATACATGGACCTGAGCTTTTGATCAAACTAAGGGTCTTCGGTCCAGTCGGAGAAGAATGGACCCAGCATAAATAAGAAACGCCAACGCCTCTCGAAAATATTTGCCCAAACTCCGACGATGTTTACATTGTTTCAAACATCAACTTCTAAACATTGCCGAAGATTAAAACTTTGAAATGTCACATACGTCACAATACGACTCGGAAATGGCTTGATGGTTGTTCTTCAATCGAACGGTGGTGATACAATCGGTGATATTCTCCTCACAAGCAATGGCAATCATACCCGGGAAATGGGTTATCAGATATGAAAGTAAATGGCCGCATCCTAAATGCATGGTAAGACCACATAAGCTGACTGAAATAAATAACTGCCTCAGAAGATCATGTATTGACCGCATAATAAACACGTTACACTAGGACATGGCCATGTAAACACCTCGTGTCACACCTTTCATCACTCAGTGAAGACGGAAGTGTTTGAAACATGTTGGCAGGATACGAAGCAAGGAAACATTTGTTCTCTAAAAGGTAAAAAATCCATGACAATTTTTATGCTTATTGATTTTAAACCTTTTAAAAAAGTGCCCCAGTCGTAATGTAATAAATTTGTTGTTACAGATTTAGTGATTTCGCTGGAGGAGCGAAGATGGTTCGGAACACACTATGACGTCCTTCGCCAAGTTTAATGTTTCACACTATCCCTCCATTAACGTAAAATGTTTGGAATCTTTTTGAAAAGACTCATCGGAGATGCATTGGTTGTGCCCCAAGGAGGCAATATGGCCTCCATAAATGGAAGTTTTTTCATGCAATCAGTAAAGTGTGAAAATCATTGACGTGAGGTGGGACAGGTTACTCTTCGCCTGAAGTGTCATCGTCCAACCCAGACAACAGGGATTCCATCTGCCTTCCGGTAGTTACACATTCATACACCTGTTTAAAAGCAGGACCAAACGAAATCGGCGGTTGTTTGGAAACGTGTATTTCTTTTCCTTTCAGATGAATTCGATCTAAAAAAACCACTCGTTACGGGATTGTGACTGATAAGTATTGAGGTTTACAAGGAATGAGTTGCGAGGCATCTGCCCAGGAAGGCGTCTCACAGCGGCAAAACCAGAAATGATCCAGAATATTCACAATGTAACCTACCAGAGAATGTCATTACTGAGAGTCACATTGGTAGTTCAGAAGGTGTTTTCCTGAAGTCCCGTATGTTATGAAAGAATTCTGGCAAGGACGAAAGTATCAGCTCGTTGGGTTCCAAAGGTTCTGACAGCGTATAAAAAATGTTCAGTTGTTTTGTTTTAGCAGAAAAGATGATTTCAACGATTTGTGACTGTGAATAAAACGAGTTTACACTCCTCTTACAGCCTCTATCCAAACAACATCAACATTATTTCAAAAACGTCACCTACCTCTTCTTTATTGTACTTGTCTCATATTTCACGGCGAATTAATTTGACTCCCGGGTTTGTGAGTAAACCTCCATGGCTTCATGCTGAGTCAAATGTATTCGCTATCATGCAATAATTATTCCTTTTATGGGAGGGTCAGAAAGTATCATTCAGCCTTCATACAGTTTCGCTGTGATGATCTCATTACACATACATGTATCTGCATCATCTTTTGTTGTCAACTGTATATTTTCACACATCGTACATTTGCTACAGATATTCTTACAGTATCAGTAACACCTGAGTATGAAGGAACAAGTGAGTGCAAATGTGGGTGGACGATCGCTTTATATATATTCCAACAGATTGGTAAAATAGAGTTTACAAAATTTAGGTCAGTACACATGATACAAGTCTGGAGAATAGAACGAGAGTCTTCGGATTGATGATCGAATACGTCGACCACTTGGTTACCTACCACACTAAATTAAGCATTAAGCAATTAAGCACGGGAAGGCATTACTCACTATATGGTAATATACTCATGGAAACGAATAAAGGAACACATGAAAGTACAAGTGTTCCTTTATTCATTCCCAGAATTTCACCCACAGTGCAATACATACCTTGTGAAGAAACCTGGAAAAGAATAAAGGAACACTTGTACTTCCATGTGTTCCTTTATTCGTTTCCATGAGTATATTGTAAATAACAACAGATTGCTGAATAAAATAAATATGACGAAACCATTTGCAGGTTATCTGCATGATGTTTTTGTAAGTTTATTGTTCATGGACTTCATTATCTAGATCTAAGAATTGCACATGGGTAGAATGTACCATGGACTGAAATAGGAGACAGAAAAACCTTAGCTGCGATAATAACACACATTTCCAAGGAAATGGTTGTGCATTATCCGCCATTATCAGACGCCCTACACAGAAATCATCACTTATGACACGTTTCTTTTTATAAAGTTGTATCCTACAGAAATCACATCCACAAAAACAACTATACATAACCACAACACCGAGTGAACAAAAATACTTAAAGGTCACATGCAACGTAAAACACAACTTTGCAGATTCTGATACCTTTCGGTATGGACATACCGAAACAAATCGTCAAAAATGCAAATTCAACTTATAAAGTTGAAAAATAACGCGATGAAAAAAAACGCGCGAAATCGGAGTTCAAACGTTTCACTAAATTTCCCCAGACTTTTCTGGGGAAAACGGGTTTCAACAGCTGGGCTGCGCTCATAGCACGTGCGCAAGTAAATAGGTTCGCGCAGCTTGGAAGCGGTTGTCGGGTGAATATTCGGTGAAGGCTTTGGTGTGAGCTATTTTTCTAATGTTTTGTTGATATCTCACAGGCGCGAGCTTTTTATATGTTATGACAGTAAATTAACTGTTTATATAATTTCATTTGTCTATTTCACCACACGTTCTTCTTACCGAGAAACTTTCTCAGTTCGATACTTAAAAGCAATGTCACTATTTAGCGTTGACAGAATTTCTAACTGTGATATAGATATGTCGTTGTCACAGACAAAACTCAATGTCTTGTTTTATTGACACCTGTGTGTCTGCCTGCCTGTCTGCTAATGACAATATTCAATACACAGCTGCTATCACTGACCACAAGCGATTTGAACTAACACCAATCAGGCTATACACAATAAACAAAACGCATTGATTTATGGCCCGAGTTCGGTCTCTGTCACATTATGTAATTACACAGACAGGCAGGTGTGATACTTGAACACATGACATGTTATGATGTCTGTTGATTGCAAAATGTTATACACAAAAAATGAGCATGTATTTACAAAACCCAACATCTCTCTCTATATATATACACACAATTAGCCGTGAAGGCATCTGCAACTGAACCAGCCGTTACACTTGAGTGCACACCCACCCGCTCTGACTGGGTTCGGTATCCCGGCTGCTTCGTTCCATGGGAAGTAAACCGAAGTACACAAAATTGCACTTTGGTTTTACGATTGTACGCTTATAATTTTGTTTATATGTTTTTTCATAACCAGCAATGTATATTATATGTCATGAATAAGTGATAATTGTGTTTTAATTATGTTTGATTTTTTGGTTGCATGTGACCTTAGATCTAACTAATATGGCATACATACACTGCCAAATCAAGGCGGCCTTTAAATGAACGCGTCTGGACAAGATTAATAAGTGATTGATAATAAGAGCAACAACTCCTGACGTCAGGACACGAGTGTTCGTAATAAACAAAGCTATTCCAGCCAGTTAGTCGGCATGTACTGTCAAGCACAGACTACTTTGGGCCTATTGTAATCCGGATTCAGGATGGAACCCCTATCTACTATAGTACAGTGCTGAGATCCGTGTTGACCGCCAGACATGACTTCATGATAAACCCCTAGGTGTTTAGATCAGCGTATGTGTAACACTGCTTGCTGTACGACTCTCAGAGACATCACTCAGCTCACCAGTCACAGTCAGATTGATGTCCGCGTCGGGATCTCCATATCAGAAAGAAATTATGTTGGGGAAAGCTAATATGTATCACATGAACCCAATCCTAAGGTTTGATAACGTAAGGTGTGACTTAAGCTTGCACAACATCCAACTGCTATCGGTCACTGATAGCATTTATACGTTATACATTGATATATGATATAGACTTGCTGACTACCATTCATTAAATTTCAATTGCAGTTAAATTTCATCTTAGTGTCAACCCGGCATCGTATTGTCTGTATTGCATTCTACCTCGTAACATATTTCTTCCATTCAAATGTCAAAGAGCAAAATCAACAAACGCTTTAAGACAGTTAATGATGATCCGCCCACATCCAAAAGAATAGCGTATTATCTCATAAAGAGTGTGACGTGAGTAATTGTGATATATATCCTCGACACGAACTACTCAAACTATTACTAGCATATCAATGTCAAAATAAACACGTTGTAGGAGCTGATAAACCTATGACAACAAAATCATGAACTCAAACACGACATGCCGTTGTTCCATGATTTCATTTCTGGACATTGTTGCAACTTCGGTGATTTATGCCAACAACATGTTCAAGAAACTAAAATTGCAGACAAACGTTGATATGTTTGCAGGAAAAGTCTTCGGTAGTATGTGTCAAACGTTAAATGCTGTTTCTAATTATTCTTTTGGTGGAATTAAAATTGCGCTATTTTCTAGCACCTTATCCCTTATGAGATCACAGAAAATGTTCTATGGCAAATTGATATGCTAAGTACATTTTCCATTAAAATGTGATGAATATGTCTTTCATAGTTTCGTAAAGGTCATCACTGATATAGAAGCATCAGTCAAAACCTTCCTTTATGATAACACGAAGGGATCTAAATAACCTTTACTTTCAACTTTTGTGACCTCTGGTATCACACACAGCAATTGACTGCCGTCGTCAACATGAACATGAAAAAATCAAGATGTCCAAACAATGCAAGTCAATATCAAGAGGAATATACTCAAAGAGGAATAACCATATTGGCCACTTGCATATTACGTTAACAAGTAAACACGCCTCTATTTTTTCTAATTTCAGTATTCTCCAATAAAGAACAACAATAGCCAGACATTTCCCCCAAAATATAAGAATACAGCAAATGATTGACAATGGAAATTTTAATCATTTCAATCACTTCGATTATAGGCGTGTGCTAGGCAAAACCGTAATGGAGTTTATTAACATGATCAGCTACTTTCGTCTATGACTAATGTGAAAACACCTGCCGTTACCTGATCCGTGTTGTCAAGAAATGAAATAAAACAATCACATGTCCTGTTTGAGTTATCAATTTTGAAGGAATGGTTATTGCATGGTAGTGAAGGTCGAAAACACACGAGTCAAACTGACTGAACTATCAGACAAGTGGAATAAAGAACGGGTTTGTGGCGTTTTTTATATAATTATTCAACAAAGTTGAGGGACGTGATGCAGGAGTTGTTTGGATTGAGGCTGGAAGAGGAGTGTAATCATTTCATCCACAGTCACGAATAGTTGACATCATCTTTTCTGCTAAAACAGAACAGCATTATGAATACGCTGTCAGAAGCTTTGGAACCCAACGAGCTGATACTTTCTTCTTTGCCAGAATTCTTTCATAACATACGGGACTTCAGGAAAACGCATTCGGAACTACCGATGACAATCGCTGGTAGGGCATCACTAAACCGTGGATACTCTGGATCATTTCTGATTTTGCTACGTGACACGCTCCAGAACAGAAGGCTCCCAATTCATGTAAGGCTCAGGACTTATCAGTGAACCCGTGAATAGTTCGATGATCTTCAGATCCAATTTACCAAAAAGGAAAACAAATACAACTTTCCAAACAACCTCCGATTTTCTTTTGGTCCTGCTTTCAAACAGTTGTCTGAAAGTGGAATTACCGGATCCAGACGGAATTCATGTTGTTTTGCTTGGACGATGACTTTTCACGCGAAGAGTAACCCATCTCACATCAATGACTATTTTTTCACACTTTCCTGATTGCATGAAAATACTTTCACTTATGGAGCCCATATTGCCTCCTTGGGGCACAACCAAAGCATCCCCGATGTATCTTTTCAAAAAGATTCCAAACATTTTGCGTTAATGGAGGGTAAGTGTGAAACATTAAGCTTGGCGAAGGACGTCATAGTGTGTTCCGAACCATCTTCGCTCCTCCAGCGAAATCACTAAATCTATAGCAACAAATTCATTACATTACGCCTGGGACACATTTTGTTGTTCGGAGAATAGGAGAGGTTGAGAGAGGTTGAGAGATCAAATTGTTGTACATTTATTGATGCAAGGTTTAAAACGAACAAACATAAAAATTGCCATGGATTTTTTCCTTTTAGCGAACAAATGTTTCCTTATTTTGTATCATGTCACATAACATATTTTAAACGCTTCCGTCTTCACTGAGTGATGAAAGGAGTGACACGACATGGCAATGTCCTTGTATAACGTGTTTATTATGCGGTCAATACATGTACGTCAGGGTCTCTGATTCAATTTCAGTCATCTTAGGTAGTCTTTAGTCTTATATCTGGCATAACTCATTTCTCTGATTGTCATTTCGTGTGTGGAGAATATTACATAATGTTTCACCACTGTTCGGCTGAAGAAGCAACCATCAATTCATTTCCGAGTCGTGACGCCTGTGATGTTTCAAAGATTTCAGTGTTCAGAAACCGTTAAAACAATGTAAGCATCGTCAGGGTTTGGGCAAGTAATTTTGTCAGGCGTTGGCGTTTTATAGTTACTTGAGCAGTGGCATTAGAATTAGACCTAGTGTTGTGCGACGGCGGACTACTTACATTCAAATATGAATGAACAACTTTTGTGAGTGGTTCGTCCTAACGGGCATGGCAGAACATTCTTACCCTTTGTGTGAACTGAATTTTCATTTGTTTCATTTTTGCGGCTATTTTTGTTAGAGTGTGTGATCGAGTTTAGTTTTACGCCGCACTCAGCAATATTCCAGCTATATGGCGGCGGTCTGAAAATAATCGAGTCTGGACAAGACAATCCGGTGATCAACGGCATGAACCGATAAAATGTGTCAACCCAGTCAGCGAGCCTATCTACCCGATCCCGTTAGTCGCCTCTTTCGACAAGCATGGGTTAATGAAGATCAATATTCTAACCCGGACGGGTATGTTTCGTTAGATAATCGAGAGGGACTATCCTCCGGCATTGCCTTTCTATATTATACTTCTTGTTGACTTGCTCCTGTTATTGATCACTGGTTTATCTTGTTCAGGTTGATCTGTTTGCAGGCAAACAAAATATGACATTCAATCGTTGTAGTGACCAGTCCATCAGATGCACGTAGTTGCCGCGTGCGGTGGCACACAATCATGCACTTGATTTTATGTACACAACAAGACAAATATAAGCATACACAACAATTACAAAGCGTGTACATAGTGGTACTCGCAACACGACCAAGTAGACATGTACAACACAAATAAAGTTAAATCTACTTATCCTGATTTGCACGAATGGGCCTTTTAGTTCAATCAACAGAACTTTGGTCCCAATTCCCATTTCAGTATGTTTACACTTTAATTAGGAAAGGGCGTGGTTAATTAGATGTACCTTAAAGGAAATCATTCGTAGAGCTACGAAACCACAAAACTGTGAACACACAAATAACATTTCTGTTATCTGCGATAAGACTGAAGACTGTAACCAGTCTATTTGAGGTGCACTAAATTCATTTACGAGTGTCTGAGGCTATTGCTATTACACTTGAGGTTTATAAATCACACCAGTTTCAATCACACGAATATATATTTGACAGTTTGATGTAGACAATGTCCGGGACAATGTAGAAGGTGCTACGACCGATTGGTTATCGATCATCTTGGTCCTTACATAAGGAAAGATCTTATGATTAATATCATAGCTACAATGCCGACACGTTATTCCCCTTAGCCGGAAAGGGAGGAATTGATATTCGATTTTATATGACCGTAGGTGTTGTTGTTAAATTAATGAGGTTATGTTGGATGGATTCCTGTATCCATGCCTGTCCCTACCAGTCCGACAACATTGACGTCATATTTGGCTAGGATGGATTGTTATATACAGTCTGGTTGTGAGCAATGCTGCTGTCGCTATTGGTGGTGGGAATGGGACCATCAGTCTTCTCCTCTACTTTAATCAGTACGTGCTTTTTGATTTTATGACATACGTTTTACATGTACATGATTCCAAGCTGAATAATTCATTAACTACATTAATATCAATCCCACTCGCATTACCTACATTGAGTTGTGTTCTATAAATCTAAGCCAACAAATATTCTATTCTAGAGACTCTCACGTTTTGTTTTAACGGTATATTAAGAAAGTATTCAACGAATGATTTAGTTCACATGAGGATAACGTTTTCAAAATGTTGTCAGATACAACTTTTTGGTTTCCTCCATTTGTTTGTTTAGGTGATCACTTGACATGCCTGTATATGTGTCTGTGCGTGGTGATCTAATATACTTTATTACCCATATGGTGAAACATAACCAGTGTCATATACATCATTTGTGCACATATCACTTTCGCCTAGCAACCATTGTTTCTGTATTTCGTCGTCTTGACGTCATTAAACAATTGAACATGACGTCAATGAACAGGGCAGTCACACTTGCTTACCGTGTTTTACTGCACAAATGTACATGATTAAAATGGACAATGAAGAAATTATTACACTCCCAAGTGAGCCACACGACTTATACGAAACTCGTGCAAAATTGTGTATTACAAAATTTCACACTCGTTTAGTATGAGTCGTATGAAACAATTGCACGTGTAATAATCTCTATTTATTACCCACGTGGTACTTCGTAAAGGGGTGTCATAACAAAGTGTTCTGACTAATATATGTCATAACACCTTCGAGTGATTTGATTGGCTAATACGTGAACTTCCATTGATGATTTTCATTCAGAAGTTTTCACACATTCTGAAAGCTTGTAAAACGAGAACACTTCCATGAAATTAAATAAAATTTATTTTTTAGTGTGGTTACAAGCACAAGTGTTCAATCCTTTAATAACTAAAATTTCTGTTCATAAAAACGAAAATAAAACAATCTAAATAAGTAAACAAATACGTCTGCTAGGACTATCGGGAGTGTAAACAAATATGGCGTTGCCCGTAAAAGTTAATGACTTGGTCAAAATTGACGGACAACTGGTTGGAAGGGTTGTGAATATTATCAGGCCATTGAATACCTTCAACGTGTATGTTGTCAGGACTGCACAGGGAGAAAAGCAAGTACCTAGATACAGACTGAAAGTGTTGCCCGAGACTGTTTCGTTGGCCCCTCCCCCAAATTTGCCGATTGGCGAAACTCGGGGTCTCCCGATGCTATTCTTAACACATTGTGGTGGAATAATACCATGTTTTGGCTTAAGATCTGTCCGTCCACACAGAAATATGCTCTGGGGAGATGTCTCACTTCGAGTTTACAGTGAGGGTCAGGAGTATCTTGAGTACTGCGAGCGACAAACCAAGACCCGCACCGGTGCTAATCCGAGCGACACAAGACGGATTCCCCCTAGAATATGGGCTGTACCGAGTGACCCTGACAGATTTCCGGTAGCACTGTACAAGAAGTATCGTAGCCTCCGTCCTCAGAATTTCTTTTCAAATGATCATCCATTCTATTTAGCTTCACACACAAAGGGTGTCCCTCGTGATGGCGAGTCTTGGTTTCAGCGACAGCCAGTGGGAAAAATATACTTGGAAACATCATTAAATCCATGGCACAACACGCAAACTTGTCAAGTGACAAACGCTTGACTAATCACAGTGCGAGAAAAAACATGTTGCAAACTCTCAGTGAACATAACTTTGCACCCACACACATAATGCAGCTGTCAGGCCATAAAAATGAATTCATATGCCAAAGTTTCTAATACACAACATCAAAAGATGAGCGGCACCCTGGTATCTCGATCACTGCCACTGTCAGCAGCGTCCTCTTGTCCTCCCGCACAAAACATGTGTTCTACTGCCACTGCCACTGCCATACCTCCCGTGGTTTCTCATGTAGGGGTTGAAAACACTTCTCACAGTCCGTCATCATTTATTTATTTTCTAGACTAGTTAAAGGAACTACATTGCCTCTACGCAGCATGCGTTTCCCTGGAGTGAAGCGGTTGACATTCCAATCACCCATATGATGTCATGTATTAATCCGCGCTGTGCGGTTCTATATAGGAAAGCAACATATTGCTTTATTTTAACGATATTTACATTTATTAGAACGTGGGTAATAAATAGGATACAAAACTCGTTCCCCTTTCATATCAAGTTTATGTCCCTCGTGAAATAATTTTGCTTTGTCCAAATTATTTTACTCGGGACATAAACTTGATATGAAAGGGGAAGCTCATTGGGTATCCTATAATTATTACCCATATGGTAAAACATAACCAGTGTCATATACATCATATGTGCAAATATCATTTTGCCTAACAACCATTGTTTCTGTATTTCGTCGTCTTGACGTCATTAAACAATTGAACATGACGTCAGTTAACAGGGCCGTCACACTAGCATACGGTGTTTTACTGCACAAATGTACGTGAATAAAATGGATAATAAAGAAATTATTACAAGAACAGGTGTGTTATACGGAACGAGTGAGAAATGTATTGAAAACCATCTCAAACGTCCGACATCTCCTCGTTATCCTCCACAGATTGGTACATGCATGATGGTCTAGCTTCTCCAACTCTTGTGATGCTAATCGGTCTTGTAAAGACTAAAGTACATATTAACATATAGATGGACTACTCTCTAATGGGAAACTACAGTATCTCCGGCCATTATGTGCATGTAGGTGTCCCTTACACATTTCGAACAAACCCCGGCAACTGCTATGTATGGAAATACTACGAATGAGAGTCGTTTGTTTTTAGAGAGGGACCGTCGTGTATCATGTTGCAGTCAGTCTGGAATGAAGACTAATGTAAGACCGAGGATATATATGATAATCTCAATCGTTATTCCATGGACGCTGCTTGGTATTAACTCATATAGCATAAACTGAGGATAGACTTACGTATACTGAGAATGTTGAATGCACTTTTATGTTACAGAAAATTTAATTAAGTCTGATTCTCAAGGACAAATTGTCCATGATATCCTTAGACGTAAGCGACTGTGTATTGAGAAAAAATGTGACTTTAAACGCTTTAGCTAAAACATGCATTAAGACATGAAATATGTACAATCATGTTTTGAGAGCTGACTAAGCGCCACTAATTTCTAATGGACCACTTTAACATAATATTAGTTGAAAAACAAACACAACTGGAAAGTTACATAAAGTTTGTTTTGTTTATCAATTAATGTCAGACAGTTCCATGGCGAAATTACAACTTAAGTATCACTCAATGTATCAAGTGCAAGATATCAAGGATATTATTATTATATAGTGAAAAGGCCAGGAATAAGTATGGGTGACAGGACGTTAGCAAAATGTAAGTTCAAAGTAAACAGATCCAATTGTTATTTAGGGATAAATTTAGCACAGTGTGTTACGCCCCGGGGAGTCTGCGTTAGAATCAATCCCCAGCGACTGTGATTGGAAACTTGAATGCAAATCATCACACGCCCACGGCTTTGAATGCTGCCCATATTGTTAATCTTTGGTATGTGTTGTCCAGACTCATTTAGTTTAAGGCCAGGGTCATTCAGGTAGTCAGTTCATTACAGAGTACTGTTACATATTAAACAAAGGAAAGACAGAGATCCTTCTACACCGTCACGTCTTGAATAACCTCAAGCCCCCGGATATAACCTAATGAGTAATACGTTGTCCGTGGTAATGTCCTTATGTATATGTATTTTGACTGACATAAGATTGTTTGGGAATTCTTATCCGTAAATTTTCATTTTGCATTCTAGTTGCATTCGTTATTCCAGATGAGTGGTAGCTACAATAGACCCAGTAAATATTACTAAACTCTAAACTGATGAAATTATGGCTTGGTTCCTTGAGACGCCTGGTAATATCATCCTTAAAGCTCACATCTTTTCGGAGACACATGGCCCGATACTCAAATGTTCAGATCTTACTCCACCACGTTACGTACGTATATACAACCATTGCCAAAATATGTCTGGACTCTTCCTGACAATCAACTATAGAAACAAACATGATGGCACAATTCAACCGAAGGAGCGCTACTTGTTCTTATTTCATGTGTACTACCGTTTTGTTTGTTGTTTTTTCAACAACAAAAATTCGAATATCGCATACCTGTAAGATCTCATGTTATACTTATAATTAAAGTTATCGATTGGATAAACTCGTTCCAAAACACTGACAGGTCGTTTACAAGGTTCCTACATTTAGATGTTGAAAGTCTGAAGAAATATTTTATTAGATCTGATGATGTTAAAACATGTGTTTGCGGGAAATATTTCGATGTTCTTATTTACAAGCATTAAAATTAATCGGATTCTTTAATGTGAGTTTATATATGTTTCATGTTTGAAAATGCTACCACATTCCATCCGCCATCGTGTATTCTCTAACCACCAAAGGAAACAAACTAGCCCCCGGGTTGGAATAATGATTTTGTCATCATGAATGTCTGATAACTGTAGCGGAAGCAAATGCCATTTTAAAAACTTTGATATATTGCAAATAGACAGTCAAAACATAACCAGTATATAATATTTATATGACTCTGTTTCGTGCCTTCATGTTCGTAATAACATGCCCTGTAGCCATCGAGTTATAATTGAATTCATTGAATTGCATTATGAGCATCCTTCAAGCCAATAGAACATCGGCTTTCGTTTGTTACCAAGCAATATTGGGATCACTGGCTGAGGCACTATGCCTGATGCTGCAGCTAAAGCATCCTTCAACAAATATGTGATACCATATACCGGTTACATCCGGGATCTTATGCAGAAGCAGTGGAAACAACCAAGAAGGCATAAATAAATTACATGCAATTAAACCAACTACACCTAATTGGGTTGTCTGTCCAAATTTGAAGGGGTCATTTTACGACGATGTCGTATTGGCCACAACAGATACACTCATGAATATCTATTGAAAGGTGAGGATCCTCCATTTTGTATCCCTTGTTGTGAAAAGACCACAGTCAAGAATGTGCTGCTTGGCTGTATTGATTTTTTCCCTCACAACTGCAAGAGAACAATATTTCAAATCATCACCATATACTGATATGTATTCTCATTTGATAATTTGAAAGAATTGTACAAATTGGTATATTTTGAAAAGGATATATTTTGTAAATAGTCAGTGAAATTCTAACTTGGAAGAATTAATAAATAACTCAGATTGTTAGTTGCTGTGCCTATAATTGAAGTAACGTAAAATAATTCTCCTCCTGAAAATGTACGAAAGTCCAAATTCAAAGTATTTTTAATCCCCCGTGTTCTTAATTGTAGTATTTTTGTTAATTTTAACTATGTTGGTTTACTCTCTAATAATCGCCAGTAGCAAGAGGGGTGGTATAAATCCAGCTATGGTACCATGAAGGTAGCAGAAGTACCGAAGGTGCCCATGGTCCCAAGTGTAGTGGTCTAACCTTGCTGGCTTGTGATCTATAGCCAATTTCCATATTGTGTTGTTATTAATCGTCACTTTTGAATGATTATATGCAATTTTGAAATGGATATGACGACTTTAATGATTCGATGCATCTCTATCCGTGGTGTTTTAGTTCACTACCAAATGTGTTCCTTTGCTGACAAATGTTATGGTCGTACAGTGTATGGTATTTGTTGAAATGCTGCCGATGTGCCTTTACAAATTTAACTCACTCATGTACAATCGATGAAAGGTGTCCTCTATAGATACATCATGTAAAACAACTTGTAAAGGTGTTGCATAATAATGATGCCCACAGGGTAGAACAGTACAATAGTACAGGTTCGGTACAGGAGTAGAAAGCCCACAGTGCGAAATAACAGACATGGTTAATCAGATGCTTGAATTAGATTAAAATCTTGAGTGGCGTTCAGTGGGGGGTTGTTAAGAGGATCGATTTGAAGTATGCATGGACATGAGACTTGCACGTAACTGAATTTGAAATTGGAACGAAATACATTTAGCCTCAAGGCCTTCCGCTTCATTAGTCAAGTCATTAAACTGCAATTGGCAAAATGTGAATGTTGTTAGGCAGTGTGGTTGTAATGCTTATTTATTATAACACGTAAGTATATTCCTATGTGTTGTATTCTCGCATCTAATGAAGGAATTTCGGCGAGTATTATTTGAAAAAAAATATATAATCATCTGATAGACACTGCAACTTTTATGTGAATTTGTAACCGACAATAGCGCCTGATACATTAATGAAAAGCAAATCAAATAACACCATTCGATCGATATACAACCTATGTGATCTCAAAACATATGTGTTACAATTATAATTAACGCATTACATACAAATGGATCGATTGAACATTATTAGTGAAGATGACCTGTTACATGAAAAGAATTAATTTATTTCTGATACGGCACAATCCCACTGGGCATATGTTATATAAGACTTGACCTTCAAAACCTTACCGGCCGTGACCTTTATATGTGGGAGCCCCAAAGCCAATTCTTGAAGTTCCAGAATAGCAAGAGAATATTGAGAGACAATTTCGATAACTAGTCACCACTTACCTTGACATCAAAGATGCTGGTGGTCTATAGTCTATTGTCTGCCGCTGAAAGTACCATGCCTAAGGAGATTAGAGTGCTGTACAACCTTCAGCATAAAATCCTCATGTGATGAGGCGGGTTTCAAACCCAATACAACCCTTGAAGGTCCAGGTTAGAATATTGATCTTCAGTAACCCATGCTTGTCGTAAGAGGCGACTAACGGGATCGGGTAGTCAGGCTTGCTGACTTGGTTGACAATGTCATGTCATCGGTTCCAAATTGCGCAGATCGATGCTCATTCTGTTGATCACTGGATTGTCTGGTCCAGACTCGATTATGTACAGACCGCCGCCATATAGCTGGAATATTGCTTAGTGCGGCGTAAGACTAAACTCACTCACTCAAACCCAATACACTGTGCATGTAAATGTGTATACACTGATCCAGGTTAGTATCGTGATGTCCGCTACTACTGATAGAAACAAACTTAAAAAATGAAAATATTTTCTTCTGTAATGCAAGATCAACTCTCCCAGATGTATCAACCAAAGAATTTAATTTACGTGACCTTTTTGCATTCCACCTCACTATGTTCTTAACATCCATCCGTGATTGAAACCCGTTCATTTAATAGCTCGGGGATACGTAATCGTTGTATAATGAAGGCAATGCTAGCAGCAGCTTATCAAGATTACTGGGTCATATAGGGCTGGAGGGAAATTCCTGTTCTCACCAAGAGTAACCTTAAAGGGCGACGAAGTCCTACATGTTAGATTGTGGTAATTGGGTCTTACAGAGCACAAGGATGCAGTCGCATTGGTGCATTTTATTTTCAATTCGTTTTATGATAAAAATACATAACCTGACTAGTACTGAATGACACTTTGATGTTTTCACCAGTACATTGAATGCATGTTTATCCAAATGAAATATATATCAACACTTTTCGATATACATAGTACCCAATTAACGTTCATGATGAAGGCCTCAGAGCCAAGAGTCCACATAGTGGAAGTACGATGACGTTAGGTTCTTGTACAGGTGTATTCCATTCAAGTATGGACTCCTTTCTGCATTTTTATTGTGTGTTTATTTACATTTCAGCTACATATCCTTGTTATGTTTTATACAAATTCATAATCCCTGAATGTCATTCGCAATCCATTCACAAGCTGCTTTAATACCATGTTTTTTGCTCAGCTGGTGGAATTAGTAACCTTGCAAAACACTCTTACGACCAGTCTTTGTCTTAATACCGATATGTTACCCACTACATCTGAAATGTCTGTTAATCTGGTAAGCATTTCCTTTTGTTAAATATGCCAAACGGAAACTGATTGATATTTCTGCTGTACATAATTTTGTCAAACTTCCCACTTGTCTTTCTATGTGTGCTGCTTAACATAGTTCTATGTGCCCTTTGGTGCTATTTTTCAATGACATGAACTGTTCGTGTATGACGTTATGTTCAACTTATCTAAGATGGCATTAATATATACATTATTGTGAAGACAATACCGTGCAATTATAAACTTCCTAGTTGCCAGGATCCACTTTGTGCAAGGTGTCACATGTGTCTACTTAGTGATTGTGTCAACATACACTTACTTGTGCGTGTTGACTACATGTCCAAGTGAAAAATAATGGTGTGCTGACTACAGACCGAACTGCTATATACAAGCCCCCAAAACGAAACCGTGCAGTATTAAAAGCATGTCTGATTAAAATATAACAATCAAAAGTTTCCTTATAAACTTTAATAGGTGGATATTGAGATCATAAAAAAATGGAAGAACATGCTTTATGCACATTTCATTGGCGTGGAGTACAAATGCAAAAATGTCAAGCTCAATAACGGGTATGCCCACCCAGAGCAGCAAGTCTGTTAAAACAGTCCCCAATCACAACCTGGGATGTCAGACATGATTTCAGCTCCACCTTTGATGAATACATGACAGTTTTATGTATAACAAACTTCTTTTTATTCTTTACACGACGTTTCAGAGCTAATTCTTGCTCATTCGTCAGGTGATGATGGATCAGGAAATAGCTCTGAAACGTCGGGTAAAGAATAAAAGTAGATACTATCCATAAAAGTGTCATGTATTCATGTTCGTCCAACTTCTAAATGCCTTCCAAAAACTCCACCTTTGATGTTTTTTCTTGATGACATTGAGTCAGGATACGTCGTTGCGCGTTGACTGTGTTGAGGTGGATACGCCGAAGTCCTGGAATTGTCTGAGCAGTGGTCTCTGCAGGCTGACACCTGTGGCGGAGATGGGTCACCTGTATTCATCTGTCCTGTTTTGGCGTTGTGTCGTGTGGTCTTACTGTGGAACTTCACTATTGTTCTCGGACCGCCTCCGTGGTGTAGTGGTTAGAGCGTCCGCCCGGAGTTCGGTAGGTCGCGGGTTCGATCCCCGACCGCGTCATACCAAAATACGTTAAAATATGGTACTTGTTGGTCCCTGCCTGGCGCTCGGCATTAATGGGTACATCAAGGACTGGTCGGCTCGGAGTCAGTATATTGTGTCTGAGTGGGTTATTCATGCTTCACTGCGGCATGGTATCTCAGTGGGCTAGCACTATAAAACCAGCTTCAGTCTGGGCTAGTATAAGCAGCCGCACAATACACAAACACACGCATGCACGTCGTCATATGAGCGAAATATTCTCAAGCACGACGTTAAACCCAATCCCCCCACCACCACCACCACTATTGTTCTCATAACGCCCCAACAGTGCTGACAAGGCGCTTAGTTAGAAGTGTGCAGCTACCTGACAGCAAATCGTGTGCTCCATACTGCTTGTCGAGAAGCACTTGAACAAACCTGTTGTACGTGACAACAACCGTGTTTACACAAATATTTGTGTACACATGTAGGTACAATATATATTTGGATTTCGTATGTCTAGAAATAAAGACCTACTGGCACATTCCTGAGAAATCGCTAAATGCATGCCCACGGTAGACTATCAACCATGGCCACCCCATATGACATAATGACATGACGGAATCTAAATAACCTTTACTTTTAACCTCTGTGACGTTTGACATTACGAACAGCAATTGACTGACGTCGTAAACATGAAAATGAAAAACATTTCTGACGTCGAAAAAATGCTGGTTCATATCAAGGATATATACTTAAAGAATAACTGTTCACATAACTATATTGGCCATATGGATACTATATTGTAATTAAATTCCAATTTCAGTAATGTTTTATGCAGGACAGCAGTGACCATACATTTCCACATAAATACAAGAAAACAATTTTGGACATTTTTAATTTGTTGCAGTTTTACTTTCAATAATAATACCCTCAAGGCAGCACGTGAATCCCGTCGTTCAGCAATACAATGAAACTTTGACATATCGTGTTAGAGTTCATTCTTTTGTTCTCATTGGATGATCAGCTCCTGTCACCTATAACATGTGTATTGTGACATTGATATGCTTGTGCCAGTAATAGCTTCAGTCGATCCTGTCGCGTATATATTTTGCATTTACTGACGTCATGCTCTATGAGAGATAATATTCTTTTGACTGTAGGCGGGTCATAGTATAGGTCTCAAAACGTTTGTTGATTTTGCTCTTTGACATTTCAACGGCAGGAAATATGGCACGATTAAAACGTAATAAACTGCCTTTTAAACTAAATGAATGATACGGACGGCAAATTAATATCATATATCAACGTATAACGTACAAATAACCTATGCTATCAGTAAATGCTAACAGTAGTTGTTATGCAAGCTAGAGCCTACCTTAAGGTTTGATATCTTTTAGCCGTCCGTTCGACATTTATCGTTCCAAAACTCAATTTCTTCCTGACTTGGAGACCTCTACACAGACATAAATCTGACTGGTGAGCTGAGTGTTGACTCTGAGAGTCGTACAGCAAGCAGTGTTACACATAGGCTGATCTACACAACAAGGGGTTGAAGTCATGTCTGGCGGTCAAAACAGATCTCAGCACTGTACTACATCAGATAGGGGTTCCATCTTGAATCCGGACTACAATAGGCCCAGAGTAGTCTGTCTTGAGGTATATGCCGACTAAATGGCTGGAAAAACATTGTTTATTTTGTTACATCGTGTCCTGACGTCAGCGGTTGTGGCTCTAATTAACATTCACTTGTTAATCTTGTCCAGACACGTTCATTTAAAGGGCACCATGGTTTAGACGGAATATTGCAATGAACGTAGTCCACATGTAGACTGACCTAAGGCATTTGTTTGTTTCTTATAAAGTACAAAGCAGCGGTACTAATTAAATGAACTAACATATCACGGTAATAAGGTGCTCTTGAAACGTGTAAGAACGTCTTACTACACTGTAGCACTCGCCTCACAATTGGAAACTGAGGATACACCGTTCCCTAATTTTATTTCTTGCCAAATAGTAGTCATATAATAAATACAAATGATACCGTATCGTGCATTTGTGGTGCTCAATCAAGATATATTAATATTTGCCGAAAATCTGTGCTAAATCAGGATGCATTATTTAGCATATATTGATATAGACTGTTGAGAAAACACATCTTTATTGATCATATTTCTTCACGCGGCGTTTTGGTTCTGTTTTTGTGTGGATTTTTTTCTGCCGTAAACAACTTAAACTAAACGTGTCATAAAGAATGGTTTCTGATTTGCTAAAAGCGGCGTCTCATAAAAGCAAATCTTGCACAACCATTTCCTTCCAAATCTGTGGAAATAACGCAGCCGAGGTTATATTAATGCCACTTGTGTCAGTCTGTGTTATAATATACCCACCGCCTCCGTGGTGTAGTGATTTGAGCATCCGCCCGGAGAGTGGAAGGTCGCGAGTTCGATTCCATACCGCAACATAGACGTTAAATTATGGTACCAGCCTGGCGCTCGGCATTAATAGTTACAAGAAGGACTTGTTGGCGCAAAGTCAGTATAATGTGTCTGAGTGGGGTATTCATGCGTGAGTGCGGCATAGTATCTCAGTGAGCTGGCGCAATAAAACCAGCTTAAGCCTGAGCTAGTACCAGTAGCACCACATACATACATATGCACGTCGTCATTTGAGCGGAATATTCTTAAGTGTGACGTTAAACCCCATTTCACCTCACCAGCAATCTACCCATGTACCATACATATATGTTTAAGATGTGGATCACAATAAAACCCAACATATCTTCTACGAACTTAATAATTAATACCTCATTGTGAAAATATTCTACATACGAAATGTTACAACGTTTCACTGGCCGTGAAATATCAGACAAGTAGAATAAAAAGAGGTAAGTGACGTTTTTGAAATAATTAACAAACTTGGGGTAAATATTGCAAATATTGTTTGGATTGAGGATGGAAGAGATGTGTAAACACTTTCACCAATCCAATGTTATGCTCAGCAATTACATTCGCCAGTCATGCTTCTTAATATCATCCATGCTCTGGATCATTTCTGGTTTCACTACCGTGACACGCCCCCCAAGACAGAGGTCTCGCAATTACTTCCATGTAATGCTCAGGACTTACCAATCAACCCTCCAACAGTGCGATTACAAGAACACACCTTGAATAGATTCTTCTTCAGATCCAATTTACCTAAAAGGAAAAGAAATATACGTTTCCAAACAACCGCCGATTTCCTTTGGTCCTTCCTTCAAACAGCTATCTGAAGGTGGAATTACCGGAAGACAGACGGAATCCCTGTTGTTTGGGTTGGACGATGACACTTCAGGCGAAGCGTAACCTGTCCCACCTCACGTCAATGACTATTTTTTCACACTTTCCTGATTGCATGAAAATACTCCCATTTATGGAGCCCATATTGCCTCCTTGGGGCACAACCGAAACATCCCCGATGTATGTTTTCAAAAGGATTCCCAACATTACACGGTAATTGGGGGTTAGTGTGAAGCATTAAGGACGTCATATTTTGTTCATAGCCATCGTCGCTCCCTGAGCGAAAGCAATAAAACTATAACGACAAAGTTATTACATTGCCACTTTTTCTCTGTTCGGGGAATAGGATGAGAGGATGAGAGATCAAATTGCTGTGTATTTATTGATACAAGGTTTAAAACTAATAAGCAGAAAAATTGCCATGGAATTTTACCTTTTAGAGAACAAATGTTTCCTTGTTTCGTATCCTGCCATATAATTGGTTTCAAACACTTCCGTCTTCACTGAGTGATGAAAGGAGTGACACGAGGTGTTTACATTCTTGTGTCCTTGTGTAACGTGTTCATTACATGGTTCATACATGTGCGTCAGAGCCAATTATTCAATTTAAGTCAGCTTAGGTGCTCTTACCATACATTGCGGTCATTTAGTCTAATATCTGGCCGCATTGACGTTCAAAAGTTACTTGAGGAGTGACATTAGAATTAGAAGTACTACGAAGTGGAAGTGCGGCGGCTGTCAAACAAAACAAAACAACAACACTTCATACATACCATTGACCTAATACTTGTTAGGGTTTGAGTGTCACAAAGAGGATGGGTGTGAGCATTGCTGTAGTCACTATTGATGGAGGGAATTGGATTATCAGTCGCCACTGCCAGTATACAAAGCTGAACCAGCAACCATGTTTGTGATTTATACATCTATCATATCTGTTTTCAGACTTCAAGAAACGTTATACGACAGTTGTTTATTGTTTGAACAGCTTTCAATGCATTATTAAAGCATTCAACAAAGTTTATGGTGGCCATGCGGGGGACACTTTCAGAATTTAAAGCATCAATAAACAAAATGATGGACAATACAATTCTCTATTTGACTTAATCCATCTGTTCTATTTGATCAGATGACCACTTGACTTGCCTTTACATGTGTATGTCAGAGGTACTCTGATATATTAAATACTCATAAAAATATTCTACCGAAAGTAAATAGAAAACCTTTTGACTTTGTCATGCCTTCTCCACATCCTACATCTTTATCCTCCACTTTGTTTGTACATGTCTGCTGGTGTATCATCTCCAAGTCTTATGATGGTTTGGTTTGGTTTGATGTTTTACGCCACACTCAGCAATATTCCAGCCATAAATAATCGAGTTTCGGTCAGACAATCCAGTGATCAGCAGCATGAGCATTAATCTACGCAATTGGGATACAATGACTCAACTGACGTTAAAAGTAAAAATGAATGTATTTATTCTGAAGCCCTTCCGATTCACTAGTCAAGTCCCTTAAACTGTAAATGTTACCATGTGAATATTGTGAAGGCTTTGTGGTGGTCATGACTATTTTACATGCGCAGTTATTATAACACAGCATTGGCATGTTGTTTCTTGTGAACATGAAAATAGCCATGTGCAATTCTTAAGCTACAATAAATCCTGGAGGTTCATTTTTTTCATTGGGATGCCTTTTTTAAAATGAGGAACTTAATATGTGACATTGGTATCCAGGTTTATCAGCACCACACAAGTCCTCGTGATTTCCACCAAGGTGGTAGGCGTCACACCAGGGTTTCCTCCCGCTTTCAGTGAGTGAGTGATTGATACAGATGCAATACCGTTATTTGTAGTTATCGATGTTGTAAGCAGTGATCCACTCCGTCAGGGTGGACTCGGTATCAAATTAGCCATGAATGCTGACAGCCATTTAGCAGCCTGTCACGACTAACCTGAAGTCCAAAGGCTGTTGCACTACGGTTGATGACACAAGGTGTCAGGCAAGACTATCATGCGGTACCGATGCCAATTTTTCTTACAGGCCTAACTCCACAAATTCCGGCTACCTTTTCATTGCAGGCATCTGATCGTTGCAGCGTTATGATTGCTTAGAGAGGTGATGCACAAGAAATTGATCTCTCTCGAGTGATTATATCATTTTTAAATCGTTGCCAGTTTCAGGTTAATGTAGCAGATGAGCCCATGGCCCATCACTAATGTAGATAGGCTCTCTGGAGCCAGTGTGAGATAGAAAATGCAGGCATATGTACATGATGTTCTTGCTTGTTGATTTTGCTAATCTCATTTACAGAATGACATAAGTGTAAAAGAAATATTTTACAATCATATTCCATCTTTTATATCTGTTTTAGTTATTCATTCCCGCCAACCTACATTTGCCAAGAATAAGCAAGTTATGTGTACATAAACGTACCTGTAAGCATTTTAAGAGTTCCAGCGCATGACTAAACCCATTTTCTCCGTCGTTCCCTACAGAATAATTTCGTTGACATCCTAATTTCTACGAAAGGAGATTTTGATTTGAAATCATATCCTTGATTACAAAAATAGATCCATTATCTGGTTACATAAAACATGGGAAGCTCTCTCAGTTCTTAGTTTATTTACAAACTGCATAAGAATGTAATCTTCGTCGCTGCTTTCAGCAGACGCGTGGATGATTTCATGGTCATCATTTTAGCATCATCATTAACGGAGCTTCTGTAAAGTGCTGTTGAGGAATTACAGTTAATGCCTTCCGGTCTTGTTGAAACAGATAATAATGATATGGCGGGGGTCGTGTTCAGTGTGGTTTCCTGTTTTGCTTTTGTTTTGTTCATGTTTACACACATATCTCGACTACTGTGATGTAATGTTTTCAAGAAAGTTTCATTTTGTTCATTATCCCTTTGCATCATGGTAATTTAGTTACTAAAATGGATACAGTCTGTGACTTTGGTGTCAATAGGCGACAAATAGCGCCAAGACAATCTAGTGCACGCAAGTATGTGGACGGCAGTGTAAAATGCCGTCAAAGGCTTTTATCATTGGTGCTGACAAAAGTTATATTCAAATATGCTCGACGTAAATGCTGAGGGGAAAGTAATGCCATTTGTATGGAGCAACACACAATGGACTGTTTGGCTTGTTCAATGGGTGAGTAAATGAATTCAGTTGAAAGTCGCTTTAAAGAGTATTCCATGTATATCTTGGCGTGTCTGAACGTGGGAGGAAATTGGAAATTGGTCTTAGACATGTAATACTTTAGTGAAACACAAGACGTGCACGATTATGGGGCTGGCAAAACTGGAAGCATAATCTCGGGAATCCGTGATTCGAACTCTGCAATGCAAATGGTCACGCATTAGACGACTTGCCTGCCACCTAACATGAAGGTCTCCGAGCAGAAAACACATCTTCATTATAGAATATACTTATTTAAAGCTAGCACCGAGTTTAAACACATCTGTTGACGGTTGTCGGAAGTTTTATAAGCCCATTACCTCTAATGTTGACTCACTTAACTCCATACATATGTCGGTTATAGACACGGCCATTTCCTCTCTGCTGTCTCTTTAAACCTGGCCTACATAGTTATGGCTCTAAATACTAAGCCGCAGATTAGGCCTGTTTGCTGCTGAAAGTGCTAAACATAAGGTTTCAGTGGAACAATATGGTAATCAATGTTCCATTACATCAGGGATAGATTACCTTAGGTTGCCTTTTGAAGTGCTTAACGCACCGTGATATGTCAGATGCTCTTCTCCCAGAGTCAAGCCTTGTTTCAGGACCTAGTGTTGAATGTCGTTGTGTCAGGTATGTGACGTTAATCGCTTTGGTGAAATCAACGGGCATGAGTGACCAGGATTTAACGCCCCTTTGAACAGTATTTCAGTTATATGACGGCGTGTCAGCTGATGTCTGATGTGATGCAGGTCTTAGATGTTAACCACTCTGGTAAAACCAACGAGCATGGGTGTGATGCTGATACATACCAAAGACGAATCGGGATTCGAACCCACAATCAACTGATTCTGAACTGCCGAAGGGACGCAACTCTGCACAGGAAATTGCAGCGGTTAAGGCGACTGGGCCACTCGTGCCTCGCTGAAAGAGGTCATAAGAGGTAGGAACAAGAAGATCAAAGTCGTTAGATCAGTAATAAAGAAACTAAGATAATGAAGTGAGTGAGTAAGACAATGAAGATGTTGATGAGACAATGAAGATGTTGATGAGACTATGAAGCTGTCTGAAAGTGAAATCACCGGAAGGCCGACGGAATCCCTGTTGTTGGAGTTGGACGATGACGAGTAACCTGTCCCACCTCACGTCAATGATTATTTTTCACCCTTTCTAGATTGCATGACTTCCTTTCGGAAGTCCACATTGCCTCCCTGGGGCACAACGAAAACAACCAAGGGCCATCTTTCAAAAAGAATCCACATATTACATCGTAATAGGGGGTTATTGTGAAATGTTTAGTTTACGTTTCGGACACTTTTTCTCTGCTCGGTGAATAAGATAAAAGCTTCAGAGATGAGTCTGTTGTGCATTTATTGAAGTTTATTTAAGTTTTAAAACAGAAAAATTATCATAAATGTTTACGTTTTAAGCAAACAAATCGTCGCAAAATATCACCGTGATATGCAGCCTAGAAAGTGGTTTTACATTGTTTTATCTCCATAAAATAACACAAATTGTTACTTTCAGAGTATTCTAAGTGGGTATTGGACCAATCAGCATATCCAGTTTGTTCCATTTTCATGTCACGTGATCAATCTGGAAGTTATTATCATCATTTTCGACATACAAATGGAACATTGCCCTTGTTTATGAGAAATAATCATACAATAATTGTACAATAATGATTCAGCTGCATTTCTGATAGTAGGAACACTCTGGTTCTGAACAAAATAACAAAATCTATTTGGCTGAGTTTCTATCTCCTTACCTATCTCTTCTCATTTATGTCAAGAGCGTTAACATACTTTTGGATATTGTCCAAGTCTTTTTGATATAACACATGTATGTGCACAATTCCAAAGAATTTGATCAAATAGTTTCGAAATTATTGTTGTTCTTAACTTCAAAATCGATTTTCTTGAAAACAGGTTTTTCTAGAACAATCTTGTTTTCAGGCGACGAAATGTTTCCTTATTTTGTTTCCTGCCACATAATTTGTTTCAAACGTTCCATCCTTTTTGACTGGTTTACGGTGTGACTCGGGGTGTTTGCATGGCCATATCCTTGTGTAACGTGTTTATTACATGGTAAATACATGCATGTCAGAGGCAATTATTCAATTTAAGTCAGCTTAGGACGTCTTACCATACATTGAGGATGCGGTCATTTACTCTCATATCTGGCGTTCCTCAGTTCTCTGACACAACGGACATGATTGACATTTCGTGTGTGGAAAATATCACCGACCATATCACCACCGTTCGGTTGATGACACAACCGTCGATTTCTGAGCCCTAATGTGACGTATGTGATATTTCAAGTTTAATCTTCGGCAATGTTAAGAAGCTGATGCAATAATGTAAGCATCGTCAGGGTTTGGGCAAGTACGTGCGAGGGGCGTTTCATAGTTACTTCATCTGTGTCAATGTTTGTTCTCCTGGACTGAACACCCTGAGTTTGATCATAAGCTCAGGACCATTTGTCAGTTTTGCTGAGTCAAGTACAAAAGAAAGTTTTGAGCAGTGACATTAGAATTATACGTACTGTTGTCCGTCGATCAAACCCAAATGTTTATGAAGAAAAGGTTGTGGAAGTTGTGGCTGCTATGGTATGGCAGAACATCCTTACTCACCTTGTTTTGTCGTTGATTTTCCATTCATATCATTTTCACCACAATTTGTTCTCTATTTACGCCAAATGGAATATGTTTCGGCAGCTAATCGAGAGGGACTGTTCTCCGAGGTTGGCGTTCTGTAATATACCTTTTGGAGGCTTGCTCATTATAGTAATCACTGCTTTATCTGGTTCGGTGAATTTAGTTTTAAGTCGCACTCAGTAATATTCCAGCTATATTGTGATAGTCTGTAAATAATCGAGTCTGGACCAGACAATCCAATGATCAACATCCTGAGCATAAACCTACGCAATTGGGATACGATGTGTCAACCAAGTCCGATCGTTTTAGTCGCCAAACATGGGTTACTGAAGACCAACTATAGGTAACCAATGAAAACACTCAATCCATACCGATGTACCTAGCTGCCTCATGCGTTGATGCACTTGATTTTGTACACACCAAAACACATATTAGCATACATAACCATTACACGCGAATGCGTATGCGGACATGACGCCACTCGCAACACTATCAAGCAGACATATACAACACACGTAAAGGCATTCGAACTTGTTTCTTCTTTGGTTTCATGGTAGTTTTAGTTCAGTTAATAGAAGTTTCGGTTCTAATACCCCTTTCAGTGACTGTGCATTTTAACCAGGACTGACTGACTGAGTTTAGTTTTACGCCGCTTTTAGCAATATTCCAGCAATATCACGGCGGGGGACACCAGAAATGGGCTTCACACATTGTGCCCATGTGGGGAATCGAACCCGGATCCTCGGCGTGACGAGCCAACGCTTTAACCACTAGGCTACCCACCGCCCCTTTTAACAAGGAAGGAGCGTACCTATGTTATTGATGTAAATAGAATAAAATATGTCTCACAGCTAAGAACAAACATAACAAAGAACACAATAATAACATTTGAGTTATCCAAGATAAATTATGAAGCCAAAACCAAATCCATTTCCACAAGATTCGTTTGCGTTCCCTTGAAGCTACTGCCATTACACTTATGAATAATAGAATCACATCAGTTTCTATCACAAACGAATACACATATATAACAGTTTGGCGTAGTCTATCACAATGTAGAATGTGACAATGTACAAACGGACTTATATGGTACCACGACCGGTCGATTATCGATCACCTTGGTCCCTTACATAAGGAGTGATCGAAAGGTTTGCGACCATAGTCTTGAGATTATCGTAGCTACAATGCCGACACAATATTCCACTCAGGCAGAACGGAAGGAGATTGGTATTCGATTTTATATAAGTGATGTTGTCAAAATTAGAGAGGTTAAGTTAGATGGACTCTGATGTCCACGCCTGTTGCTTCCAGCCGACAGCATTGACGTCATGCTTGACTGGGATGGATTGTTACATACAGTCTTGTAAATAGATAAATAGCACAATCGTCATAGGATCAAGTAATGGTGTAAATCCAGCTGGCGTCCAAGCGGGAAGCTTAAGTCCCAGTGATCCTTAGTTGTTGACGATCTGTAGCTTGTTATAAATTGTATTGTATATATAGATTTACATGGTAATTTTACATTTGTATCTGTGATATTCTGGTAGGTTTAATTGAAGTTCGTCAACAGGTTTATGTATGTGTCATGGAAGTATAAATACCATATTGCTCAAATACTGCCTATGTGACTAGAAATCCTAAATCACTTCTAACAGCACATAACCAACACTTCCGAGGGGGCATTGCTTTATACAACACCTGGCACAAAGCAAACTTGCACTATGTAGACTCTTGGTTTTGAAGCCTCTGGTTCATTATGAACTAATTATGCACCAAGGACATCCACAAGTTTTTTTTATCTTTTCACTAATATATAATACTACAAACAAAAAGTATGGGGACACCCTAAATTTGATAGTCATCTATAAACTTAAACGTGGTGAGATCATTTATACTCTAAGGTAAATGCAACTTTTTGTGTGCTTAATGGCCACTTTAAACGACATACTGGAACATGCAGTGAAATAACTGATACAATATTCGTTTGAGTGAGTGAAGCATTGTCAAAAATAGCGAGTAACAAGGGTGCAGGAACACACCAGCACCATGTTTAATCAAAACTCACAAACACAACAGCCCAGTGGACGTGGAAGGTGTTCCCATACTTTTTGTTTGTATTATATATTTATATACCTTATTTTTATTGAAAGAAAAATCAAATTGTCATTCAGCATTACTCACATCCAATTCACCATTTCGACTGCAGCTTGGCGTTCTGTATGAACCCAATTACCACAAGCTACAAAGAAGGACTCCTTCAACCTTAAAGGTTACTCCTGGACAGTCCGCGATTTTCCCTCCAGCCGTAGATGACCCAGTGATCTGGTAAGCTGTCACTAGCAATGCCTTCATTTTACTAATATTTAGCATCCCCGAGCCATTCAATGGAAACGTTTCAATTCCTGGTGCAGATGAATGTTAAGAAGATAATGAGAGGGGATGCAAAAAGGTCATTTCAATTACATTCTTTTGTCGAGACCTCCAAGAGAGTTGTTCTTGTATAACTGAAATAAATAGGATTAGTGTCAGCGGACCTGACTATACTAACCCAGTTATATGTATATATATAACATTTACGTGCAAAGAATACTAATTTTGAAACAGACTTCATGCACATTTGAGTTTTATACTTAAGATTGAACAGCACTCCAATATCCTGAGGCAAGAGTAATTTTAGTTTAACGCAACTTTTACGAATATTCCAGCAATATCACGGCGGGAGACACCAGAAATCAGCTTCACATATTGTATCCCATGTGGGGAATGGAGTCCTGATCTTCGGCGTGACGAGTGAAAGCTTCAATTACTAGGCTACCCAACCGCACCCCTTAGGCATGATACTTTCAGAGACAGACAATACATTACACACGACAAACATCTTTGATGACAAGGTAAGTAGTTGCTGCAAATCGAAATCATCCATCAATAAAGGTTCATAGTGCTATACTGGAACTGGAAGAAATGGCCTTTGGGTTTCCACATATAAAGGTCACGGCCGGCAAGATGTTGAAGGTCAGGTCTTATATAACACACCCAGTGGGGTTGTGCCGTATCAGAAATACATTTGTTCTACTCACACGTAAGGGTAATTCAGTGGAAGGGAATTAGCTACTTGGTGGTTACTGAAGATATTAAACTTAAGTTTAAGATTAACTTAAGAGAAAGCATATCTGTGTACACAACGTTGAATAACAAATTAGGTAATGAAACTTTGCCTTTAGTTTCTCCAGTGGGAGAGTGGTGTATTACGCTGAAAAATGTTAAAAAGAAATGAACTCGGCCTGAGCATGTAATTTTTAAGAATCTAGATGAACTATTAATATCTCGAATAATAAATAATAAATACAGATAAATCCCTCGCTTCATAGTATAAGGGATTATTGTTGCTAGACCCATTAATATATCTCTCATTTTACGGATTTTTACTTTTTATTTTTATATTGGAATAGAATGTGTGTCAGGATTTATATTTAGCTTTGTAACCCAGTACAAACAGGTTTTAGAGACACACCAAAAGATGATAGTACTGATGAATGATTTTGTCAGGTTTCTTCCTCAGTTAACATACTGCCTTTATCTATGGTATTATGTTATTCGTCACTTACACCCTGCCCTTTGATCAAACAAGTGATGCCGTGATGTTAATATGTCATGATTGCGTTATTTGAGGCATTATCAGTGGGAACAACTACAAATGTTTCATGCAGCGCAGCCAGACTTTGGATCATTGCTAGCTGGGGCAGATTGTAATTCTACTTCTTCAGTTTGTGTATTCTGCCAATGACAACATCACGCACTGAGTTAACCCTCAGCGAAAGACATTCTTGGCATGTGCTTCTACAGGATCCATTATGATTTTAAAATTGTCAAACTTATTTTTGAAACGGTTCTAAATTGATTACTATCTGATTGATGATGAATAACCTTTGCTTCAGCAGTGAAAATTAAACTGTTGTGTGATAGTCTGAATGGTACTGTTTCTAATGACAGTGGCACGTGTAACCTCTTTACCATCCATACATCCATCTGTACAATTAAACAATGGCCGTCATATTTACTTAGTAATTGTGTCTATTCCTGCTGAGATATAGATCTTTATACCATATCACCCTCTCCGCTATGACAGAGGTATTAGCATTGTAATGTCATAACTGTAAACCATTATGACGTCATACTTCTGGTGGTATTACACTAGTGTAAAGATATTACACTGCAGTATCTTCCACGGGCGAGTAATAAACCTATTATATACGTTGGATGTTGTAACAGACTACAAACATCTGGCTGTACTCGAACACAAACTGACACTTTGACATTTAAAACAAAATTGGAAACAATGTACATTTAAGTTTGACTGTCCTTTTTTCTTTTCTTTTGTAAATGAATAGTATATTTCTGTCTTTATCGCCTTTTTCGGGGCGATATGGCGATCGCCCAAATCAGTCCCTATGAAAGATCGCAGTACTCAAAATATCAAGTTTCTAAAAGAAAGTCGAAGTACGAGAAAATACGCGAAACAGTGAGGAAGTATTCGAAGCAACGCGCAAATACTCGAAATTGCAAATTTATGAAAGAAATATGAAGTAACGAGAAAAATACCCGAAGCAATAAGAAAATAATCGCAGCAGCGAGGAAGGTAATGAAGCACTGAAACATTTAGCTGAAACAAATGTTTCATGCCATAAATGTGGCAGCATTAGGCTTTTGTACTTGCAAGGGATTTTCACCTTGTCAAGCATTAAGCCTGAATGATCTGTCAACCAATGAAATAATTGGTCTGTTTCGAAAACTGTAAAATATGTAATGACTTATTTATTTGTTTTTAATTTGACCCACGTTTACATTGTAAACACTGTTTTTTGTCCGTGTTTTAAAATGTAATTAATACTGGAATGTTGAAATATGAATACCCAAATAACCTTTCGACTGTGTCTGATTTTACAATGAACCTTCCTAAATGTGTAAACATAGTTTCGTCGCTATGTGAGTGAGTTGAGTTTTACGCCACACTCAGCAATATCCCAGCTATATGGTGGCGGTCTGTAAATAATCGAGTCTGGACCAGACAACCCAGTGATCAACAGCATGAGCTTCGATCTGGGCAATTGGGAACCAATGGCATGTGTCAACTAAGCCAGCGAGCCTGACCACCCAATCCCGTTAGTCGCCTCTTACGACAAGCATGGGTTACTGAAGGTTTATTCTAACCCGGACCTTCACGGGTTGCTATGTGACTGAAATGAAGCCGATGCAACGTTAAAGTTTACTCACTGCTATGGTTTATCATAGGCTTGATCTAGATCGAAAGACAACACGTCTATATATAATGGATATTTGTAAACGGATGTAAACGCACCGGGTGACCAGTGGTACTTCTGTCTTTTCGGAAACCACATTAATATCAGTAATGAGATGACAGGATTCCAGCTACCAGACTAATAGATTATTCACCATACGCTCCATTGTTTTGCAAAGGCAGCTAGTGAGACAAATTGGACGGTAATTTGATGGATGTATATGATCCCGACAGGCTTCTGGTATAGGGATGACACTTGCATTATGCCACGTGGGTGGAAAATTCCTTGTTGTCCAAACATCATCAACTGTAACTGTCTGGAGCCAAGATTCATGCATATTATCAGCTCCAGTTGCAGTATAATGAGCTTGAGTATTGAACCCATTTAGTAAAAATATATCATTGCAGTCTTCGCCATTGTCTGAATCGAAGTTAATTTGTTTGTGATGTCAGGATTTATTTATAATGCGACCATCTTTGAGGTGGTGAATGTTCGCTTTCGAATCCATGCCATATATTTTGAATCATATTCCAATCATGTTGGTGTAGGCGAATTGTTTTTGTGTAAGTTATAACGCCAAGACTATTTTGTTACATGTTCAACCTTTGCACCACGTTTTTACCAGATTCTAATTACGAACTTTAGGAAGTGCGAAAACAATATTCTGCCCTTTTCCCTACTTTTTCTAGCTTGTTTGCAATAATCGCGAAACCACTGTTAACGTATGTGTGGGTTCACAGAGGGCTTAAGAATGGTTTCGCCAGTTATACTTTTCAGCTGCTCGGGAATATTCGTGTCCCTTTTCAGGGCTCCTAAACAAAGGGTTTGAAATAATGGTAAGTTTGCGTTTGTAAAATTCCACCTTGAAAGACAAAACCAAATCAAAATTCTTTTCAGATATATGAGAATTCTTTGTCAATAGCAGAGTCGATTTACGATTCTGACTATATCATGAGTATGTGTTTGTTTGACGCCACATTTAGAAGTATTAGAGTTGTACGACGCGGCCTGTAAACAATCAAGTCTCGACCAGACAATCTAGTGATTAACAACATGATATATAATAATAATATTGTCTGCTTGTACTGCGCTTATGAAACTCCATGCATGTGTCAACCAAACCTGACCACCCGATCCTGTTAGTCGCCTCTTACGACATTCATGGGTTACTGAAGGCTCATTCTAACCCGAAACGTCACGGGTCCAATGTTTATGAAGAAAATGTTGTGGGAGTTGTGTCTGCTACCTTCACGGGTTTAAACAATTTGGAAGAACCTGCAGAACGGTGTTGTCCAAATGATATTTTGTGATATCACATGTGTGTGTTTGTTCCACACATTTCTTCAAACACATTGCAAATGGTTTAAAATCTGTAAATATTTAAACTTTTTCATAAGCCCTTTACTATTCCATTGGATTAGGCTGGATAGCTGAGTCATGGTGGCTGACGCCTGAGGAGGAATGATTCCTACTTGTTTACGACGAAGGGGTTACGTCCATGTCCAGAATAATTTCTCACAACATATGCTCTTTTTGTTTGTCTGTTTATTCAGCTTTTGTATTTCTTTTCTGGCCAAATACCGAACATATCGTTTTACAGTCTGGTCATTTGGGGACAGCATCAGTTTTAGATTGATTCACAGTTTGTGTTTGGAGATGTATGAGAATCACTAATGGAAGTTATGCTAACATGTTGATCAGTGTCCAGTCTATCTGAAAAGACATTGATGTGGTTTGAGAAGAAGAATGAGCAGCACATGCAGAATTTGTTGGAGGTGGTTGCATTATTTGAGACTAATTTTTAACAAACTTCTTTGCTTCCTGGAAAGACATTTTTTTCGTGTTTGACCTCCTGGAGTTTGGATTGGTTTTGCCAAACAGGACAAGGTTTTGCTGAAGCTTGGTGCTGTCCTTCGCAATTTGCACATGTTATTTCTGCTATGCAGTCTCTGTACTCTCGTCATTCCCCACACCGCTGAACAGATCGATCACATTGGAGCCATGGCTGAACGTTTGGACTTCAAACACGGGAGTTGAGGAGGGACATACATCTCCACTCCGGTTTTAATATAACCAGCATTTATTGACTTTCGACAGGCAGGAGGTTTAAAGAATAAACACACACGTATTTGACGGAATGATGGTAAAACGCTTGAATATTGTCAATGCTTGGTTTTCACGCCCATTTGTAATTTCTTGCCCAGACATGTAAAGGGAACGACAACCCTTGTCATGCACAATGAAGGGCATGAATGCAAGGTTTTTGTGCTCGGATTCTGCATCCTCAATATTGGCAACTGTATTTAAAGAGAACATGTCAATAGCATGATGGCTCCGTAAAAACTCAAACTTACCACGATGTGTCTCATTATTCATGTCTCGACAAGTTCCAGAAACAGCTTTGAAATGGCAAATAAATTCAGTATAATTTGCTGTTTATCTGCTGCTAACAATGAATTGTGCTCAGGAATATAAAGGAGGCACATTTAGTGCTGATTCCAAAGTTGAATCTATAAGTTATCTGGAAATCTGTAGGCAGAACGTGTGAAACGAGCATACAACAAAGAGGTGATATATGATTAAGAATTCTGCTCTAAAATTATCTACATTCAACATTTAATTCTGAACACATTTATCCAGAAACAGCGCTGTGGCCAGTTTGTAACAAAGGGTTTGGCATAAGCATTAAATAAACAACACTCTCTTAATATGAAAACTCTCAATTTCAACTATAACAGTGGCGCATGGCGATAATACATTGGACTTCCCTTTCTCTCGACTGTTTTAGACTGCAAATAAGTGGAACGTTTTCTGACTATGGAAATACATTCATCTGAGTCCACAAGTATCATAGCACTGTTTCATGAAAAAGAATACCACACGCTTTCATTAATTTGTACTCACACAGAGATGAGTTTGGTGGAAAACTATGCTCGCCCGCGGGCCAAATGATTTCGTAATGAATTTACTGAATAAAGTTAAAATAAGTTGAAGTATGTATTAGCGATGTTAAATGCCAGTGGATCTCCAACAGAGTAACACTAATAGGTTACAGAATGTACACCAGTATTGTAACATGCCAGATTGGCCAACGCCTTCTGGGCATTGTTGGCCCGAGTCAATTATATTTCCGTTTTGTTTATAGTCAAAAGGTATTTGATTTCGTTGAACAAGTTAGCCAAGACCCCCAAATACACAATCCAACATATCAAGTTTGTGCAAACATATACAGTTTGTCTTCTATACAAGGTTCAGCCGATTTATAGTACCGGGACCACACTACCTTACGACCTCCCGTCAAGGTGAAGCAAGGATCGAAACTGTGAATTGGGCAAAGGAACGCTATTAATGGATACAGTGCCGTCAACAATCAGACTCCCGTCCTCCACCGACGCGCAACCGGTGGAAAATAGGTTGCCCCATTTTATTACCAGCAATTGGGTAGTGTGGACATCTTCTACATCTCCAGCCTCCTGGGAAAGAACAATTAGCATTACCAGGCGCTCACCTTTAGGAGTATTGCGCCAGCAAAATTACCTATTCTGAACTTGACAGGCCAGTGGTCGATATTGTGATCAACGATCTACACCGTCGGTGTGTCCCTACACCACGTCACCGAGACTGAAACCCTGTGTTGTGACCAATGATCTACACCATCGGTGTGTCCCTACACCAGGTCACCGACACTGAAAACCCCGTGTTGTGATCAATGATCTACACCGTCGGTGTGTCCCTACACCACGTCACCAACACTGAAAACCCCGTGTTGTGACCAATGATCTACACCGTCGGTGTGTCCCTACACCACGTCACCAACACTGAAAACCCCGTGTTGTGACCAATGATCTACACCGTCGGTGTGTCCCTACACCACGTCACCAACACTGAAAACCCCGTGTTGTGACAATCAACACTGTCGGTGTGTCCCTACACCACGTCACCAACACTGAAAACCCCGTGTTGTGACCAATGATCTACACAATTTGTCCCTACGTCACCGACACTGAAACTTTGTGACCAATGATCCACACAATCTGTTACGAAGAGACTTCGACACTGACCATCCAATACGTTCGGTCGCATGTAGCAAGGGACCAATTCAGCAAAGCAAATGAAGTACCCACAACAAAAACTACTACTTCTACTACTTCAAGGACTACCCGTGATGGCCCCGGGTTAGAATTGGTCTTCAGCAACCCATGCTTGTAACGAGATCGGGTGATCAGGCTCGCTGACTTGGCTGACACATGTCATCGTATCCCAATTGCGTCGCTCGATGCTCATGACTGATAGCTGCTGGAAATGAAACAACAATGGATGTTTGAAATATCTAATGCAGGTTTACATTCACTTGCAGTCCACTTCTTTCATATCATTGTGCCATAACCGTAACCCGTTAGACAAATACATCCTTCAGAAATTAATGGTTCCAAGGATTATATTTCACAACCTGTCAACTCTTACACGAACATCAACTATTACAGTCACTAACCTCGAGGGGACGAAAGCTGGAATAGATGCGACGACAGCAAATCTATATATCAACGACATTCAACGAAACTGGTGAAACAATATGTGGAATGTCCATGAGTGGGTAAGGATGGTTTTACGCCGTTTTAGCAATATTCCAGCAATATCACGGCGGGGGACACCAGGGATGGACTTCACGCGTTTGTACCCATGTGAGGAATCGATCCCGGGTCTTCAGTCTGACGAGCGGACGCTTTCATCACCAGGCTACTCCATCTCCTCGGAATGTCCACGAACGGTTACTGATTATAACATAGGATATTTTAGTCCACACGGTACAAGTTTCAGTTCCACGATTACATGATCAATGTAGTCTATACCAAAAGGAATTGAACACGGAATTATACGTTCTGAAAATGGTATCTGACATCCCACAGGGACACATTCCGTCAGCAGCACACAGACATACAGGGACGGTGGTATTTACATTGGTAAGTAAGGCTTTGATAGAGGATACTGGGTCCCGATCTACAAAGCGTTCGTAGCGCTACGAAATTCGTAAGCCAATGGTGAACTATAGAGTCACGACAGGTCGTAACGTTACGAACACTTTGTGGATCGGAACCCAGATCATCATTAATTGTTCCAAGCTCCTACAGATTCGAGTTTCTTCTGCTTTGATATCATAAAAATATATAATCGAATGATTAACTCACTTTTTGAGGAAATATCACATATGCCCCCTTACTCTGAATCATCCTAGTAATAACATAATAGACCACCGCTTACGACATCCCGCACCCGATCGAAGGGTTATATAACACAGTAATTGCTCAGTAGGAAGTTCCTGTTGTCGATTATTTGGAGTCATTAGTTTTGCTTGTAGATTACCAATATTATGGCGCCTGGCACAATATGCTCTTCAGAACCAAGTAGCCACGTGGGAGGGTATATTGATGGAACTGAGATTATCAAATTAGGACTTGTTGGTGGGGGATGCTGTTCCTTGCAAGACTGCCTCCGGGCCTGAGATATGTGAGGGCACTTTTCTTTGATGGCATGCGTTAATACATTTTCGTCAAACAGGCCGGTCATGTTTCACATCAAGCTACTGAGAAGGAACCACGCTTTATGACCTTACACGTATGGTTAGTAAATCTTGATTATAAGTCAATTATTGTGTCGGAATTTATGAAATATTGTCATTGAAACTGCACAATAAACAAATGTTGCCATGAAATTGGAGTTAGCAGGCAGCGCACACGTTATGTTGTCGTGCTTAGGAGGACTAAAGGTAATAGTGTAATTGGCTGATTTAGGTGTTGGTTATATGTCACCTACCACAAAACAAACGTCTTTTACTCTGTAACAGAAACCGATTGGAATTTAGCACGATGTCCACGTAGTTACGCATGATCTACGCAGAATTACTGCCGATTTTCGGCGGATATTTGCGATGCGAATTGCACTTTTTATGGGACTAATTGGTTTTATGGCCCTTGGTTTTTAACGTTGTGTAACAAGACGAAATGCATGACTTTTAAATATGGGTCATGTTTAGATTTTGATCTCAATACATATGTTATTCATAATGTCCACCCATTCCTGGAGCGGTGGGGTAGCTTAGTGGTTAAAGCGATCGCACGTCACGCCGAAGACCCGGGTTCTGGTGTCCCCCGCCGTGATGTAGCTGGAATATTGCTAAAAGCGGCGTAAAACTAAATTCACTCACTCACTCCAACCATTCCTCCTCTATTGCATAAAGAGAATGCAAATCAGTCTCTGCGTGTGTCTTGTTTGGAGTAACCAAAGAAATTTAACACTTCTGCTGAGTTAGACTTGGCGCCGTTCATTAATGCTTAATACATACAGTGTTATTATCTTTTATCTTAAGCTACATATACTACTTTTGAGAGGGTTATCTATCTCGTTTTCTAAACAACAGGAATGGATTGGTACTGTATCAAGAAAAAACAGAACTGAATGATGCATTAGACAATGCAGTGGGATATAGGTTGTTTTGTAACAGCATTGTAAATGTCATAAACTAACGTTCTATAACCCCTTTAATTCAAACAACATATTTGTGAAATACAATAAAGCTGGGGTACTGCTGAGTGCGGTGATAAATCAAACGGCAAACAATCATAACACATCTTAGTTAAGCACCTTCTTTATGACAGCTGTGTGTCAGCGGAGAGTCAAAGATTCTGACACCTTTAACAACTTACTCGGTATAGAAGTTACTAAACATGCATGATACATCATTATGTGGCAACGTCAATGACTCCGGCGGATGCGCAACGTGTACGATGGTAACTGACAGAGAGTAATGTTTTGTGACGAGAGCAGGTTCCATCTTTTTAGGGCAGATGGTAAGTACGTCTCTGGCGTCGTGAACGTTGTGCTTACGAGACTTGCCATTTGGACGTGACAGGTTAATGTATTTTGACTGGGAATGGCTGACGTGAAACGATACTACTTGTGTTGAAAGACCGACTCACAGAACAACGTCACATCCACGAGGGAAAGCGTCAAACATATCACATTGGTCTTGTCTCAGCATGACAACACAGAACAATTTAAATCACATATTTCTGGTAACTTACTGCAGGTCTACCCGAGGGACCTGACAACATACTTCCTAGTTCTTTAACCACGTGGGGCGTGTATTTTCTGCTGACAGTGCAATTTGACTCTATATGTCGGATTATTCTATATTTGGCCACTTTCGCCATTTTAAAAACTACGTTTGGAATATTGTCTTCATTTGTCTTTCTTGTCAAAGCTGAGGACGGGTTCTTTTCGTCTGTGTTTCAAACAGTAGTGTTTCATTAATATTTAAATGGGTGTACCCAGCGTTGCTGCAGAGGATGTGACTGTGATCTTTAGTTTTTTGTTACAACTAAAACAACGACAGAAAATACTTAGTTTGACCGGTTTGCTTTCTTATTGATTGTATGCAAGTGCGTGAGTTGGGTTTTAAACAATAATCCACGATTATTCAAACCACTACACGACTACATACGGAATAGCTGACAGGTTACTACGTTGAAGTTATTGTCAGTTTGTAAGGCTTTACCAAGGTGAAGTTCGTGTAAGACAGTCATGAATAGGCGATTTTATCATTTTCGTCGGACGTTTTATCATAAAAACACATGGAAAAGTGTATCGCAACGTCCTATATTTTCCATGGTATCATTATGCTAGATAACATACTATTTGAATAAATGGGCCATCAAGGAATAATTAAATGGCAATTTTAAACTAAAAAAGAACGAAAACCAGTAGTTTATTCAGTAGCAGATTTCAAGATTCTGGCATAGACTCATCAAGGATTCCCATAAGTATCAATTACCGAGCACAATGTCAATATCTTGTGTACTTTACATCAACTGCAATAACACCACGACCGTCCTCATTGGCTGTATCAGACGTTACGTTTGACGTTGAGGTATTGTGTTCCATTTATTAAGAAGGGCTGCGTCCAATACATCAAGATTTTGTAGTGTAGTATCTCTTTCTTGCATATTCTGCGACCTATAATGTCCAAAACATGTTCTATTGGATTGAGATCCGGACTCCTGACGGGGCATGGCAGAGGCAACGTTGCTACCGCCTCTTGACGTAAGAAATCACCAAGGGCAAGTGCATAATGTCGTCCACGAAGACTGCCCTTGTGTTCAGGGGATGGCCACTTGATATGAACGGATGAAGATTTGTGATTCTCAGAAGGAGTGTCCTCCTTGGCGCTGTCACTTAGTTTGTGGTGTTTTCTGGCAAACCGGCTGATTGTCGATGTATGACAACCAACATCTCTTGCAATAGCCCTCAGTGACATGCAAACATTCCGCATACCAATAACTTGCCGTCTTCGAGCAGTTGTCAGTTGAGGCTACATGTGTTTATCAACAAGTAAATCAAACAACTGACACTTTGATATTTGTTTTTTTACGGGTACACGTATTGCACCTGCTGCTCGCCTTTGATTGTAACACTTGCATCTCAACTGTCAAATGAACCATAGAAACAAACATAGTTATGATATGCATACACATGGCTGTAAGGGCGTTTACATCATAGATTTTACGTTACCTTTTTCCATGTGTATATTATTATTATAATATCTTACTGGAAACTAGCATCAGAGTTCCTTTTACCAAAATTGCTTTTGTCGCCTACGTACTCAAAAGATTCAAAAGAACTGAAGAGCGGGATACTCTGCCCTGTGCTCGGCACTAAACCATGTCTGGTCTGATCGGAATCGGGTCCATGCAGGAAGCAAATGTATGGTGATCTATCTTTAGTTAACGTTGTTGGCAATCTATAGCCTGTTTTTATATTGTATCGTCATCAATAGTTGTATGCTTTAGATTTAATTGCTAGTTTCAAATTGAAATCTATGATGGTCTAGTTGTTTAACTGTCCTTCGGTGACAGGTTTTTATAATTTACCTTATTTATTATGAAATCATAACTTGGTTTTAGTCACGATATGACCCGTGAAGGTCCGGGTTAGAATGAGCCTTCAGTAACCCATGCTTGTCGTAAGAAGCGACTAACGGGATCGGGTGGTCAGGTTCGCTGGCTTGGTTGACACATGTCATCGGTTCCCAGTTGCGCAGATCGATGCTCATGCTGTTGATCACTGGATTGTCTGGTTCAGACTCGATTATTTACAGACCGCCGCCATATAGCTGGAATATTGCTGAGTGAGGCGTAAAACTAGACCCACTCACTTAGTCACGATATGACTGAAATATTGCCGACTGTAAATTCAAACTCACTCACCCACTGATCGGAATCGACATGGGTCAACCATGTTAACATATCAAACCGGCATTAGTCGCCGGGTTGAGTAATTGTGTTTTGTGGGAATATCAGTGACTGATCAAATCACGCTGATATGACTCACTGACAGACTGAGTTTAGTTTTTACGCCGCTTTTAGCAATATTCCAGCAATATCACGGCGGGGACACCACAAATGGGCTTCACACATTGTGCCCATGTGGGGAATCGAACCCGGGTTTTCTGCGTGACGAACCAACGCTTTAACCACTAGGCAACCCCACCGCCCCCACGCTGATATGAAAAGATGGCCATGTGCATATGGTGTCACAGAAAAGGGGTACATCGCTTGTATGTTTCTCTTCGTTTCTGGGTAAATGTATATGTATTTTGTGTTGTTGAACAACACTATCTATCTCTTACATTTACATCGCACTAATTGCCCAGGTGGACATACGTTGTTCAGTCGTTTTAATTATTGTTCCCTCAGTACAGGGCGATACAGTACAACGATTGCTTCATACCTCTAGTGTACTTTTCTGAGCCACATATACTTAGCCCCCTCAAGTTTATTTATGTATTTGAAATTCTGTATTTTAAAAGAGATGAAAACAAACAACAGTTTCCAAGTAAAATGGATAGAAGATATTCGGCTCATCTTATCCAGTAATCTGTTTTACAAAGCCTAAAGCCTACACTTTATCAGTTTTATCAGCGATTTCAGATTGATCCCCAGATCAGATGCAGAGATGAGGAGACTGTAGGCTTTCTTTACATGAGTAGTAGGTTATTAAATCTGATATCGGAGTCCATGCCTGTCTTCTTATCCAGCGTGGTATTAGATATACACATTGTGATTAGAGTAATATCATACTGGTCACGTCTTTAAATGTCATTACTTCAAACCCCTTTGAGGATAAGCCCACTAAATATCTAAGCTGCAAATTAAACACAGAGAAATTTTGATAGCTAATATCTACCTAAAGATGCAAAAAGGCAAGTTTTCCTTTGTAAAATTCGATCTGATTGAAGCCGGAGCATCAACAGTATTTACTGTTGAAAGGATAGTTGGGAAATAGATTCCTCGAAGGTAATTCGTTGAGTAGGTTAGAATCAGCTAATAATAATAATAATAATAAGTATATTTCTAAGGCGCCAAAATTCCACGCCGGGAGCATGCTCATAGCGCATACAGAGAGTTCTAGTTGCAGTGATATGATACTGAGAAAATGTGAGTCTTGAGGTGAGATCTAAATAGAGTCAGAGTTTGACATGTTCGCAGATGGTCGGGCAATTCGTTCCATTTCTTGGCCGCTGCCACCTGAAAAGAACGGAGACCATATGATTTCAGGTGCCAACGAGGAACATGCAGTAGGTCTCTGTAACTGGAGCGAAGCGGTCTACCGGGGATGTACAGCCTGAAGAGTTCCTGGAGCTAGAGGCAAGTCCTGGAGCTAGAGCCAAGTCTAAAGAAGAGTGCCTTACGCAGGAAGCAGATACATACAGGAGTCCTCATTAATTACGCATAATTCTGGTATATGTGTGTAACACAGTGGAGTGGGTTGTGGCCATTAACATTATCCTTGGACTTGGGGATTTGACAGTACAGTGCAGAAGGCTGAAGGGCTGAAGACGTCAGTATGTAGTGAGCTGCAGACATTATTATGTAGTGATATGGACAATGTAAACATGCAAAGTAGGTCCCTCTGCAATTGCTTGGAGATGATCATAATGACGATTCTTCAGTCGTCCCATCAGCCGCAGTAGAACAAAATCTATTCAATCGTATTGATCTGTCCACTGTAGATACGTCTCTTGCAGACGGTTACAAATGCTGATAGTTTCAAATCCTGCACTAATAACTGCAATTCATTTCAATTAGGATTTAACCCTCTTCTGTGCAATATGTGAAGAAACAATATCTTTGGACGACAGACAGAGTTCTACTGCTCACGTCCCTCGTGGGCGAGAAGCGATATGGTCCTGTGGTGGGTTGATGATAGATTGTTACCTTGAGATTCGCATTTACATGTATTTTACAAGTTGATCAGGATATATTACCTTTTTGAGACCCGTCACTTAAGTATGGTTTTTAAGACTGTAATAGGTTTGGCTTTGGTTTAACAGTTTGTTTCAGACTGATGTTGCAAAGTTGAGTGAGATGGTGAATGTGTCTTGGGCAGAGAAAATGCGTGTCATTGTTCAGGTTGTGTAAACCTTTCACGACAAAAACTGGAGGAATATCTGTTTAGCAGTTTATTGACTGATTAGCACCCGTGAGGAGCCACCTCCTCGTGGTGGGTGCTGGGCAACCCTAAGCGCTCTTCAACCCCCCGTTGTGGACCCGGGAGTATATTTGGTCCACCAACCCGTTTGTCGTGGGTTGCGCCCCTGTGTCGGTGGAGGAAGGGATTCTGGTGGTTGAGGACACTGGTTCCAGGAACAGTGTTCCTTTGCCTAACACACCACTTCGCCCCTTTCTTCACCTAGACGGGTGGTTGAATGGGCCCGGTTCAACCAATCGGCTGGTCAGGCCAAGCACTGTGCATGTCTATCTTGCTGCACAAATGCAATAAACTATGTACAATTGCTGTTAGATGCATTGGCTTGTGATTATTATGTTTGAATTTCAAAAGCCTCAAGTTTGTAATTTGCGTAGAGTCGTATGCCCAGAAGGCGGTGGCTCATGGGCCAATCTGGTAGAATAATTACTTTATATTATTCTGCTTGAGTATATCATCCCAGTATCCTTGGTGCTGCAAGTAGGAGGTCCACTTGTTTTGGCATTGTCCTTGTGATACTCCGTGTGGGGTGGGGAGCTGGGATGATGAATCTATATACATTAACATGAATCCTGAAACCCCCTTGAAAAAGAAACGTCAGTTTGATACTGATGAAAGTACTCCTGATAGTTGTAGACCATCTAAGCAAGTAGAATACTGGCCAAGATTTCTAGTGATAGAATCTCCAGATAAGAAAATAATTAAACTCGACCCGGTTGTTTTTTCTAAAGTCAGCGTACGGCATAGCAGGTGATGTCAAAAATATCAAACGAATGAGATCTGGATCGTTACTCATAGAATGTAGCAAACGACAACAAGCGTCTAACCTGCTGTCAATTGATACACTGGCTGGATTCCCTCAATTCTAGTAAAGGCATTGTCAGAGATAGAGATCATCTTTTAGAGGACATGACAGAACTTGATATCATGCTAGAACTCAAAGACCAAGGTGTCACGTACATGAAACGATTTACGAGGCGTCAAGCTCAGAAGTGGTTCCAACCAACACGCACCTGTTCTCATGTGTGTCTCCATCGGCACCAAGATCAATAAAAGCAAGATATTGTAATCTTCAAGTTGAACTGCATATTCCTAATCCATTGAGGTGTTTTAAATGCCAAAAATTTGGCCATGGGATAAATTCATGCACAGACCCAATAACTTGCGCTCATTGTGGGGAGCAATCACACGTCACAGACGCCTGTACAAACAACTTTAAACAATGCGTCAACTGTTCAGGTAAGCATTCCTCATCGTCAAAAGATTGCCCAGTTTGGAAGAGGGAAATGGAGGTGAATAAGATCAAGCACAGTCAAAACATCAGTTATGCTGAAGTTAAGAAACTTGTACCAACTGTCCACCCAGGTAAATCTTATGCTTCTATTACCAAAAGACTATCCACGACCACAGTCTCAGTTGAATGTCAGACAGAGCTGACATGGACTAATTCTACATCTCCTGTACTTGTCCCAAATCAAGAACTGTTAGTGTGAGGAGAGTCTGCTACACAGACTGCTGATATGTTAGCAGCTACAGTGACGTCATCTCAATATATGTGTTCTTCCCAAAAGGGTCCCGCATGTCCAAAGACACAACCAGACACATTTAGGTCCTACAGTCCCAAACCCAGACAAGATTCATGTCCATCAAAAACAAATTGTGAAAGAAAACCCCAAAATAAATTGACTCAAACAAAGCGATACACTTGCTAAGGGTTCAAATGATGAGATCCAGCTCTATAATAAGTTTGGATCCCTTGAAGACATGGATGTGTCGGACCATAGCTCTGGTCGGACACATAGGTTGTCAGCCTCAAGGAAAGCGAGGGGTAGATCTCCCGTACATCCTCTGCGGAAGAAATAATGTCTTCGCAAATAATTCAATGGAATTGTAGAGGACTCAGAACTAATTTTAACGACTTACAGCTATTAGTCCAAGATCTTAATCCGTCAGTATTCTGCATACAGGAAACCTATCTAAAGCAGACGGATCATTTTGACCTCCGTCAGTTTAATGCATATCACAATGTTTCTCCCACAGGTGACAGGGCTACTGGTGGATCATCTATCTGGGTGAGGAATAATGTTATCCATAGCCTAGTCACACTCAAAACAAATCTCCAAGCCGTGGCAGTGCGACTTACATTACAAGTTACATTTACTCTCTGTTCGCTATCTGCTATCCAGTTAACTGATCTACAAGCTCTTTATGATCAACTACCTAAACCCTGTTTGATCGTGGGTGATTTAAATGACCACAACCCACTCTGGGGTGGTACTAATACCAACACCAAAGGTAAATTACTGGAGGATTTCATCTCAAATAATGATCTATGCATTTATAATAACGGTTCAAATACATATATACATCCTGGCACAGGAACATATTCAGCTCTTGATTTGTCTATTACTGACATTGAGTGAATTCGAATGGTCAGTCCAAGATGACCTGTGTGGAAGTGACCATTTCCCAACCATATTAAAACCCGTGAACCCAACTGATGTTCCTCCATCGTCAAGATGGAATTTTAAAAAGGCCAACTGGCCTTTATATGAAACCCTCTGTACTGACACAATAGCTGATAAGTGTATCCCAAGTCCTCTACAATTCCACACATACGGAAACCATGGTTTAATGTTGATTGCAAACAGGCTAGGAAGGCACGGAAAAAAGCTGAAGACTATTTCCGTCGCCATCCTATGGTCCACAATTTGAACAAATTTAAAATCTTAAACGCTAAAGCACGGCATACATTCAAACAAAATAAACGCCAATCTTGGCGAAACTATGTATCTTATATCAATTCCCGAACGGATATTTCTAAGGTATGGAATATGATCCAGGAAATAAAAGGTAAGGGCTCTAGATCTAGCATTCACCATCTCAAGGACGGAAACCAGTTATTAACTAATAAATCCGATATTGTTAATAAACTTGGCGAAACACTGGCAAAACATTCTTTTTCCTCAAATTATGTAACTCAATTCCAAAAGTATCAAAAACAGCAAGAAAAGAAATCTATCAATTTTACTTTAGATAATGGGGAAGATTACAGCGAGTTATTTTCGACTCATGAGCTCCATATTGCCCTTGACTAGGCCCACGATACTGCTACAGGAGCTGATAACATCCATTATCAACTTCTGAAGCAGTTACCGGAATCATGTTTAGGGACCCTTTTGAATATTTTCGGTGAAATTTGGACATCTGTAGAGTTTCCTTCTTCATGGCGCGATGCTATTATTGTATTCCCTAAACCTGGGCGTGATCATACTGATCCTTCGAATTATCGACCGATCTCACTAACTAGCTGCGTTTGCAAAACCATGGAACGCATGATAAATAATCGACTTGTGTGGTACTTGGAAACAAATAACCTTATAACAGATATTCAATGTGGTTTCCGTAAAGAGAGAAGTACCATCCTTTGTAATAAATGCCATTCTTCACAAACAACATGCAGTGTCGATCTTTTTCGATTTAGAAAAAGCATATGACACTACATGGAACATGGTATTTGAAGAGATTTACACGATTTTGGATTGAGAGGCCGTTTGCCTCAATTTATATCCAACTTTTTAACTGACAGGCAGTTTCAAGTCCGGGTGGGCTCTACCCTGTCTGATCATTACAATCAGGATCAAGTTGTCCCACAAGGTAGCATTTTGTCTGTGACTTTATTTAGTGTCAAAATCAACAGTTTATCAAAGGTTTTAAATGATTCAATTGATGGATCCCTTTTTGTGGATGATTTTAAAATTTCTTGTCGTGGTAAAAATTCCCACTTGACGTTTTTGCCGCATATTGAATCACTTAAGGCTAAATGTCTGAAGGCACTCAACTTGTTAAAAGTTATTTCCAATTCAAAATGGGAAGGGGATCAATCTACCCTACTTCACTTATACAGATCACTGATTCGCTCCAAACTTGATTATGGCTTCATTGCATATGGAGGAGCCTGTAAAAAGCAACCTTATAATATTTGATGCTATCCATCACCAAGGTCTTAGATTTTTCCTGTTGACAGTCTCTACGTCGAGGCAGATGGGCCATCTCTTACACAACGACGTATAAAAGTATCTTTACAACATACTACAAAACTATACTCTAACAAATCTAACCCTGCATTTAATTGTGTCTTCGATCCCCTCTATCAGGATTTATACAATAAGAAACCTTCTCTTGTTCCGCCTCTTGGGCTCAGAATTAATCCTTTCATTTCTGCTGCCGGCATTGAGCTGGACAACATATTTCCTTCCCGTCTTCTTTTTTCTCCTCCTTGGCAATTGGTTAGGTCCCAAGTTGACAACATTTAAATGAATTACATTATACACAAGAATTTAGTCAGTTAAGAAATAAATATAATACATACAAATCCTTATTTACTGATGGGTCCAAGGATGGTGGCGCAGTAGCTTGTGCCACTGTCATTGGATCCAGAATAATATCTTCTCGATTGCCTGATAACAGCTCTATTTTCACAGCAGAAGCAAATGCAATACTGACAGCTCTTAAATATATTAATGGACACCCCAAATGTAAACAATATATTATATTTTCAGATTCTCTTTCTTGCCTTCAGGCTATAAAAAATCTCTCTTGTAAACATCCACTTTTAATTGAAATAATTGAATTGCATCATGCTCTTGCATCTGGCCAATGCAACATCGTCTTTTGTTGGTTACCCAACCACGTTGGATTTTCTGGGAACACAAAGGCCGATCTTGCATTGGTTACACCTACTTGGGTTGTCAGTCCAGATTTGCGGAGGTCATTATGCGACGATGTCGCATTGGCCATACCCGTTATACTCACAAATACCTGTTAAAAGGTGAAGATCCTCCGTTTTGTATCCCTTGTGATGAGATAACCACGGTCAAGCATACCTGCTTGACTGTGAATTGACTTGAATTCTCCATCATAAGGGATAAATATTTCAATATCAAAACAGTAAAGGACCTTTTTAATAAAGTTAATTATCATTTAATCATTGATTTTTTAAAAGAGATAGATTTGTTAAATGGATTTTGATAAATGGATTTTGATATATGTTTTGTAAATAGAGAAACTTTTATAATTGGTAGTTCAGATTATCAACTTAGATTGTTTGTGGCTGTATCCTCAAAGGGGGTTGAAGTAGCGTAAAATTATTGTCCTCCTGAGAGGATACGTAAGTCCCAAAATCTTTTAAAGTAAATTAAAAGTTACCGTCATTTTTTAAACGCAGTATTTTTGAGATTTTACTTTATGGCTAAATTTTCCTACAATCGCCAAGGGCTGAAGGGATGATTCAAATCCAACTAGGGTCCATGCAGGTAGCAAAGGTACTGTAAGTCCCCATGGTCCCTGGTGTGGTGATCTACCTTCAGTTGTTGGCGATCTATAGCCTGTTTTTCTATTGTATTGTCAAAATAGTGCTATTGGTTTTACAATTCCACGCTAGTTTTAATTCTCATTGTGATATTCTAGTTGTTTTACTGTCCTTCGTCGACAGGTTTTTATCATATACATATATTCCATTTCAATGTCAAATATGTTCTCGTCACGCTATGGCTGCAATATTGCCGATGTGACGTTAAATAATAACTCACTCACTCACTTACTTACTGATTGTTTGGGGTTGTACAAAGGAGTATTGTGGTCCCTTGGTTTCGGTGGTTCATGTATTTGTACTAGTGTTATATTGCATCAGACAAACGCATGTTCTGGTGATAATATTGATTTACGTTTGGTGGACAGTCTTTAGGGAAAGATAAATCCCCGATCAGTAAACTGTTTAAGGATACTGACATAATGTATCCGCTACAATGAGTACATGTCACATTCATTTAACGAGTAATTACACCATGGTCGTATAGTATTAGCATTTGAAATATTCTGAAGGGAATAGAATGAACTACTCACCACTGAAATTACAATATTTTGTTTTGACTATGGAAAACGAAGACAAATACCTGTTACCATCTGAAACGCGAGAACAGGGTTACTGTTACCAGATAGTAAAACCAGTCCAGTCACCGTCTAGTGACCGCACCGTTTTCCTGTCCCTTTGCTCATCCAAGACTGAAATACTGAACGTATTGGCTACTGAACAAATACTACTGAATACTAACAGCTTGTGGACGCTCCGCCATTTATAGAAACCACATCTCTCGTGCACACACAAATAGTGAATACATTCAAGTGAATAAGAACTGTATGAGAGGCAGAATCAATACGACCAATAGAAGTAGTGGGCCATACACAGATATCCAGCCATCCTTGAAAGTATCAGCCTCAAGAATCCGCTGCAAGTGTGTGACAATTCTACTTAAGGAGGTGTTTGGGGTGTTTCTTTTTTAAGTCATACACGTTGTTGCAGGGATGCACATGGTTGACTCCACCACTGAACACAGCTATTTTTCTTTCAATATATACGTACACACACACGCACATATGTGTGTGTGTGTGTATGTGTATATATATATATATATATATATATATATATATATATATATATATATATATATATATATTATATATATATATATATGTGTGTGCATAATATAAATATATAGATAAATAAAAACAGAATGCCTTTTTCTCCAACATGTTTCGTTCTTTACTCTTCAGGGAAATCGTAGCGGTTACAGTATGACGTCATTACATATATATTGTGACGTCACAATAGGGACAACATTCTGGAGCGACAAGGTCACAGCTTGCAATGGTTCAACATTGTTTTGAACTTGTCTATGAAGTAGTGTTCTTTTAAAATTCGTTATACTTTGTCCGAATATTTTAACTTGATAAAAAGGAAATATTGTAAATTTAACATCGTTTCCTTTCGCACAGACATCTTATATATATATATATATATATACATCTAACGACAGACAAAAACAACAACACAGAAAAGACGCTCATTCATTGAAATGTTCCACAGTCAGAAAGGATCAAACACACGTGGGGTCAAATCGAAAAGTCAATATCGCGTGTGACCGCCATTTGCATTGACACATGCAGTTCAACGTCTCCTCATTGAGTCAATAAGCGCCCGAATAGAGTTCTTGAGGATAATATTCCACTTCTGCAGTAGTGCAGCCTCAAGTTCCCGGTTGTTTCGCATCTGTTGTCGCCGCCAAAGACTTTGATCAGTTTCGTCCCACAAGTGCTCCATGGGGGATACATCTGGCGACTGTGCTGGCCAATGAATAACCTGGATGTGTTGCTGGGCCAGATACTGCTTGTAAAAGTCTTGTTGTGTGTGCCCGTGCGTTGTCCTGTTGAAAAGTATGGACATCTTGGTGGTGGTTGAAGACAGATACGATGTGATTCTGAAGAATCTGCTCACGGTTTGTGATTGTAATTTATTCCACCCCAGACCATGACACTCCCACCACCCAAAGGTCTGTCTGAACCACACACTCGTCAGCATAACGTTCACCACGTCTACGCCAAACACGTAATCGGCCGTCAGCATTACGTAGATGAAGGCGTGCCTCGTCAGTGACTACCATACCATGCCATTGATGTAACCTTTACTGAAAATGCCTGCTCGCCAATTGTATACGCTCAATACGGTGTCTGTCAGTCAGAATTGGTCCAACGTAAGGACGTCTAGCATGGAGCCCTGTAGCGTGTAGACGGCGTCGCATGGAGTCAGCGCTGATGACCCCCACGACAACCTTGAACTAGTGCAGCAGTCCTGGCAGTCGGCAGTGTTCAATCACTGATATGGACAAGGTCAATATGGCGATCCTGATGGAGCGTCGTAACACGTTGTTGCCAAGGTCATTGAAGGTCACGGGTGCTGCCTGTCTACTGATGTCTATGAAGCCTAACGATGGTGGAGTGTCCAAGTTGTCGAGCAATATCCCTGCTGCTGGTGCCAACCTGAATTATATTCATTGATCAATGTCATGCTGAAATCCATCTTGATCAAATGCTGATATGAAAATGAATCGAATTATGGCTAATGTAACAAAGATAAAGAGTAAACGCCAAAGCCATAACTTAAAACACATATTGACACGTGCCACATTCGACTCATGTATTAAACCTACAGAATTCAGTGTCTCAAAATGTAAACGGGGAAGTTGTGGAACTTGTGAATATATACTTGAAACTTCATGTATAAAGTTCAAAAACAGGAAACAATTATTTCATGTACGCTCCAACATGGACTGCTCCGCAAAACATATTATTTATGTTATTATATGCCAAGGGTGTTATGAAGAATACATTGGACAAACGGAGTGCTTGAGGGACAGAATGCGCGTCCATAAACAACAAATTAAGGACCCCCAAGACAAGGTGCATCCCCTTAAGCGCTCACATCGACAAATGCATCGACAGCAGGAAAGGAAATAAAATTTAAAATATTCCCTTTCTATAAAATAGATACTGCTGACGCCATGCAGCGTAAAGCTAAAGAAAACTTGTTCATTAAAGAATTATGTCCATCGTTAAATAGGTAACGCAATGTGTCTGAATTATACTTGTTTTCATTGTGCTACTAGTACTGTCAATTTAAAGCCGCCAATGTGACGTCATGGCAACGCCGCGTCACAACATTTGTACAAAGTTGCATTGTGACGTCATGAAAAAGTGACGTCTTAACATTATCCGTTTAACTGTAATCACTTCTCCCTGAAGTGAAACATGTTGGAGAAGATCCGTGTCGTGTGATTATTTCAGAAACTTCTTCTTATATATGTACTACTGTACGCTCGGTATTCTCTTTCTCACTTTCTATATATTATTATATATATATATATATATATATATATATATATATATGAACTTGAAGTGAATTGTCTCTGTGTTTTTCAGTATATTTAAATATACATTGAAAACAGATAATTAAGTAGATTGTAAGATCTTTCAACAAAAGACAGCGTAACAACTCGTATATTGCAGATGTGGATTTCCGAAACTATTTCAATGTTTAAGAGTTTAAGACAACACAATATAAAATAAGTTATAGATCGCCAGCAACTGAGCCATCATAAGTATATATGGAGCAATAAATGATGACTGACTTTTATTGATCACTTACATCTTTATCTTCTTATACAATACATTTATACATTTTACGTTACATAGTCTGCTTCAGCTTGATCGATTCATCACGCCAGGAAGGCGGTATACGAATGACGGTAAGACGTTATACACAAATAGATGAGAAAAGATATTTCTCTTCTTATCTTTGTGGCATTAAATCATATTTGGTCTTTATGATTGCCAGCGTTCCGTTGTTTAACCACTTGAACGCCGTTGAAATACCGTTTTTCGAGGGAGTTGACTGGGTAGGAAATTTCAGTTATGATCTGTATATACGAGGGATAGTTGTCAGGTTCTGACTTTAACTAGTATGGGTGGACTTCGTTGAGTAGTATGGGTGGAGTTGGTTGATGCTGTCAGTATATCCGCATGGATGGCTATTGAAGTTTCGCTCTTTCGGTTTGGTATATTGGATCATACTGGAGTCATAAACATAGAATACGTGTTGACTTTGATGACTAGGTCAAATGTACCCGTGAAGATCCGGGTTAGAATTGATCTTCAGTAACCCATTCTTGTCGTAAGACACGACTAACGGGATTCAGTGGTAAGGCTCGTTGACTGGGTTGACACATGTCATTGTATCCCAATTGCGTAGATCGATGCTCTTGCTGTTGATCCCTAGATTGTCTCGATTATTTACAGACCGACGCCAAATAGCTGTGGACAGAATTGTTCTCAACTCATGCCAACTGTTAATGTGTACTCTACATCCTATGAATCAACAGGACTCGTTCTGAAGCGTCCTTACATTGCTATTGGGTGCATGAAAAGGCTACACTTATTTCCATGTTCAAGATAAAAAGATGCACAAATCGTTTTTAAATCCTGACATTAATGTCTTCCTTAAGGCAGTATTTCCGATGCTAACAAACCAGTTATGCAATAATTCCGAAGTTCAATCGCCAGTAGACCTAATAGCGTGCTGTCACCATGGTTACCACAGAGCCCCCTTCCAGCACTGGCGATGAGGTAGTTTTTAAACACTAAAAATGTACCTTGCATTGAAATTACTTCGAGGAAGCCAATTAAAAAAGTCCTAATGTGTATACTTTTTCCACACACATTATCGTATGATTGCAAAGATGTTCTGCTACCGTATCTGTTTAGAATGGGTCGCACAGAGTATAGAGTGGTGGTCATCTGGAAGAAACATCTCTCCGCGGTGAACCGTCACCATATATCGGCCAGCAACAAAGGGTCACTTGGTCTTCTTCATCTTCTACTAGTTAGTAAGGTGCTGATAACTGAAACATTGTATACATATAATAGTTGAAATCACATGCAAATGCATATCTGTGCCTTCACTTGTATGCACAAATTCCACTAGCCAGTTGAAATAAGATATTTAAGAACATTATAGAGTGGTAAATTTATGCATAGACATGAAATGTCAGAGGACAGAAACACCCATCTCCTGATTGTATTTACAAAATATTCTGATCTCAAGTGTATGCCAACATTTTCGTACAGAAGTGATATTTGATCAATGGCTTTTATATCAGCTATCCAAAGATCGATATCCAATCACCTCAAAACGACAGGAGTTGCTGTGTGATTATCAATTATCTTGATATCAATAGAAACTAATTACTGTGCATTAAATTCAAATCAATGATTTGATTTGATTTGTGCCTTGAGCATTTTTCGGGCAGTCATGTGTTTGTTCAAACTCCCTATTGTAGGGTATACCCTGGGATACATTTTAACAGTTGAGTTGCTGCTGTAAAGCCTTCAGATGCCCGCCAGATCTTGAAATGTCTGTAAATATGGAAGCTCTCGTGAGTTGATGTCAGTTGAGGGCATATCCATTGGAAACTGAAACAACCTGCCTTGCCTGTAGTTAAAAGTAAAGCCTGTATTGAGATATATGTTTTATTATTTGTGTCATTCTGTCAGGGAAAATCAAAACATATCCTGCTTTGTGCTGAGAGGGGAACAAGGTCTTATGCATGGAATTCTTGTATGCAAGGTTACATTTATCATCAGAATGAGAAACATTCAGACAGAATGCCTACAGATGTAGTATGCTCGTATTAACACGGAGAAAGTGGACAAAGTTTTACAAATATTTCATGTCATTATATATTATTGGAAAATATCACAGACTAGTGACCCCGTTCCACTATCTTAAACCTGCCAAGGGTCACAATGATAACGAGCATCGGACATAATCCAAGACCAGTATCTATTCAGCTAACAGAGCCAAGGCTTGATGCGTATATCTGTGTTATATGTTTATATTCCACGTTGGATAAATCACTCGCGTGCCACATATACCTTTGTCGTATGCTCGCAACTGGTCATCAGTTATACACATTTATTACCAATGCTTCGGTCAAACTAAATGATATAATCTCAAGTTCACGATAACTACGTCATCGTAAGTTTGATGAGTAAATGCTATTGTCTGCGATAGCTGGAAAGGTATATGATACAAGTCATTCTGTGGCTCACTAATAAACTCATATTTATTGATTGAGGTAAGAAACTTTCTTTTAGTTTCTGAATATATTTAATATGCTATTATGTCGTAAGTTTAATCTATTGTGTATATCTTTACTATATGTTACCTTGGCACTACCTTCAGGTTTACGTGGAATCCTTTCATGTATTTCTCAGATATTCATAGGTACTACTGTTTATAGTAGATCACTTCAATTATGATTCAACTTCTCTACGCTGTCTGAATATGTACTATGACCTTGCATATTGTATAGTTTGTGAAATTATCCAGTCGGGTTATGTATTGAAATGTGTGTCGGGTGTGATCTATTCAGTGATACGTGAACTGCTGTATGTGATTGTGACATGACATGACATCATTGCTCAATTACAGTAAAATCATCAGTTTACAAATTTCCAAAAAATGATTATCCAGAGAGTGTTTGGGAAAAACTACAGAGAGCTACTAAAGCCACTTGGTCAGAGTAAAACGTCAGTATCTGGTGTGACCACCATGAGCATCGATAACAGCTTGGCAGCGGTGACCCATAGAAGAAATGAGATGCCGAATGCTGTCTTGAGGAATGTTTTGGTACTCTTGCTGAAGTGCTGTGGGAATTTCTTGTAGTGTCTGAGGTAGCGGATTACGCTGGCGCAAGCGTCGATCAAGAGTATCCCACAGATGTTCAGTGGGAGACAAATCGGGTGATCGAGGCCAAGCAAACACCTGAACATTGTTTTGTTGGAGGAAGTCCTGTCAAAACACGTGTAACGTGAGGTCGAGCATCAACCGTTGATGTTGATGAAGGGAACGACGTGACGTTGAACTGGTCTTTTGGCAAAAGGTTTGGCTTACCATAGCCAACTGCGCAATGTCTGGTCGAAGATTCGGCGCAGTCAAGGGATTTAGATTGTTGTGGATGATGCGACCGTGGTGTTTGAGTGAAGATGTCTCAACCGGATGTAGCGATCCTGGGCGACGGTGGTAACTCTTGGTCGACCTGACCTGGGTCTGTCATTAACACTCCCAGTATTGTAGTATCGGGGCCATAGGTTTGAGATGGTCTGTCTTGACACGGTGAAGTGTCTTGCCACCTCATGCTGCAATGCCCGTCCTTGTAAACGGCCGATGGCGTTGTGTCGTTAAGCTTCTGTCAGTTTTTTTCATTCTTTTGTCGTCTATAGTGGCTTAAAGCAATGCATGTGGAGTACCATTGATGTTGTTTTTAAAGCATACAGTCATAGGCTTCAGCTCAGGGTGATACACAATTTCATGATGCACGTGCATTTCATGTAGTGTGCGTTTTAGCGATTCACTACAGACGTGAGTGTAACGTTATCTTTTTGTTCAAGGCTTCTTTTTTCAAACGTTTTGTCGTCGGCAACCATTCCCCCACATGTTGGGATTCAGCATGGATTGGTTTGTGTAAGATATGTTCCTAAAATTTCCTATGTCAAGTTTCTTTTTTTTTGAAGAGTATATATGTATGGGGGACACCCGAAGTAAACATCCTTACTGTTTATCACCATGGTAAGATTCCGCGACACTCAATTTTGAGCTAAACTTTCAAAATGTAACGGAACAGGTGCCTGGAAAGCTTCTTTCATACGTGCGTCTCTGCTAGTATTACTCCAGAGTTAACGGACAACAGAAAAAAATAACAAAGCGTTGGCCATTAGCGAACAGGTTATTTGAGATTCGTGTGCATTGTTCAGCATAGTAAATACTGACAATGTGAGCATGACCTTTGTATGTCAGTTTTCACAATTTCATGATGAAACCTCATGTTTTCCCCGACAACAACAGTTCCAAGACCGCCAAGGAAATTAAATAACAATCTTTCCAATGAAAATGCAATTCATATCGATTCGGTTATAAATCCTTTAAAACTCTGAAAACGAATTCAGACTCAAATACAAGCAAATAATTGGGTCACCGTAATAGCTTAATGTAAATCCCTCTGGGAGATCTCTTTTTACTAACAGCCAAGTTTTTCATTCTAAAAGCCAATCTTGAGCCCTCTAAAGCCTTCATAAATCATTCCACAACATGTGCGGAAAACATTCAGAGGAATATTATAATCACTGTGACACATGTCATGCCATGACTTCTACATTTTTAAGTTTCTGCAACCTATTTCTCATTGGAACTATATTTAATGGTTGTGTGTACGGCAGGTGACACCGATAGTGTTGGGAATAATGTCATTTCTAGCGGACACCTGGTGTCTGATGTCATTTTAGTGACTTTCCGGGAGGTTTTATTGTTATGCTTCGCAGAATCTGTTTCGGTGTATATTCGAGATTGAGTAACGCTTCTGTTAGAATACATATGTTTTATACTGAAAGGTTACACACGCCACCTCTAAATGCTCACAAAGGAACGCTTTATCGCATCGGAGGGCACCAAGGATGTCATCAGCAACTATGCTTATGATTATTGTTCACGTGCATAGCTGACATGCTAGTGAGTGAGTGAGTTTGGTTTTACGATTATTTAAGCAATATTCCAGCAATATCACGGCGGGGGACACCAGAAATGGGCTTCCCACATTGTACCCATGTGGGGAATCGAACCCGGGCCTTCGGCGTGACGAGCAAACGCTTTAACCACTAGGCTACCCCATCGCCCCTCGTGACATGCTGTACTGCTGAAAGTTATCTGTACCTGGTAAGACCATAATATTATATTAGTTTCTTATAATTACTGATCATAGGAATCTGATTAAAACAATGAAAGTTTGTGTATTAGACCACTCGTCGGTGTAGTGAGATGGGTGGGTAAGACAGTATTCAATACATCATACAACTACATTAGTATTAGCACAACCGTAGCAGGAAGTGAGGTGAGGTGAAATTGGGTTTAACGTCGTGCTTGAGAATATTTCGCTCATATGACGACGTGCATGCGTGTGTATGTGTAAGTGCGGCTGCTTGTACTAGCCCAGACTTAAGCTGGTTTTACAGCGCAAGCCCACTGAGATACCATGCCGCAGTGAAGCATGAATACCCCACTTAGACACATTATAGTGACTCCGAGCCGACCAGTCCTTGATGTAGTACCCATTAATGCCGAGCGCCAGGCAGGGACCAACAAGTACCACATTTTAACGTCTTTTGGTATGACACGGTCTGGGATCGAACCTGCGACCTTCCGCTCTCCGGGCGGACGCTCTAACCACTACACCACGGAGGCGGTCCAACCGTAGCAGGAAGTCAGTTATGCCTTGTATGTATCTGTCTTTAGAAATTAGTATTATTATGAGCGTGTGTGTTTAACGACGATTTGAATACTATTCCAGTCATATCACGGTACATGTTTACTGTGCAGTCAAGATATATAATAAGGGCGGGCTGGGATTCGAACCAAGATCACATGGTCATGTCTGCAGAAGGGACGCACTCTGTACAGGGAATTTCTGTCATTGTCGTAATGTTAAAAGTGCAATAACAAAAGTGAACATATGTATGTGATGTAGTCTGTGCTATTTTCCCGCAGAAAGGGACACCACCGGTTTATAACTGCTTAACAAAACAAGTCACCTATCGTTACCGAATGTGTGATGACTCGGCGAGCTGTGATCCAAGGAAATCCATCAAATTTCACACACTCACTTTTGGTAATAGCATGTTGGGGCCATGTTGACTCACAAGTGTCTCCTGTCTCTTTCGCGAGATTTCGGTCTATTTTTGGACAATTTAGAAAGTGGTGTGTGAATAATGTCCGCACTTCCATTCCTTGACTAAACAGGCCTACGGCTCTATGTAACCCTAAGCCCTTATGTTTAAAAGGACTTCCAAGTGCAAGCCTTTCAAATACTGCCCCCGGCATTTATTGACCGGCAAGAGAGCAAAACTTAATGTAATGGGACGCCCCAGACTATAATACTAGACACACTAGATTACGTTTGAAATGCATCATTTGTGTGAACAGTCAATATGTGGGTAAATAACGTATTTTGTTGCAAGTCTCTGCTTTTATCTGCTCTGGATTTGAACAGGCACTGCACCTCACAAATAGATCCATTGTCAACACTTTAAGACGTTAACAAAGATGCTTCATTAACAACAGTTGTAGTCTTGCATTCAAATATTGTATTTCACTTACATATTTGCTGATACGATGCTTTCGAATTTTATATGGTAATAGGGTAGGGACTCCCGTCAGATCCAGGTTAGTTGAACCTCTCAATCAGCAATGAACCATCAACTTGAAGACATATGGATAATCAAGTCCAGATCGGAATTGAAAGGGTAATGTTTGTTTTAGATATTTGTTGTTTAGCGCCACAGTTGCCATGTTATAGCAGTATAACAGTTTCTTGTAATTCATCAAATCTGGTTAGACAGTCCAGTGATTATTGTGATCTATGTGATCCTTGATGATCCGATCCACCGCGCCTAGGCTAACGCTTAGTCTCTCAATATATAATTTTGATTGTAACAAATAAACCCGTGTAAATTGAAAACGAGCCCCAGGTAGAACTGAGATAAATCTAGACTTGCTTCATTTAGGGTTTTAGCATTGCAGGGAGGGCTAGGCTGTAGGGAAAATAATACGATTCAGGGACTGTGAGACAGATTACACCGCGCCCAACGACCAGCTCAGACTGCTGATAACTCTATAACCTCTACAACTATAACGGTTGGAAAATGTTTTTTGAAGCGATTGAGCTGCGATATAAGTTAGACATATACCACTCCGTGCTTGATACAGCGACAAAACAACGTTAATGTGTATTCTAAATCCTGCTGCGTGTGCCTTTCACCAGCACCATCCTGCTTCTAGTGCAGTAGTCATGTTGGTTGGGAAATATGACTGATGTGAAATGACATACAAGACAGTCGCCACAGTGCTTTAAACTAAACATAAGCGCCAGACGTGTGCTTGAGACTAGACTCCCATTAGCGATAGTGACAGCAGCCTCGTTAGGTCCACTGTCACAAACTGTACTATGTAATGGAACTATGTAATGGATATTTTCTTTCAAACATACCCAACCCATTTGTTACCTTCCAAATAAAATGACATAGTGGATCCTATTCATATTGTAATGCTATTGTACATGTGAAGATGAACAAAGAAACCCATGCTTTCCACATTGTCTGAGGAGGACGTATAGTATTATTGACTACATGCCTATCAAGAGGAATACACCAGAACGAACAACACAGTCGACAATCGTGAGGGAACAGAAGCCGCGATCAACCTGTCTGTGACCCGTGAAGATCCGGGTAGATAGGTCTTCAACAAAGAAACCCATGCTTTCCACAAAAGGCGACTATGCTTGTCGTAAGAGGCTACTAACGGGATCGGGTGGTGAGGCTCGCTGACTTGGTTGACACATGTCATCGGTTCCCAATTGTGCAGATCGATGCTCATGCTGTTGATCACTGGATTGTCTGGTCCAGACTCGATTATTTACAGACCGCCGCCATATAGCTAGAATATTGCTGAGTGCGGCGTAAAACCAAACTAACTCACTCAACCTGTCTGTTATCTTTCGGCATCTGAACCTGATGTGGGAAGCAAGGCCAAATTAGTGCAGGTGTCAGGTGTTTATCACCTCGGTGTAACCCACGAGCACTCAGTCTGTTTATATGCTGACAAAGATACCAAAATTATCAGGACATTCACATTGATTCCAGACCGCCTCCGTGGTGTAGAGGTTAGAGCGTCCGCCCGGAGAGCGGAAGGTCGCAGGTTCAATCCCAGACCGCGTCATACCAAAAGACGTTAAAATATGGTACTTGATGGTCCCTGCCTGGCGCTCGGCATTAATTGGTACTACATCAAGGCCTGGTCGGCTCGGAGTCACTATAATGTGTCTGAGTGGGGTATTCATGCTCCACTGCGACATGGTATCTCAGTGGACTAGCACTATAAAACCAGCTTAAGTCTGGGCTAGTACAAGCAGCCGCACATACACATACACACGCATGCACGTCGTCATATGAGCGAAATATTTTCAAGCACGACGTTAAACCCAATATCACCTCACCTCCCATTGATTCCAGCCGCCAACGTGTGTGCCTAATATCACGAGAAAGGAAACAAAAAGATGCATGTGTAAAATACTTCTAGAGAGGCACTTCTTTCTTAGTTATGTCGGACCGCATTACAAAACGACATCGCTGAACTGCTGTAAATATAAAATGTTGGGTAGAAAACAGGATATAAATCTACAATAGAGTTCTCTGTAACAGGTTTTATGCTTTTTTCGACTCACACCAAGAGTCCGCTGTTATATCATGGCAGAAAGAAGACCGTTTTCAGTACAGCGCTACGAGGAGATTTTACTGCTCTTCGGTTACTGCGAAGACCTCACGCTGCGAATGCGGTTCTAAATTAACACATTCAACATTTGACATTAACGATAAAACCAATATCTCCTCATCGTCGAATGTTGACACTTTTGCTGATGTGCTGTTGTTTCTTAACACCTGGTATCATCACTATTGGTAGTGATTTCAGAAACACATTTTGACGATGAAGTCGGAATCGTTAAATCTAATCACCACTCAGAAAAAAAGAAACGTCTATTCCACTGTATGTTAAAGATATGTACATTCCAGGTTGGGACTTTGTACTGCCGAGGATTGAAGTGTCTTCACTTTAAGACCTATCTTGTCTCACTGAATACTTGCCCTTGTGCTGTATCTGTTTGAAAGACTGATAGTATTCTTTATGTCCATGCAGTATAAGATCACTTTTGCTGTCACCTTATAACCCACGACATCAAAACCTTGATGACTTTGCCGTTCATAAAAAGTCCAGACGACGTGTTACCTGGTTTAAAAAGGGGAAAGATTCGTTCTTTTGTGCGTAGGTGCTTTGAGCAATATTATAGTTTAAGTACTATGTCAGCTTGATGTGTGAAGAAAGCCCAAGTGATGCAGGAGTTCACTGTTTTTACAAATAAGGATTGAGCAATTGTGGAATCATAACTACGTCCTACCGCTTCGAACTCCAACACGCAACCATTGTTGTCAAACACACTAAGGGACGCAACTCTACACGGTGACTGCTGAATACCCTATTCAGCCTGTATTCATCAATATCAATGCACACCAAAAGGCTGTCCATGAAAACATTATTTGGTGAGCCAAACATTCACCAGTGAGTATGTTTGGAATTATTCAGGGACGTTCGACTTCTTTAACAATACATTGTCACAACAACGTATGGTATGGATTTACAAGTTCCTTATTGTTTACAACACGACACGACAATAAGGGAGTTGTAAATCCATACCATATGTTATTGTGATCTTGGGTTGCTTTTGAAGGAGAGCAGAAATGTGGTGCCGCGGGTAGTCAACGTTGCCTTTAAGTGTCTCGTTCTGTGGTTTTCTGCATGCATTGAACATCAATAAAATAGAAACAGAAAAATGTGGAAAGAAAGCAAATAAAATAATCATTTTCAATAATCAACTTCTGATGCTGCTGAACTTTATAGTCCCGCCATTGCATTTTTCAAACATGCCCTTGTGTCGATATGGGTAAGAGGTGACGCTTCAGTACTGCTTTCTGGGGCTAATAGGACAATGTTGATCCAAGAAACATATAATCACTTTGAAGGACGGCACCACAATGATGTTCTTCTGGTCGACTATTGCTGGCATTCTATGACATTTTCTGATTCATTGATGTTCTCAAAGCATTCAGGTCCTATTACACACTCCTGATGTCCCCTTATATCAAGAGTCCGCTTTGAAGATAATGAAGACTGCTGTCAGTGCAGAGCTTCATAGATATTTTTTACGGCTCTACAGTTAACAGGAACACCTCACAACTTCCAAGCTAGCGTTTTTAATCTGCAGAAAACAGAGCTCCGCATTCAACACAGAGGCAATATCTTTGTATCGTGGAATACTAATACCATCTACTCATTCGTTGATAGTGATTCACAAACACACTTTAATGGAATAGTCGTGATAGACTAGTTATTTCCTTTAATGATTCCTTGTATACTCATGCCAATAATGGTTGTCACCCCCTCCCCCCCCAACCCCACACACACCTCACACCCCACACCCCCTCTCCAATTAAAAAAATTGAAGGGGGTGACAACCATTATATTGGCATAAATATATTTAGGAGACAGATTTAACGGAGTCAACACCAACAATATGTCCTCAGTCTAAACATATTCGAATCTCAAATGGTATGGGCAAGTGATAGGAAGTCGTGGTTTACACACTTGTTAATGCGTTGATAAATCGCAAATGAGACCTACAATCACCTTCTTGATGTTCGGTCTGTCGTTCTTGTTGTCTGTACTTATGTACAGATAGGATTGTCCAACGTTCAAACATTGATGATGTCAACAACAAATGGCACATAACTGTACAATTCCTTTCTAGAATGCGCCATTCGCTGCTGTGAAAGTGGATCTCTTGCTTCCTCCACGACACTCAACGCTAATATATTAGTAACACTCCAGCTATAAACGCACAGCTCGTGTCAAAGTGGACTTCCTTGCATCTGTCCCTGAACCTCTGTGGGATGAACTCTACAGACGTGTACGTCAATGTCAGCATACGCCCAGGACAGGATCTGTACACACCCTGTGCTAAGAGATGTAGAGCCGTGATATCAAGTACAGATATCGCAACACCCCTTTGTGGAAGAAAGTGTCCTTTGGCACGAATTGAATGAAATAAATAAAAATTAAATAATGAAATTTAATGGAATGTTGGTCTGTACGATTCGGCATTTATGAAGTGTGTATTTGTGAGTCCAGTTTCTGGTGTACCGGCCGTGATGCTGCTTGACAAATACTTACTCCACATAGTGTCAAAACAATTATCGTATGTGCCGACAGAGAGGTGTTTACACTGATGAAAGAATAAACCAAGACGACAAAAGAGCCATGTGTGATGGACGAGTTTGATAGGTCCACAGCACACCCAAACTTGAAGCGTAGGTAAAATATGCAGGCTTTGATGTTTTACCAGATATTTAACGCATCCTAAAACAAATCCACTCACCGCCATATTGTGGCACTATTATACCCGTTGAACCATTGGATCCTTGTTTGTTTGAATGCAGGTTGTTTGCCGCCGCAGCCAGTGTTAATCTACGTTTATTGCGATTAGCAGCGACCACCGATGGTAATAGTGCCAACGCGCATATGTGTCGACTAGGGAACTAACCCAGAGTTATACGTTAACGTAGACGAAATCATAGGATGAGTTCACACTTCTTTAGTTGACAATACAGTACATGATAAACAGACAGACATACACTTTATTCGGTATTCTACCATGGCTACGTGAAATGCTCGAATTTGATTGGTCAATCAATAAAATCAGACGGTATCAATTTTGGATTTAAAATGCGTCTGATTTCACGGCGCTTCAGTGCGCACGTATACAACACTGCCGCACTACTTCAGCTTGACCAACATGGCTAATGTCAACACAACAGACGTGATGTAAGTTTTGATAATACATATCTTGTAATCTTTGTTTTAATGAAAATAGAAATACCTCTTCATCACCAAAGTCTACCCAAACAAAATAATACCCACAAGTAAAAAGCAAAGATCTAACATTTGAAACCAAATTACAACTGGTCTTACCATTATCATCAAGAGTTTTTTATAAATTATAGCATTGATAAGGATATCGTTGTCGTTCCATCTTTGGTAATTTACACCAGTATTTAACCGCTCTAACTTGGCTGAGAGTGAAAAGAGGATAACGCCCTGTATCGCCTAAAATGGCCTTAATTGAAGCAAACTTCCCAACCTGTAAAAAGCGTTCAAAATAAGATGATTGGATTTTAATTTTCCCTCATTATATTTAGTGCCCCATATCTCTGCACCATATAACACAATCGGTGCAATTTTACCATAAAAATAGAACATGCTGTAGAAGATGGAACATTTACAAGTTTTTTGAAAAATGCATATCCTAAAATAACAGCTTTAGATGCTTGACATGCTAATTGTTTACAGGATACTGACCATGATAATCTAGAAGATATAACTAATCCTAAATACTTATAATGTTTTAATTTGTAAAGGAACATTGTCAAATGCCCAGTGTTCATGTTGAGCAATTTTGCCTCCATTTCTGAATACAATAACATTTGTTTTTTGTAGTTGACTTCTAAACCCCATTTCTTGCAAAAGGAAGACAGTACATTTAATTGTTTCTGCAGGCCATTAACAGTATATGAAAACATGACATCATCTGCAAAAAGAAGTAACATTAAATCAACAATATCCTGTGTCACCAATACACCATAACAACACTCATTATATACTTCAGTTACAAGTTCATTAATGAAAAAGATAAATAAAGCGGGGCTTAATATGCAACCCTGTCTCACACCCGTAGAAGTGGAAAACCCTTCAGTTCTACCAGATGAAGTTTTAATACAAGCCTTTACAGAAGAATACATATTTCTAATGACATTAAACAATTTTCCATGACAGCCTTTAGTAAGCAGTAGATACAACAATTTCTTTCTATCAACGTAGTCAAAAGCTTTCTTAACAAGCATACATGAATAAGTGAGCGGAGTTCCAACTCAACCCCAGAGCTTTTCTTACAAGCGGCATTATCCTGCTCGCGGTTGTCCCTACATAGACAGTTGGAATACCGCACTGCTTGACAATATAGATGTGAGCATATATACAGTTTTTGACAACAATGGACAGGCGAAGAGTCAACAATGGACACAATAACAATAGCACTTCTTTGGGCCATTTGATGTGATGGCAGACACGGCCAAGGGGGATGACCAATTAAGGCTTTAAATGTCATATGCACAAATTAATGAGAGTGACAGAGTGGTACCTGGTAGCTGACAAGACAATGTACACTGCATGAGTGATACGGATTAAGGATGCAGATTAGCTCCATATAAATAATTACAATTCAGTCTTACATAGCATGGCTACATAGTTTGTGGTCTTTAGAAATATTTGGACGATGGCTGTCCTGAATTAGACGCTATGACAACAGTAAGAACCACGTGTTATTCCGGGAAAAGCCGAATGGTTACGGTGAGCGGAAAGTGGTGAATGACCACGTCATAAATGGTCAAACGGTCAAAAGAACAGGCTAGAAGATGGGCTTGATCATTCAATTGTGTGTGCAGAGGCATATTTATTTCACTATTATTACAATAGCATTGAGGTAATTTTGGTACACCTACAGAATACCGGATACCTACCAGCCATATTGTTTAGTGTCAAGTCACCTTAACCCTAACGCCAACCCTAACCCTAAATCTTACCCTAACCCTAAACCTTACCCTAACCCTAAATCTTACCCTAACCCTAAATCTTACCCTAACCCTAAACCTTACCCTAATCCTAAGCAAACTCGCGTGCTTTCATAGATGGCGGAACGTATCCGGTATTCTGTAGTCTTACCATAAGTTGGTTTGAAATCCCAGTACCTATCGCCCAAGCAATTGTTTATCAACTTTACCAGTCACAGGTCTTTTGCGAATATTCAATTGAATAGTTCTGCTGCTCAAAATGAAGAATTGCTGACATAATCAAACAATATAATATTCTTATTTCGTTCCAGAAGACAGTGATGATAATATCCACCCTGCAGCAACAGTGGGCATGGTTCCATCGACTGAGAATCGATAGTGCAAAGTAACCATCACACAACTGATGGTCTTGTGATAGTACAATACGAGAATCTGATGTAATCTGACCTGACCGAGTCAAGATGTGAGACTTCACTTTGTGCCTCAACGATAGGTGATCTATGTGCGCTCTAGTGAGAAGGTACACGCGGTTAACAAAAAGGTGACAGACACTAATAGGTCAGTGAATAACAGAGATGACACAACCATGTCCTCGTTTAATTGAATCATTCCTTGTCATATTTTGAGCCAATATAGGAATTAATTGTGTAACTTTTGGGTTATAAAATTCTCTCCTAACACACAGTCTCAATAATGGGGTGAAAATGCTGTCGCCGCCATGCTCCTCTTAAATTTAATTGTTATTATCAGTATGGTTGGATAATGGTATCAACCTGCCGCACATACATCATGCATAAAGAATCCAATAACGCTAAACATATATTTGTTACAGCTAAGGTAATAAGTCAGTTTAAAATGTTCGTCACTGTCGATGGTAGCAAAACCGTACTTTGCAGTTTAACTTAACGCAGTTTAGTATACAAACACATAGACATTAGTACATTAAGACTCTGATATAGGTCAAAAGTATCATTTTCTGCAAAATGTTAAGACCCAATGCATTACTTTAAGGTAAATGAATTTGATCTGATGCCATGTCGCCAGTTTCGAGGAAATGTTCGTGACTAATTTAGTACAAAGCATTATCTTACTTTGAATGACTACAATTTATGTTTACATCTATGGTATTTGTCATTCATTATTTGGGGCTAAGAATATCTCTCTGCATGACATATAACAACACATAGAAAATATTCCATGCGTAGAAATAAGAGGTAGTTAATGGTAACCTACTGCTTGACTTGCCAGAGTATGTAATATCCGTTACTGAAATGTTCGTTAACAACTTGAAGATATTCGAAACTATGTCTGTAAAGTTCCGATACTATTTTCTCAGTTATCACGTGACTTAATGATGTCTCTTGAATTGAGACTTAAATAGGAAAGAACGAATTTGTAACTAAACAAATGACACCATCACTTACTGTTTAGTTATAAGTCGCGTTTCGGAGTTTACAAGTTAATGCCACTCTGCAAATTATGACTGACTTACAATAATTGGGCATTAGAATAGAACATTACCATAACATCATTAACAACCGCAACGAACATTTCATCCTAGTAACGGATATTCTATCGCTTCGATTGGATTGAAATTGAGCTACAGTCCTATTATTTCCAGATTTTTCGTCTCATGCTAAATACTTTCAGAATCATTATTTAGAATTTATCAGCCAAAAAGATTGAATGATATTAAGTAAATATGAGAATAGTTTACTTTTCTGCCTTTAAACAATTACAATTTATGAAGATAATGTCGAGTTTTAGTTTGGAATAACGAATAGCTCCAAACATGATTATTAATTCTTTATATTATTGATTTCAGTTTTCAATATCGTGAAATATGTCCAGTTTAAGTCTATCTGAGGATAAGATAGTGTTTCTGAAGACATGACGTTGCCTAAATATAAATTGTTCGTTACTTATATAGTGGTTTATATCTAGTGGTTGGAAAACTATTAAACCATGTTTCCTCCTTAAATAGACGACACATGTGTCATATGATTGAACTTTCGAACGATTTGAAAGTATTTGTCACGTCATGGCATTTTGTTTCATGTGTATCCTGCCTTCCTAAAGTTTGCTATCACACAGTTTGTAAATGTTTCCAAGTTCAGTATGTTTTATCCTAGACTGTACTTGCTGGGAATTAATTAGTCCGCCTTGCAAGAACACGGCTACAGTGTTAAGGAAACATGTACCTCCAAGCGTGGTAATAAGGGCCATGACTGCTTTCTAGCTTATAGGTGCGTGTTTTCATCGGCTTGGGTAGTTATCCCTTTTTATTACGAATATTTCGGTGTTAGGATTCGCTAGGAGTGTACCTATCTTGTTAGCTTGTTATATTTTCAAAAGCTTTCAATTCTTGTTGGATTCAAGTTGGTTTAAGTAGCCCAATATGTTACCTTAGCAACATAAATGATTTCGCTCAAATTAAACTTTGATAATTTTTTCGATATTATTATGAGACATTTGAGAGAGAGCGCTAACACTGTATCCAGAAGGTTGTGCCCGCGCTATAAAACGAGGCGAAGAGAAAATGACCTGGGTGATGAGTAAAATTTAACGAAAGCTATGAACGGTACCTATGTATAACATTTTCAACACTGCTCGCTATTCAACGTGACGCAGACCAAATTCGTTTATCACGTGGCGTTGAAACCAACTTCCACGGGAATTGTACCCAGGGAAAAACTGAACTAGTTTCATGCGATGTTATAAACTACAAATTGATCCAGTGACCCACATACATATATATCAAAATCAGCTAGAGCTTCCTTCGGGAGTCAACTTACACACAGTCGCCAGCTGCTCGGGAGTTTTCCCGGAACGGCGGTTAATGTGGATCAAGGTCGTTCTTCATTAATCACTTCCAGCACATGCTCTAACGTGGTGGCTCGACTCCATAATAATTGGTCGTGATAATCATGTATGGGTTCTGGTTTTGCATTTAGACGCGGAGGCAATCTAAGTGAGACCCACAGAACATCAGTGATGTGAAAAATGTACTGCGTTGTTCAAATACCCCCTACATGTCCACGCTCGCAGTCTATAATCGAAAGCCTGGAATGAGTACGTGATATTTTTCAGTGTATTTTTATCTGTCCAATTATCTTTCAATGAGATGATAGAGAATATTTTTTTCATTGTATAGGTTTTATTGTACATATCTGGGCTTACAATGACTTACGTATGCGATATAAAATTAAAAAAGTAGGCTTCACATCCAGCAATCCTACAACAGGCTACAATAGGCATAGAATCTATAACTCGTACACGTTTAGTTTTAACTGTTCCGTTTCAATGCAGTGTGCGTGGGCTGTGAGGTGGCTTAAAGTTAGTATGTGTATGTGACGCTATGTTTGTAGGCCGGAGATTACTGTGTCATGTTAGTGTGCCCATCTTCGTGTGTTGCAGATCAGTGTCACGTTACTACGTGATCCTGAAGGAGTGGGTGATACAGGTCATTGTCGCAATACTAGACTGACTGACTGAGTTTGGTTTTACGCTGCTTTTAGCAATATTCCAGCAACATCACGGCGGGGGACACCAGAAATGGGCTTCACACATTGTACCCATGTGGGGATTCGAAGCCGGGTCTTCGGCGTGACGAGCCAACGCTTTAACCACTAGGCTACCCCACCGCCCCCACAATACTAGAGGATGTAAATGTAGGAACTATTGGAAAACATTTCAAAGTCATTTCACACAATATAATTGTCTCCTGTTATTCTGTCTGCGTCTTCTAGTGCAGCTCTGCTGTGATCATCCTTGTTGGGCGCCGCATCTCCCACACCAGGTTTAAAGATGTGCTGGAGAATTGAGGCTGCCATACAGTCACCGCTGACATTTGTCATTGTTCTCATTCGGCCCCTGAAACAGAAGCATACAAACATACATCTCATATGTACATTCTGGTTGTGCGGGCTATAGTCTTGTGCAGGATATAGTTTTGTGTATTATATAGCTATATAGATATTATATGTGATGCTACGGTGGTTGTACTATTAACATTTCGCCCTCGACAGGTTCTTCTGGGTGGACCATTGAGATCTTCACGCTTCAGTGAAAAGAATGCTCCTGAATATTGAATAGTTAAGCCAAATGTACAATTATTATCGCCTCAGACAACCACGTGAATAATATTATTTATTATTTTGATCGTTGTTTGACGGAAGTCTGCAAATAATCGAACCCGGACAAGACAATCCTGACTTCATGAGCATCCCTCTACGCATTTGGGATACGATTGCATCTGCCAGCTAAGTTAGCGAGGCAAACCACCTGATCGCCTCTTACGTGATGCTGAACATCAATTCTTTCCCGGTTCTTTACGGGTTATTGATAGGCCAATGGGCCTGCAATTCAGTATTCCTCTGTGTGTCTTTCCATTATCAAGCATGCCCTGTGGACTTCTGTATTTCCGGAAAACACGAGGTCAAACTTTACAAAATGCAGTACCAGGTCCTTACTAACACATGAAATAGTTGGTCCTCAGTAAATATGTACTCACAAACACCAGTCGACAGCCATTACCATGTACAGGTCCTTCACTGGCAGTCCTACAGAGATCATTACCATCATTGTGATCATAATCCCTGTGCCAGGAACTCCTGCTGCCCCTATACTGCCCAGTGTGGAGGCAAGGCTGGAACAAGAAACAAGATGACAGTTGTGTCCAAGCTGCTATGTAGCACAAACCACGTAATAGGTCAAAATTCCCCTTCATACCTTGCTAGGTTACTCACTTAATGTGTGACACAACATTTTCCTGTGAACGCAGTTCCTGTCACAAACCAGCTACACAATGAGCGTGGTGGACATTAATAATTACCAACACAAATACCTGACACTGATTTAGCCCAGCATCAACATTCCGACCAACCGTCACTGAGCACCCGAGCTCATAGTAATGCTCCTGATCAAAACGCAGAACACATGTCTGTATCCGCATATATCTCAAATTCCGATGTTCGTTGTAGCCGATATTACAGGTGGAAGGTTTGATGTGATGCAGATATTAATGATCAGACGTTTACGCTGGTATAAACTACAATGGCATGGCAAATCGAGAAACATAACCCACCGTCAAAGTTTTCTGGCGCCAGGACTTTTCCGCGAGGGAGCCACGGTTATGCATATTATCTTACACGAGTTTCGATAAATCCGTTTCCACCTCATGCAAGTAGCACTAGCCACACTTTCTTTGTGTGGCCAGTTTGTTCTCATTTGTGCTCTTCTGAGCACTGATCATGATCTTTGATTAGTAAGATACCATTGTGGAAAGACAACCTTCAGTTAAGCCTTTATTCTTTGTGCGACCTTGGGTCAATCAGATTCGATTTCATCAATGCGTTCAGTATGACGTAAACAAACCACTTGTACGCGTGAACTGTTTGGCCATGCACATACGTTCTTTGTTAGCTCATTCTTTTTCAAACCTGTGAATAAAACAGAATGCTAGATACCCCAATGTAAGCACTTGTAAAAACTGCAGATGAATCCTGCTTAGCTGAGCCAGATAGACGGAAGTGACAACTTGGAATATAGCTCCACCATCCATGTTAATAGTAGCCCCAATAGGTAGAACAAAACGGGTGATTGCCGGGTCAATCTTCAACTTTTCCTCACAACAACGTATTGTCACCGGAAGTGTAGCCGCACTGCAACGTAACATGTTGAATATGAGTGATTCTTGCAAAGCGATTGTAACGTGATGTGAAATCACTTAAGCGATATGGTGTTTCGTAAGCCAAGACAGAGAGCCTAACTAACTATAGGATCCACACTGTAAGTAATTCATACTGTGCATGAGTGACAGAGTTAACATTCACATCACACCGGCAATATTTTATCTTCAAAACATATTGTACCAGAGTTTACTTCTATGACACTGCACTATTGACAGTCAGGTACCAATGATGGACTATATTACTGCAGACCATGGGGGTGTACAGAACATTATTTAACCAAAACCCTGGTATTGCGTACCTGTTCTGACCAATTAATGTCCATACATAGTGGAGACGATGATATGATGAAAAAAGTAATTTTGTTCTGGAAGAAATTATTTTCTTTTTAGGTGGTGACTAAATCGATTCCTAATAGTTGTACATACAAAAATTGCATCTGGTAGTCAAGAGTTGGCAAACCTTGAGTCAGTTCCCAACGCAGTGGCGAGAGCTTGGAGTATTCCTAGAGATACTCTGAATGGGTTCTTTCTTGTGAAAGCGAAGTATATCAACGGAATGATGAACACAGTATGAATGAAGAGGCCAGTTAGACCAGTGACCATGTACATCCCAAGATGTTGAGCCGTCTCAGCGAGATCCTTTGCACCTAGAATCTTGCCAGTTACCAGAGAGAGGGATTCCAATCGGCGAGTACCTGAGGCGAAAAGACGCAAACACACATCCTAATAAAAACAAAGCTCCTATTTGTTGCCTAACGTCACAAAAATCACCATTCCTGTCACTGACGGCATGCTTTGAAGAAAGAGTTCCTGTCTGCCTTATGTATTTATGCATTGTCTCAAAATTCCAATCCACTCTTGATATTCGTCACAGTGATCACGTTTGTGAGTTTTTGTGATGCACCTACTAACGTCACTGTCCCCGACATAGAATACCGCAGTTCTTCATGTCGCCAGACATACACATTTCAGAAAAGTATCGTACAAATGTCATGTTTACCGCTTCCCGGAAACGGCACAGCCGGACGAATCCCGCAATTCCATCGGATGGCATAGCTAAAGCTTTGAGAAGCAAACTACTTTATACTTAAAATAAGCACCGGTCATAAAAGTTGGCCAGCCAGAATATTTTTATCACAAAGTTTTATAAAAATTATCGCTAGAAAATTATATCAGTTTTGGAAATTGTTTATGATTTCACAAACAAATTATGTACACTAATTGAAAGATATCCACTGGATATGCTAGATGTCGTTATGCAATTACTTGGACTTCCTTTCACTTAAAAAAGGTGTACAACTTAAGTAAAACATTCTTTATTATGTAAGAAAACTGATACTTCACTTATATTCTACTTACCACATGACATAGCCAACCATTTTCATAGTGATGAAGGAAATGGCATCGAAGAATTTAAGGAGAACATTGCCAGGTTTTCCCATTTTCCCAAGGACGGCTCCAAACACACAACAGTAAACCAGCAGGCCTGTAGAAATGGTACTATATTTTAAAACACGTTGCAGAAATTAATTAATTATAACATTCCATTGATAAGTTAATTCCTGCTGACATTTACATATTACGTGGAACATGTGTCATAAGAATTCATCCAAATACTTGTAGCTTGTTTATCATTTGCTACAAAGGATACAAAATATAAGTTTCGTCGAAGTAAATATCCCCCAAACCATCTATAATATCAAGACAGTATCTTTTTACAAACGAAATGTTGTTTCTCTGGCAGACATAATTATCTACCCGTGAAGATCCCGGTTATTTGTCTTGAGTAACCCATGCTTGTCGTAAGAGGCGACTAACGGGATCGGGTGGTCAGGCTCGCTGACTTGGTTGATACATGTCATCGTATTCCCATTGCGTAGATCGATGATCATGCTGTTGATCACTGGATTGTCCGGTCCAGACTCAGTTACTTACAGACTGCCGCCATATAGTTGGAATATCGTTGAGTCCAGTGTTAAATAACAAACCAACCAACCATCCTTTGTGGGACGGGACTTTGGAATACGCATGACGCCTGTGATTTGTGTGTACTCTTCAAAAGAAGTTAAATACCAACTACTTCATACATATTAAGGACATTAAGCTGTCAGGAAGAAAGTGGGTGCTCTTTATAATTAACTTCTTTTCAGTAGTATATTATGAGTATTATGCATTTTCATATTGGCCAAGTTAACCCTTTGGGGAGAGCTGACATAGCTTAATTCGTGAAATCAAGCCTTACCGATTGTATTGACTCCGTCCTTGTATTCAAGTTTTGCCACCCACTCGGGATTGCGTCCATGCATCTCCATTTCATGTTGTTCTTGGGTTGATACATTTGTTCCAGAAACAAACGAGTTTGTTTCATTTCGGTCTATATTTCCCATTGATGTCTCTTTCTTCGTGTACCCTGTGCCAGTAGTTTGAAAGGCCGCACGCACGATGTTTTCAGGGAACAAGTTTCTAAACAAAATAATCAAGGATGCTGTTCAGGGAATGTCTATTTGTTAAACGATCCTTTCTGAGTAAATTTAACGACTTTTACCAAAGACGTCGGACAACAGATTTCCAGCCCCTAAAAAGGCTATGGGAAGCGCATTCTACACGTCTTAGAGCTATCGTTGTCTTGTGATATACGTGTACATTGGTTTTTGCGCATATATATGACGAGCTGGGTTTTTTGACATACGAATGCTTCCTTTAACATTTTGGGTAGGACTGGTTACTTGAGGTTTAAAGTATTTTAAGACACACAAAATATATTTTTAAGGTATGTTTTAATAAATAGATATCCTAAGTGTGTCCAGTGTTACGTTTCCCACCTCACAAGGTCCATGAAAACATCCCTTGAAGAAACGATACGAGTGTCATCGGAAGTATGCCCATTCGCTGATGTGACGTCAATGTTTCCAGGTTTGATGGCGAAAACAAGGATAAACCCTAAGATGATCGCGATCAATGTTGTAGATACATAATACACGAACGTGAAAAGTCCCATCTTTCCTGATGTTTGACGATCCATGCCTGCAACACCTGAATCACACAACAATGGAGATGTATGGAGGCTGAACTCTTGTTGAATGTAGAAGCGTATTACCACTTCGCAGTTAACGGTAAAATACATAGTAATTACCATTTATTGCAATAATATCTGAAGATATGTCTTTTAAACAATGAGCAACACAGGGATATATTATGTATGTTTTGGATAATCAAAATATGTTTGGCTGCCCTCAAGGAGAATAACATCACATGTCATGACTGACTGAAACGCTGATTTGCCTTAAACAACATGCAACGTTCTTTAGCACCTTTTAAAGCAAGACAAGTGTGAAGGTGGAGTAGGTGAGACTTGTTAGAGAAACAGAAACCGGCCATTTGTCTGAATAAAGTCATATCCAATGCGGCACCTACACATGTAGACACCCCCCAGGAATGTTGGAAAACAAATTCGTCCAAGAACGAACTGACCTGTGATCATGCTGGACACTATCAGGGGCACCATCAGCATCTTCAACATCCTCATAAATATTTCTCCTGGAAACTCTACCACGGCAATGGTGTCTGATGAAGGATTGAGTCGCCGACAAAGAAGCCCCAACCGTCGTTCCAAAGAACACTGACACTATCGTTGATATAAGCAACGCATTTTCGCGAAGCAGCATCAGGATCTGTCAACATGTACATGGAGGAATCAAAGAATGAAACGTTTGGAGTCAGGTCTGATTCTCACGGCGAATAGCTGGAAAATTGCCGTTGTGGCGTAAAACAATATTCACTTATTTATTGATTGGAGTCAGGATTAACAACTATACTCATTGTATTGTCATGTGAATATCGGAGTTGGTGAATGCATTTATCAAATGTCCAGGTTGATGGGTTACCAAGACGATCATCGAGATTGAGTGAGTGGGTCGGGTTTAGCACTAAACAAGATATATCACTGTGTGACAGAGGAAAGTAATCCAGTTGTCAGATGTTTTATACTTTTGTGAAACCCACGGGGATGGGCATGATGCTGACAAACCTGAAACATAATCGGAGCGACCCTTATTCGAACCCACAATCAAGGGTTTCTGGCGTCCCCTTGAGGACACACATGAATGAGCGTGCAGGGCAAGTTGTTCCCTGTGGAATATGGTCCGGGATAATTAGCCTTCCCATAAATTTGACACTGACTTCATTCATTCAACACACATATTATCATCATCAATCTCATCAACAGTATTATGAAATACAACCATTAGGCAATATTAGCACTATCATCATGATACAAACACACATATTATCATCATCAATCTCATCAACAGTATTATGAAATACAACCATTAGGCAATATTAGCACTATCATTATGATACAAACATACATTATCACAAAATATCACATTTTATCATACAATGGATAGTGTTCTCGGCAGGATAAAGCCAACGGATATTTTCGGTATCCGTTGGGGTCATATACGGATATCGATGCAAATTAGAGAGGTCATATGCAAATTTCAGGGACTACTTTCACAGTGTAAACAAACATGGCGTCAAGGGTCGGCGGTCGTGTCCGGCTTAACGGCCGTGGTTACGGTACTGTCAGTGCTTTGATCCCAGAAAACCCATGCCTGGTTCTGATAGATGGAGTAGATTACAAAGCGAACATAGAAATTGAAAATGAAGAAAGTCTCAGGGCCCCTTTTCATTATATTATATTTTTTTTTACTATGAACAATTTTCAGTAAAATATGTTCATTTCAGAGACTAGTTGTTAGTCTATATCTCCGTAAGCAAGTGGAGTCTTGTGTTCACCAGCTCAGAGGTAACTAAAAAGTGAATCACCTGTTGTTCTAAGAGATAATCACGGTCCAGTGACCTGGACCCTTTAAACAATACCTGCTGGCAAACTGGGGACACCCCATCCAAGTATCATCTGCCGAGATAATGATGCGTCATGACAAAAGATCACGTGAATTATTTGTCGCGCTTTTTGGTACTCAGTATTAATTGTAATCTGTGCACGTTCATCACACATAAACGTTTTACATTTTGCTTTCACGGGAAGACTTCAAGAGGAGAAGGGGGCGGTGGGGTAGCCTGGTGGTTAAAGCGTTTGCTCGTCACGCCGGAAGCCCGGGATCGTTTCCCCACATGGGTACAATGTGTGAAGCCCATTTCTGGTGTCCCCCGCCGTGATGTTGCTGGAATATTGCTAAAAGCGGCGTAAAGCTATACTCACTTTCATGGCAAATTTTTTTTTGTCATCTTTTGTAAATATGTCACTGTGCCTGTAATGTCCACAACAGTGAATTGACAATTACACAACCCCTTCAGTGTATAATTCCAAACAGAATTTCATCTTACAAATCTTTGTAAAATAGAAGACATTTACTCATCGCAAATAGCAGCAAAGTTGCTGATGCGGCGTTAAGCAAAACTCACTCACTCACTCATCTGAAAATTCTTATTCATTTTGGGGTTGATATGATCCGCAAGAAAATGACAATATTTGTTTTGAATTACAATTGCGCTGTTCGTAATGGTTCTGGCATTCCAAATTAAACAACTTGTCACATACCCTTTGTCTTCGTTGAGTCCTTCCACCCTTCATAGTGAAGTCAGGCCTGTTTCAGAGCTCCAAATGTTCAGAATCCAAATGTGAACAGTTAGATCCTCGCGATCTCTCACGCTTTTAGCTCTGTCGGCTACGTCCGGTGTGTATTGAAACGTATATAACTGCCAGGATGGACAATTATGTAATTGTTGCTGACCTATGACACACGTTCCCTTATCCTAGTTGCCTAGCCTGTTTCCCGTCAAAACGCATTAACCAGACGTATTCAGGAAGTTCGTCGTATAGTTGATCGGTTTATACCATAACCATTTGATTTGACTGGGGACCGAAATGTAGTATCAAAGACATAATAAAGCCCCGGTTTTATTTTTATAATTCAGCTGGCATCATACAATTACACCAAATATTCCTTGAGGCTGTGGAAACGGTTTTGTCGCATTGATTTACTGTGGCCTCTTGGGGTGGTGGGGTAGCGTAGTGGCTACAGCCGAAGAACCCAGTTCGATTCCCCACATGGGTACAATGTGTGAAGCCCATTTCTGGTGTCCCTCGTCGTGATATTGCTGGAATATTGCTGAAAGCGGCGTAAAAACATCCTCACTCACTTGCTCTCTCACGCCATAACACACATTAATCTTGCGATGTGTTTCACTCACTCACTGGTTTCTACAAATGTCACAACAGAAACAATAGTACATACGTAGTTTGTTTATTTGCTATTTAACGACGCAGTCACCAATATTCCAGCTATGTACATAATCGAGTTTGGACCAGACAATCCAGTGATCAAGAGCATGAGCATCGCTCTACGCAATTGGGATACAATGACATGTGTCAACCAAGTCAGAGAGCCTGACCACCCAATCCCGTTAGTCGCCTCTTACGACAAGCATGGGTTAATTACTGAAGATCAATTCCAACCTGGATCTGCGGGTTATTACATAGATAGAGGCCGCACGGTGTACAAGTTACAGTGACAGTAGTGTGATTGTTATATTACGTTTAGGTTCTTACCATTGTCAATAATCAGCGAACAGTAAACTATGAGTTTAAAGGAATTCTGTATTTAGATATAATTATTGAATATCAACGCCAGGTTATAACCAGTCTCAATCATCTTGAAACAGATCATATTTGGCAAAAGGCAAAATAGTGGTGACACGGATCATATAAGGCTACTGATTATCAGAAACGACACCACCATGTATTCGCTTAACTGAGTCATTCCTTTTTTTAAAAAAAATATAGTAGTTAATTGATTAATTTGGGGGCTACAAACGCAGATTCTCTGCTAAGACTTTATCCAGAAGGTTGTATCCACGCCATAAAACGAGGTGAACAGAAAATGACGCGAATGATAAATATAATTTAACGAAAGCTATGGACGGTACCCATGTATTACATTATCTACACTACGTGTCAGCTTACGCTATTCAACGTGACGCATACTAAATTCATTTATCACATAGCGTTGAAACCAACTTCCACGGGAATTGTACCCAGGGAAAAAACTGAACTAGTTTCATGCGATGTTATAAACTACAAATTGGTCCAGTGACCCACATACATATATGTAAAAAATCAGCTAGAGCTTCCTTCGGGAGTCAGTTACACTCAGTCGCCAGTTGCTCGGGAGTTTTCCCGGAACGGCGGTTAATGTGGATCAAGGTCGTTCTTCATTAATCACTCCCAGCACATGCTCTAACGTGGTGGCTCGACTCCATAATAATTGGTCGTGATGATCATGTGTGGGTTCTGGTTTTGCATTTAGACGAGGAGGCAATCTAAGTGAGACCCACAGAACATCAGTGATGTGAAAAATGTACTGCGTTGTTCAAATACTCCTACAGGTCGACACAGGGCAGTCTATAATCGAAAGCCTGGAATGAGTACGTGATATTTTTCAGTGTTTTTTTTTTTTTTCATCTGTCTAATCATCTTTCAATGAGATTATAGAGGTTACTATTTTCATTGTATAGGTTTTATTGTACATATCTGGGCTTACTATGACTTACGCATGCGATATAAAATCAAATCATAACGTTTCGCATCCGACAATCCTACTATAGTGAATGAGTGAGTTTAGTTTTACGCCGCACTCAGCAATATTCCAGCTATATATTCTCTAAGTAATCGAGTCTTGACCAGACAATCCAGGGATCAACAGTATGAGCATCGATCTACGCAATTGGGATACGATGACATGTGTCAACCTAGTCAGCAAGCCTGACCACCCGATCCCGTTAGTCACCTCGTACGACAAGCATTGGTTACTGAAGATCAATTCTAACCCGGACCCTCACGGGTCAAATCCTACTATAGGCCAGATGAATATTGCTGCTTGAACATTTAGGAAAGCTACTCAGACATTGCATGTAGCATTACATATACGAGGTAAATATTATGTTGTGTTTTGTTGAACGCCGTCTCAGCAAGATTCCAGCTGTATGATTGCGGTCAGTAAATAATCGAGTCTGGACTAGACATTCCAGTGATCAACATCATGAACATCGATCTTGGGATACAGGTAAATATTATGCACAAAATGATGGGGTTTTCTCGTACACATAATGATTTAATTTTAGATCTTCTGTTTCAGTGCAGTGTGCGTGCGCTGTGAGCATGTGTTAAAAGATAGTATGTGTATATGACGCTGTGTTTGTAGGCCAGAATCATGTTCGTGTGTCATGTTAGTGTGGCCATCTTCGTGTGTAGCAGATCAGTGTCACGCTACTATGTGATCCAGATGGAGTGGGTGTTTTACTATATTACAGGCCATGCTCACAATACTAGAGGATGTAAATGTAGGAAATATTTTGGAAATATTATTCCACATATCACACAATATAATTGTCTCTTGTTATTCCGTCTGCGTCTTCCGGTGCAACCCTTCTGTGGTCATCCCTGCTGGATGCCGCATCTACCACGCCAGGTTTGAAGAAGTGCTGGAGAATTGAGGCTGCCATACAGTCACCGCTGACATTTGTCATTGTTCTCATACGACCCCTGAAACAGAAAAACACAATATAAAATACAAATGAAATATAATATATATATATATATATACATATATATATATATATATATATATGATACTATGGTAGTAGAATTATTGAAAGACATTTCTTCCTCCACAGTTTCTCCTGGGTGGACTATTTGGATCTTCACCCTTCAGTGAAGTGAATGCTCCTGAATATTGAATATTAAAGCCAAATTTACGAGTATTAGTGCCTCAGACAACCACGTGAATAATGTAAATTTTGTATTGTTTTTTTACCTGCAATTCAGCATTCTTCTGTGTGTTTTTCCATTATCAAGCATGTCCTGTGAACAACTGTACTTCCGGAAAACACGAGGGCAGACTTTACAAAATACAGTACCAGGACCTTACTAACACATGAAATAGTTGGTCCTCAGTACATATTTACTCACATACACCAGTCGACAGCCAGTACCATGTGTAGGTCCTTCACTGGCAGTCCTACAGAGATCATTACCATCATTGTGATCAAGATCCCTGTCCCAGGAACTCCTGCTGCCCCTATACTACCCAGTGTGGAGGCAAGGCTGGAAAAAGAAAGACAGAATGTCACGTGTGTCGAAGATGATATGTTGCAGAAGTCACGCAAAAGATCAAAATTCCTCTACATACCTTGCTAGGTTACTCACTTAATGTGTGACACAATATTGTCCTGTGAACGCAGCTCCTGTCACAAACCAGCTACACAATGAGCGTGGTGGACATTTATAATTACCGAAACAAATACCTGACACCGATTTAGCCCAGCATCAACATTCCGACCAACCGTCACTGAGCACCAGAGCTCATAGTAATGCTCCTGATCAAAACGCAGAACACATGTCTGTATCCGCATATATCTCAAATTCCGATGTTCGATGTAGCCAATATTATTGGTGGAAGGATTGACAATATCAATGATAAGACGTTTACGCTGGTGAAAACTACAATGGTATGGCAAATCCACCGTCAATGTTTTCTGGCGTCAGAACTGTTGTTTCTTCTCGAAGGTTATGCATGCTTTCATATTTCGAGTTTCGTTAAATCGTTTCCACCTTATGCGACTGTAACATTTTATTTGTGGCATATTTTGTTCTCATGTGTGCTCCCCCTAAGCACTGATCATGATCTTTGATTTAGAAAGATACTATTGTGGAAAAACAACCTTCAGTTAAGCCTTTGTTCTTTGTGTGACCTTGGGTCAATCAGATTCGATTTCATCAATGCGTTCAGTGTGACGTAAACAAACCACTTGTACGCGTGAATTGATGTTGGGACATGCATATACGTTCTTTGTTAGCTCATTCGTTTTCAAACCTGTGTGTAAAACAGAATGTTAGATACCCCAATGTAAGCACTTGTAAAAACTGCAGATGAATCCTGCTCAGCTGAGCCAGATAGACGGAAGTGACGACTTGGAATATAGCTGCACCATCCATGTTAATAGTAGCCCCAATAGGTAGAACAAAACGGGTGATTGCCGGGTCAATCTTCAACTTTTCCTCACAACAACGTATTGTCACCGGAAGTGTAGCTGCACTGCAACGTAACATGTTGAATCTGAGCGATTGTTGCAAAATCGGTGACTTATTGTGATTGTGAAGAGATCTGATATCACGAAATCAATATGTGTTTTCGTGTTAAGAAGTCTCGTAAGCCACGACTGAGAGTCTAACTATAAAATTCACCTTGTAAGTAATTCATACTATGCATTATTAGTATTTATATTCGTTTAAGATCAATCAATCAATCTGTATTCTCTTTTTAACTATTAAGAGCATTGGATATATATTGCACATAGATTTGATTACATTGTTGGAAGGTCGTTGCATAATTTACAGTTTCTGCGTAGCTTTAACACGGTTATTGATAATAGGTATAAACTTTGATAATTTCTTCAGAATAGACACTGTCAGTTTGTTGGATGCGAACAATGATTTCATCCGTTATCAAGCAAATGATAACGGTGTTAGGATCTTCACAGAAAGGTCGCATCCACTGCAATAAAAATTTTCTATCTATAAAAAGTGTCCCTCTTCATCATACCAGCTTCTAAATGCCACTGAAGGAAACAGTAGGCAAACCTTGAATCAGTTCCCAAAGCAGTGGCGAGAGCTTGGAGTATTCCTAGAGATACTCTGAATGGGTTCTTTCTTGTGAAAGCGAAGTATATCAACGGAATGATGAACACATTATGAATGAAGAGGCCAGTTAGAATAGTGACCATGTACATCCCAAGATGTTGAGCAGTCATTGCGAGATCCATTACGCCTAGAATCTTGCCAGTAACCAGAGAGAGGATTCCAATCGGCGAGTACCTGAGGCGAAAAGACGCAAACATACAATAACAAATGTGGTCGTGTGATCCTGTTTCAGCTGTATTTAGACATCAGGCTGCTACAGGTGGTTAGCAATGTTAAAGCTATATCAGTTTTTGGAATATATGCTCACGTTACTTTAACTTGTTGATATTCGTAAGTAGAAATGTGTTTCAGGACATCAGTATCACACACTCTCCTGAATACCCCAAGACGTTCCAATCGAAACACTCAGTGGACAGCAGAAGGTACAGATTTTGACCTTGATATGAATAATGTCTGATGATTGGTTGGTTGTTTTGTTGTCTAACGCGTGTGTGAACCAGACAATGCAGTCCTCGATCATGTAAGTCGCCTCTTGGGATAAGCATTGGTTATTGAAGACAAATTCTAACCCAGATCTTCACGGGTTAAATATCTGATGAAGTATTAAAACTGATATCAAGTACGATGTCTTTGAAAACACTTTGTTTCACTTTAACTGATTGAAAACATCAATAAACATTAGAAGTATCAGTGTTTGAGATTCAATTTCGTGACCTGTTGGCCCTAAATGATACCGCGGTTACAAACTGGAGCGACGGCATGGCAAATGTTCATAACACAAATCATTTTCCATATGTAGATCGCAGGTGGCGCCACAGAAATGTTCGCACGATACTATCAGAGTGTTAAGATCCACACAAATAGTCAGAGTATCATTCTGAAAATTCAATTAATTCGTATGACAATGACCTTGGTATTACACATGGCGTAATTCAAAACGTCAACAGTGGATATTATCCAGATTTGTTTCACTGTCCAAACAGATCCACTTCCAATGGAAAGCAAATAGTGATACAAAATAAATGTATCTCTAGAAATAGTGATGACAGCGGGTGATTGCGGAAGGGATAATCTTGTCCTGCCCTGCCGGTAGGAGCCACATTTTACACCATTGTTTAAGAATAAAGTTCCTGTTTGTTGCATATTTAACGCCACAACCATCAATATGCCGGCTTCCGACGGCGTGCTTTCAAGAAAATGTTCTTGTTTGTCATTAATTATGTATTTGTGCATTGTCTCCAAATTTCAATCCACTCTTGATCGCTTCACAGTGATCATGTTTATCAGTTTTTGTGATGCACCCACTATAACGTCACTGCCTGTTGGCACACCACACTGCAGTTCAACATTTTCTTTGAAAGTGAGTTTCGTTACATGTAAAATCCTTTCGTTTATATGTCAACAGGTTTCATTATATACATTTCAGAAAGGTCTGGCAGTCAATCAGTTAGACGTTTCCACTTCCAGTAAATGGCGCCAGTCACTATCGGACGAATCATTATCGGATGACATAGCTGAGCTTTGGAAAGCAGAATAGTTTCTACTTACAAATAGCACTGGTCATAAAGTTGGCCGGCTAAAACAAAAGTTCATAAAAATCATCTCTGAAAAAATAAATCAGTTTAGGTAACTTGTTTATGATTTCGCGAAACAAAATTACGTACCGAAAAGAAGCTGGATGCCTTTATGCTATTACTAGTACTTTGGCTTCCTTTCAGTTTAAAAAATGTATTCTGAAAAATTAAAACAGTCTTTATTGTGTACGAAACTTAATACTTCACTTATATTCTACTTACCACATGACAGAGCGAACCATTTTCATAGTGATGAAGGAAATGGCATCGAAGAATTTAAGGAGAACATTGCCAGGTTTTCCCATTTTCCCAAGGACCGCTCCAAACACACAACAGTAAACCAGCAGGCCTGTAGAAATGGTAATATATTTTAAAACACGTTTCAGAAAGTAATTTATAGCGTTCCATTGATAAGTTAGTTCCTGTTGACATTTACATATTACGTGGAACATGTGTCATAAGAATTCATCCCAATACTTGTAGCTTGTTTATCATTTGCTACAAAGGATATTGAATACATTATTACCCACGTGGTCAACGTATGGGTAGTTGAATACTAATCTCGTACGTCACACGAGTTTCGTATCGCGTTGACCTGTCTCGTAACGACATGACCTGAGATTCTACCGATTTGATTGATAACCGATGACCTCTCAATTAGGTCACGCTCTGACGTAACTATGTTTTCATTCATAACATACACGTGAAGTAATTCATTCTACAACTTATATGCATTATGGGAATGTAAACATAGCGAACGTTGTCGTGTCGCTGTTGTATTGTGAGTCGAACTGAGACATTATATCTGTCGAAAAACATAAACGCAATGTTTCCACCAGTGATGTTAGCCGAGTGAAGCAACTGCAAACCAAGAAACGGGGTGCTATGGAGTAGTTTACTGTAGGAGTCTGTGCGAGGCGATGACAACTGACATGCGTCGTGACGTCGGTTACCAAGGTAGTGACGTCATTACAGTGTGACGTCATGCAAATAGTGTACTACAGTACAAAACTCTTCCGCAACCTCCTTATGAAGCCGGTTTCGGTTTGAAACCATACAAATAACAAAAACACAATTTTGTCCATTAAATGCATGTAAGACGTGGGTAATAAATAAAATACCACACTCGGTCTCATTACATACGAATTATACGAACGTCGTGGCGTTCCTATGGTATCTGACCTCGCTTTCGCTCGGTCAGATACCATAGGAAGGACACTCGTTTCGTATAATTCGTATGTAATGAGACCTCGTGTAGTATTCTCTATATATCCGCCGGGGTAAATATGCCCCAAACCATCTATAATATCATGACAGTATCCTTTTACAAACAAAATGCTGTTTCTCTGTCAGACATAAGTATATACCCGTGAAGATCCTGGTTATTTGTCTCCAGTAACCCATGCTTATCGTAAGAGGCGACTAACGGGCTCGCTGACTGGGTTGACACTTGTCATCGTATCCTCGTTGCGTAATTGGAGATCGATGATCATGCTGTTGATCAATGGATTGTCTGGTCCACACTTGATTACTTACAGACGGCCGCCATATAGCTGGAATAGTGCTGAGTGCTCTGGTAAATAACCAAACAACCAAACTTTGTGGAACGAGACCATGTTTCATGCAATACACATGACGCCCGTGATATGTGTCTACACCTCAAGAGAGGGTAAAGAACTCCATTCATATTACAGGCGTTTAGCTGTCAGGAAAAAATTGGGTGCTCTTTAAATTATTTTCAGAAGTATATTATGAGTATTATGCATTTTCATATGGGCCAATTTAACCCTTTTGAGTGAAAACAAGCCTTACCTATTGTGTTGACTCCGTCCTTGTATTCAAGTTTTGCCACCCACGTGGGATTGCGTCCATTTTGTCCATGCATCTCCATTTCATGTTGTACTTGTGTTGACACATTTGTTCCAGAGACAAACGGGTTTGTTTCATTTCGGTCTATATTTCCCATTGATGTCTCTTTCTTCGTGTAACCTGTGCCAGTAGTTTGAAAGGCCGCACGCACGATGTTCTCAGGGAACAGGTTTCTAAACAAAATAATCAATGATGCTGTTCAGGGAATGTCTTTTGTGAAACGATCCTTTCTGAGTGAATTTAACGACTTTTATCAAAGGCTTGGAAGAACAGATTTCCAGCCCCTAAAAAGGCTATGAAAAGAGCATTCTACACGTCTTGGAGCTATCATTGTCTTGTGATACACATGTACAGTGTACACTGGGATTTGCGCATAAATGTTTTCTTAACATGCGAATGCTTCCATTAGCGTTTTAGGGTTGGACTGGGTAAATGAGCATCAGAGTATTTTACGTCTATGTGGCAACGTCCTAACTACACTAGACACACAAAATATATTTTTAAGGTATTTATTATTAATAATCCCACCTCACAAGGTCCATGAAAACATCCCGTGAAGAAACGATACGAATGTCTTCGGAAGTATAATCATTCGCTGTTGTGACGGCAGTATTTCCAGGTTTGATGGCGAAAACAAGGATAAACCCTAAGATGATGGCAATAACTGTGGTGGACACATAATACAGGAACATGAAAAGTCCCATCTTTCCTGATGTTTGACGGTCCATGCCTGCAACACCTGAATCACACAACAATGGAGATGTCTCTTATTGAATGCAGAAGCGCATTACCACATCGTAGTTAACGGTTAAATACATGCCAATTCTTGCAATAAGATCTGAACACGTGTCTTTTAAACAATGAGTAAACATAGGAATATTTTGCTTATGGTTTGGACAGATAATCTCAAAATGTCTGGCTGCCGTATCAGAGGATAACATCAAATGTCTTGTCTGGCTGGGAAAGTGTTGTCTCACACAACAAACAACCCTCTTCCCAACCAGCCCTAATATTGTATAGCACCTTTTAAAACAATACAAGTTTGAAGGTGTTGTTGGTGAGAATGGTTAGTGGAAGAGAGATTAAGTCATAAAGTCATTCTTCTGGCTCAGATCAAACGCATTGCGAAGACACAATCCAGGAAAGTATGAAAACAAATTCGTCTTGAACGAACTGACCTGTGATCATGCTGGACACTATCAGTGGCACCATCAGCATCTTCAACATCCTCATAAATATTTCTCCTGGAAATTCCACCATGGCAATGGTGTCTGATGAAGGATTGAGTCGTCGACAAAGAAGCCCAACCGTTGTTCCAAGGAACACTGACGCTATCGTTGTTATAAGCAACGCATTTTCGCGAAGCAGCATCAGGATCTGTCAACATGTACATGGAGGAATCAAAGGATGAATCGTTTGGAGTCAGGTCTGATTCGCGCCGCGAATAGCTGGAAAATTGTCGTTGTGGCGTAAAACAACATTCACTCATTTATTCACTGGAATCTCTACGCATATACGCATTGTCATGCGGAGTTGGTGAAAGCATTTATAAAAAAAGCAGTGAATTGGATGTAACATTATACCAGATAGATCATTGTGTGCCAGGGGAAGCTAAGAGGCGCCAGGGCTGAAAACATTTAATAATTCCAAGCTGAAATTCACCTGAAAATCAGCTTTTTGTAAAATATACGACCTTTTCTCATCGGAAATAGCTTCTTCATTTTGGGCTTGATATGATCCACAAGAAAATGACAATATTTTTTTTGAATTACAACTTGTCACATACCCATTGTCTACGCTGAGTCCTTTCACCCTTCATAGTGATGTCAGGCCTCTTTCAGAACTCTAAATCTTCAGAATCCAAACATGAACAGTTAGATCCTCGCGATCTCTCACGCTTTTAGCTCTGTCGGCTACGTCCGGTGTGTATTGAAACGTATGCAACTGCCTGGATGGACAATTATGCCATTGCTGCTGACCTATCACGCATGTTCTCTTAACCTAGTTGACTAGCCTGTTTCCCGTCAAAACGCATTAACTAGACGTATTCAGGAAGTTCGTCGTTTTGTTGATCGGTTTATACAATAGCCATTTTATTTTCAGACGCGGGCCGGAATGAATAAAGTCTCACGCTTTATTATGTTGATATAGTTGACATCTTAGTACAATTACAGCAAAGATTCCTTTAGGCTGTGAAACGGTTTTGACGCTTTAGTTTATTGTGGCTTTAAGGGGCGGTGGGGTAGCGAAGCGGTTAAAGCGTCCGCTCGTCACGTCGAAGACCCGAGTTCGATTCCCCACATAGGTACAATGTGTGAACCCCATTTCTGGTGTTCCCCATCGTGATATTGCTGGAATATTGCTAAAAGCGGCGTAAAACCATCCTCACTCATTCACTCGCTCACTATACATTATTTAATGAGACGGTAGTGATATAATTAAATAAGTCTGAGATGAGTAGACAGAACCCAGCGCCTCCACTAACTGGTAGGGCAGCTGCATGTCAATATTTCAACTTTATATTCTGTTTTACACCACACACGTCAGTATTCCGGTTACATCAACGACATTACGAAAATGAGTCTTGACGAGATAAACTAGTGACTGATATTATGAAGGTCGGGGTACAATAATACCCAAACCCGCAAATATCTCCAGTAGACCATTCTTATTGTAAGAGGCGACTAAAGGGACCCTGCGTGATCAGGCTCGTTGACGGAGTTGCTGCATGTCATGGTATCCAAATCGCGTAGATCGATACTTAGGATGTTAATCACTGCTTTGTCAATCACCAGATTCAGTTAGGTTTAGACCACAGTCATATGGCTGGAACACTGCGTCGGCGGCGTTACGCAAGGACCAAGGAATCCTGCACAGTAAAGCAAGTTAAGGGAGTCTCACCAGCGGATGTATTTAGGCACCTCTGACTAACCACAAATCTTCACAGGTTTCAAGTTTAGCCGCCTTTGGGATGAGTGAGTGAGTTTAGTTTTACGCCGCACTCTGCAATATTCCAGCTACATAGCGGCGGTCTGTAAATAATCGAGTCAGCATTTTGCATTTTGAAATTTAAGGTATATTTGCACCGACCTGCGTTTTTTTTCTAAAACCATTTCTTTTTAATGGGTTTCTGCGGACTAGATCTGTTACAATACTTACAGTAAATAGTTATACTTAGATCCTATTGTATTATCATCAGCTGTTCATTAGTAAATCTAGATTGTCCATCGGTGGTGTGAAATCAATCTATTTAGCATTTACACCGTGTCCCAATTGCAAGCACATTGTGATTATAAGAGTGGGTGAGTAGATTCGATGCTACTTTTAGCAATACATTGTATTCCAGCAATATCACGGCAGGGGACACCAGAAATGGGCTTCACACATTGTACCCAGGTGGGGAATCGAACCCGTGACAAGCGATATTAATAATATTAATATTTTAAAACGGATAACTTTCCTTATTTCAGTTATTCCATACTGACGTGCATCGTTTTGAAGTCTACCAATTGCCTGTTATAAATAATTTCTCTGAAAATATTGTCTGTGTTCACCCTTCACATGGGCTTATTATTGTTCTGTACACATTTTGTCCGTCCGTTGAGATTAAATGACAAACTTTCGTAGCTTCCGTAGCTTTTATAATCTGTTTAGCGACCACGTGTCGTGTCAAAAGTAGCCCCCGCCATAACATTTCCAAACAAAGGTGTTTTCTTTTTCCAAAATTTCAAAATTCAGACAAACATGCAAAGAACACCGATTAATACAGCACAGGAATTTCAGTCCTTCTGACAGTCATTGATGATTTTAAGGCCTCTTTATCTATCTTCCTGAAACATCGTTGCTGAAAACTATATCAAACCTTGTAACAAGTTCAGATAATGATTAGGTATATAATTCATCATAATAAATGTGTAGTTTGTACGATATTAAGATTACCAGTTGTCCCAATTTAGATATACAGATCTATAATTTGTCATGAATCAGACCTCAGATTGCAGTGTGGCGTCTTCATTACCTTCACGGACTATTGCTTTGCTTGAAGCAGACGGATTCTGGCGACGTGTTGTTCACGGGGTCGACCACTACGTGGACTGTCACCAGTGCTGTTGGTGGCGTTGTTTCGCTGTCTAAAACGTTCTATCGTTCGTACGCTAACATTAAAGTCAGCAGCAATGGCTCGAGCACGTTGACCAGCGTCTAGACGTCCAATGGATTGTTGTAGTTGATCTCTCGTTAACCTAGCCATAGCTGCTGTGTTCAGAAAACAAATGAACGATTGCCATTCAAGCCGGCAATTTATGCCTGAATGCATGCATGATGTACATGCATCTCGATTTTACTGTTATGTTTGTGCGAACTCTTCCCTTTCCACAAACAAAAACATTTCAAACCTCAGTCTCAAACAATACTTTATTGGGTAAAACACGCTGTACGATCATGATTAATATTTTCCACAAAATGGACCTCCGGTGTATAATTAAAAAGAAGTTCAAATACTCCATTAATACTTAAATGTCATTTCCAATATTACGACGTTTCCTTTGCTTTCAGTATAGGTTAATAGCGTGAACATATCCATCGAGGCCGCAGCTACACAGTTAAAAATCCCTTAATGATTCATTACTGACTGAATGCTATAATTTGCAATTTCGACAGAGGGTGAAGATGGGAGGGATCATACCACAGGGACACATTATACTGACTCCAAGCACAACCGCCAGGCACGGTAACAACAAGTAACATGTGATGATGTGTACTGGTATGACACGGCCACGGAATCGAACCACTGACCTTTCGCCCTCCGTGCTAACGTTTTATCCACTATACTACTAAATTTGATTGGATTAAGATGTACAGGTTTACCTTATCGCGATCTGTATACGTCAAAACTTCTTGCAAGGATATACTTTATAATTTGCAGACTCCTTGCTGCATAACCCTCACTACCTAATTGATTAACGTTTACCATTTAAATAGTTTGTATGCTTTTATATTGAACATAATGCCCTGAGCTTGTGTTTCATATAGACTTTAATCTTGATTTACAAAAATCATTTTCTATACTCATGCCAATAATGGTTGTCACCTCCCAACCCCAACCCCAACACACCTCACATCCCCACCCCACCCACCCTCTGAATTAAAAATTATTGAAGGGGTGACAACCATTATTGGCATGAGTATATTTAAGGTCTTTTTAAATATTTCTTTCTCTAGTCTTGGTTGTTCAATAGACTCTGACTTTAACTGAGAATTCTGACGATTATGCAAAAGGGTTTTGGCTTTACATTTAAATTTGCTGTTAGCTCTGATAATACATGTTTAACGTGGCAAGTAACGACCAACTTGGTGCATATTCAATGGCCCACCAACCCCAGCGACAAGGTCCGACTTTCTTTCTATCCGAAACAAATATTTGTTTCTATTGCATGTACAATGTATGACCTGAATAACAGCGCAATAAGTACAATCGTATATACTAATTACATCTCGTCGATGAGGGCGCGATCAATTATGCACTTAATAGTGTTCTGACTGACGCTTGTGTTGGCACTCACCTTGTTAATGTAATCATGATGATTAAAACATCCTCTAACGGCTGCATACACGGACCAGGCACAATGAATAATTAACTTAAATAGCAATAAACTGCTCAATGTCAACCAAGGACATAAATGTGAATTTTAAAAAAAGACTCACACCCCTTTTACGTTCGTGCAGTTGACAGCAAAGTGGCAGGCATCTACCTCATAAACCCGTGAAGATCCAGGTTAGAATTGATCTTCAGCAACCCATGCTTGTAGTAAGAAGTGACTGACGGAGCCTGGTGGTCAAGCTCGCTGACTGGGTTGACACATGTCGTCGTATCCCAATTGCGTAGATCGATGTTCGTGCTGTTGATCCCTGGATTGTCTCGTCCAGACCCGAATATTTACAGACCGCCGCCATATAGCTGGACTATTGCTGAGTGCGGCGTAAAACCAAACTTACTCATTCACTCATCTACCTCATAAACATGTAAATCTACCACCAGTTGTGAAATCCCGCGTTCAAAACGATGTGTCCACAAATATTTACGATTACCCAATTACACTGAGTTAAATAGTACTAAAAAATTATGTTTATGTTTAAAAAATCAAAATGAAATTGCGTTGATGTTCTCCTTCTTGATGTTTCTTAAATGCTGTGTTATGTTATTCTCAACAAACTCCAAGTCAGACCTCCATTCAGTAACGCAGTCAAAGCCAGACCGTCATCTCGATCCGCAAGTTCTACTAACACAGTCAATGTATATTGAATTGACATCGTTATGCACTGAGCAGGATAAACTGCCAAACCTAATGCGTTGAATGAGTTTTATAACAGGCTATAATGTATATGGCCTTTTCCAGTCTTTAAAGAATTAGTCATGATACAGGCTATAAATTACGGCAAAATCATTTACAGGTCAGACTGTGACATAATAACAGCGAGCAGTATATGATAGTTTAGCTGGTACTGTGTCCATGAGTTCACAAGTGTCCATGACTTCACACATTAAACTGCCCCTCTATTTCAAGGCACACAAACAAACCATAATTACGTTTCCCCAATGCATAGATATCCGTGTTTCAATGCAACTTGGCTCTAAGCAGCCCCGATGCTGAATATCTGAGCAAGCGAACAAAGCAGACATTCTTGTTAAACATGAAGCTGATCAAATCAGTGTTTAATTGAGTTTCCAAAACTTTTCATTTGCTGAAGAACCCCTACAAACGTAATTAAAAGTGTATCATTTATCACCGTTCCGTAAATATCGCTCTTGCACAGAAAACATTAGGCTATCAATTTGGAAACGTAATTACATTCTCCATGGACGTTTTACATTTGGTGACCCTCTGTTGTTGGCGGGATTCTCGCGGGTATGATGGTGGTCCTTGTACATTCAACACAGATTACTTCCGCTCACCCCTGACACCCGCATTCCCGTCAGCCTCGAACAGTTTCTATCAGCATATCAAATGTTAAACGACCTCTAAACTCTAGATCCGTAGCAAGGGATAGCAGGAGCAACAACAAAAAATCTCAATCGTTGATCCCTCAACAAATACAGATCACAAGAAATATCATTAAAACATCAAGAGACAATTACTAAATTATTCCCCGTTAAAGCAACATCAGTCGACACATTGCCACACCTAAATGTGTATATTATACATTGATATCTCCTCGCAATATTTCCCTCTCTGAGAAGGAAACAAATGATTATTCGGCGTTAATTTGACTGACACAAAGGCATGCCCACGTCGAATGGTAAGAAGCCAGTGTGCGCACAGCGAGGTTCTAAACAAATTTGATTGGATAAATTTCAGAAACTAACGCCTTGAAGCCGCAAAAGTTTTCGTAATGGGGAATATTAAATCAAGTTCTCGCGATCCGATCAACACAATGAGGCGAGCGTTGTAAATTACATTTGGAGCGTTCTTAAAACCACCAAGAAACACAGATGGATAGCTATTTCCAGTCTCGACTCGTAGACGATGAGGACCCCACCCTCGGACCAGACCGACGCTATTACCACCCGGGGACGCCCATGACTGACTTCGGCGTGCGCCCGACCCCTGGGCCCTACTCAGTCAATGGTCTCCTTGCCCCGTCCCAGCCTGCCAACAATCACCACCCCAACACTCCACCCAGGGAAAACACCATCCACCCAAGCCATCCGACTAATGGTTTCGACGACAGATACTTAGGTAAGTTGGTGGCCTGTGTATGACTGCTTCCATTTAATCATCTCTGTCTGTACATAACAGTAAAGGATACCATTACCTTTATGCATCAGCTTTAAATGTACGTTGTAATGTGGCTAAAATGATCATATCTGAATAAGGACAAATTATATGTTGTTACTGTGGTAAGATTTTCACCAAATCCTAAATTTTGGATCCAGTATATAATACGAACCAATAAGGGTTGCGGCTTTGCATGTTATGTAAAGCGTTGAAGGCCGGGGTTCAGTTCACCACGTGGGGACAATGTGAGGAGTTCTGGTGCCCCTGCCATAATAAAGGTCGAATAATGATCATATGCGTTAGATAAGACACTTCTCTTAGATAAGGCGGATGTAACAATTATCATATCCAGTTGGTATGATCATATAACATTGGAAAGTATTTTCTTTTACGCACAACAAGATTTAAAGGTGCAATAAGTTCACTACATGTGGATGTCGAGATTTCCTTTCAGCCTGTTTTTTTCTGTTAAATTGTCGTATTCAAAGTAGGAGATTTGTACTGTATCTGTAATCATATACATGTTTTTATAATCACTATACAATAATCATAACAGATTCGGTCAGAATGGTGTCACAAACACATGCAAGGGCATGTCAGTTATTCGTTGTGCTTCATTTGTTTCACGGATTCTTTGCATGTCAAAATGTCTATCAAATGTAAACATTGAGACCTTGATGTTTTAACACCGATCACTACACCTCTCCTAGCCGTACTAGTCACGTCGCTTAAAAAAGAGTGAGTGATTGAGTTGGGATTTACGCCGGTTTTAGCAATATTCCAGCACTATCACGGCGGGGGACACCAGAATTTGGGCTTCACACATTTTACCCATGTGGGGAATCGAACCGGGGAATTCGGCGTGACGAGCGAACGCTTTAACCACTGGGCTACCCCGTAAAGCGTTTGACGCCGCCGTTAAATAATGTGTGAAGACATTCTGATGCTCGTGAAGCAACATCCGTAGTCCACTCTCACACTCCTTCATCATTTTGTAACTGTTAGCTCATTTTATTTGTCTATGGCTTCAATGTTATCGTCCTGTTGACATAACTGTGTTAAGATTTTAGGGTTTACTCTCATTCTGCTTACGTCTCATTCTGCCTACAGACATGATAAAAGTGTAGGCAGAATGAGATAAATAGCTTCCCAATGGTTAGAGGAAAGTAAGGTAAAATATATGGATAGGCGGATCCAGAGGGTCGGGGTGGGGTGCAGGGGTGTGCACCCCTCCTTTTGACCTGAAAGTTTGTTCAATGACCATTGAAACTCGGGTGAAAATTAAGTGTGCACCCCGCCTTTTCTCAATAGTGTGCAACACCACCCAACCCCCACCACCACCCTAACCCCCTTTTTCAAAAAGCTGCATCCGCCCCTGATATGATTACATCGACAGTATTTCTGCCACATATTTTACCTAAAAATGTTATGCATTAAAGATTATATACTAACATATGATAGCATTACAATGTATATTATATTATATTATATTATATTATATTATATTATATTATATTATATTATATTATATTATATTATATTATATTATATTATATTATATTATATATTATATTATAAACACAAGATAAAAATAGGTTGTAGATCGCAAGCATCGAAAATCTGTCCACATAGCAGGCACGTGTAGTATAACAAATATATTTGGCAGATCGTTGTACCTTCACGTAATATATGTCTCTTCTCATATATCGCCAAATATACGTCTATGTTGCACAAAGCGATCTTAGCAAATGACATACAACTCTCATATATATTTCTTGTGCCCTATGATATAGTGTTATGTGCTGACACCAAGTCATATTTGATAGTAGTGTTAATAGTTAATGACGAAAGGGACAGGTTTCATATCGTTTGGATTACAAGCATTGCAATTTGATAATAAACTGAACATACTATTAAAAGAATAATCTACAATTAATTGCTTGTGATCTCTTGCCTGAATCTGTATTGTATTGTCAAATCACAGTTATGGCATTTTAATGTCAATGAAATCCGTGATAATGTAGTCATTGTACAGTCTATTGTTACAATGTTATAATTAATAATTTCTAACATTTTCCAGAGACGATAACTGTACCATATTGTCCATATGACAACTACATTCAACTCATTTACCATTATACTATGATGGCGCACAAGTATCTTATACTGTAGAAATGATCTGTAATTATCAGCACTAGTAACAATAATCATTACTGTAAATGTCGTCTCCCATACGTATGCAAACATGACTAAATTGTTTTCTAATATAATTTCATTTTTGTAATATCGATGTAAAGATCACCCCATGGTGTTAACTTAGATTGAGATTCGAGGGATTATGCAGAAGCCATAATCATAACAGGCGTGCTAATGAAATTCGGAGACTAGACCAAAATACAATCTTCCGGGAGACATGTACAAAAGTTGGTATCTCGCCGAACACACCGCCACTCTGTCTCAAGAAGATGGCAATGGCTTCTTTGTCAGCAGGCTTGACGTATAATCAGCGATCAGCCAAATATCCTCCCAACTTAATACTGTGAAGCCAAAATGGTTTCGACAGCTGAAATACACCATAAGGGTGAGCAGGGATGTCTTGATTGTAATCATACGATATATCGAGACTCGGTGTCGTCCAGGAAATTGACTACGGTGATAGAATTGTAACAGAGGGTAGCTGCAAACTTTCGAGTTCAAGATAGTTTTCTTTCAGTAGTTTTGCTGGGTTTCACTGACATTTGAAATCATTTTGAATGGGCTATGAATTCGGCAGAGCGACGTCAGAGAGCAATGGATTCGTCCCGGTGGCATGCTGAACTTGGGACGCCTCCGTTCACGTGTATAGATGAAGAGGTGTTGTTAATATCGCTTCCTCTTTCCCCGCAAATCACCACCATGACCACATTATTCCTATTCCTTTGAAGCAATTATTGTCTGATATTATGTAAGATTTACCAATAATTTGATTTAATCACTGGGCACGTATGGTCGCTGTGTTATACATCTATGACTGTGTACATGTCATTATAACTCAACATTTTTAAAAGGTTTCAGTATGCATATGATTCAGAATGTCTGCTCGGATTGTCAATACAAGGTAATTTAGCAAAGAAGTTGAAATTGAGCCCAAGATATATGGATGATCTTCAGCAGTTCCACAACCACCAACAAGCCATTTCTTGCCACTGATAAATCCTAACTAGGAAACTGGTGATACCTCGTGTTTACATCTGTGCATTATACCTTCTCCACAATATTGTATGACAAGGGAGAGGATTTAAACTTTTCAAAGGTCAAATCTAATTCCTCCATTTCCTTTTGAGATACGATCGAGTTTTTTCTTCCTACCAAGATTCTATAGAGCGCCATATGGCTTAGAGGTTGTGAGAACATACAAGATCTCAGTAAAGCTTGCACAACGTTTACAGCAGACCCGTTTGGCAAATCAGTGACAACAGAATGTGAAAAGAACCATTGCGATTGTGACCATATGGTCCCGTGTATTGCTCCAGATGAACATTTGACCTGCCATTGCAGGTGTTTGTGACGTGTGACACCCTCCAGGATGCCATCACGTTTCGTAAAAACTTGGTATTCAACGCTACTTGGTAGTAATATATTAACCCATGCTCATATTATAGTCGGACCCATTCAATCAACTCTTTGAATATGGAATGGGTCTGTCGCTTTTATTTAAAAGAATCCCCACGTGTATGAGACGTCACTAGTTGCAAAAACAACATGCTGCTTGGACCAACTTTACAGGATTCTTCCGTCGACAGTCGCGCACTGCTGAAGCTAAACTTGTGGTCAGTGGACAAATGAAACCGTATATATTAATTTGTAGGAGTATGCAGTCCGTGATATACATGTCCTGTAGACTCACGCTAATACTCACGGACATGTGGAGGTTGGAGGGTTTCAGTTCATGACTTTGGTGAACTCAATGCGTATTCAGAAGAAAACAATCCAATTATAAGAACTGGAAATAAGTGTTGCTTATTTTTCTGGAAGAAAAAAACAGATGAAGAGGTCGCCTCGTGCAATATTCTTTTTTCTAAATAAAGTGGAAAAACGTCGATGTTGCACACGATTTTGTTTTGTGCTTTAATAGGACCTCGACATAAGACAAAACTGAAACAATTTACAGAGAGCGTGGATGTTATGAAACAGATGGTTCTGGTTTTCTTGTAGGAAGAATGATTTAGAGTAAAATACTTACAACAGACCGCCATACATTGTTAGACGGTGTCCAACACGCTGGACAGTGAACCGTGACGTAATCAGGTACTCTCCTCTCTGATAATGTTACAGTAAGCTATTTATCCGCACGCTGCCATTGCCATGGAAACCTTAAGGGTCCATTCATTGTTGCGTGGTAATAACAATTACTTGTCGGCTATGTATGTCGGCTCACCCACAGCAATGATATGGAATGGCACGATCATCATGGCCTTAATGTAACCGACATTAGAAATGCAATAAAATACAAACACCATCATGCAACATTTATCTTGTATACTTGTGGCCACTCATCGTATTTTCAGGACATGTTTTTTTATCCAACTCCATTCTGACGATAATAACAAGATTACAACGCCAATTGTATTAGGGTACTACTAATGTCTAACATGGATGTGCTATGGTATCCCGCGTAGCGTTTACGGAAGATTTTACGTTATGTATAGTTGACATTGTGTAGAGCAAAACATGGTCTTTTCTTTAAAAAGGCACGGGAAAAAAATCTTCCTGGAATATGAATCTCAATTTTATTTGGATAGATAAAACGCAACAATTTATATCATTTCAGTTTTCTTTAAAGGTTTTTTTTTAATAAACACATATTTTCATTATTTCCCGTGTCACATGACGTATACAACCATAGTTACATTTACTCAGTATTTTTCCAGGTATGTTCGTTAACAGTAAACATTTATATGATGTCTTTTTACTAAGGAAAATGACAATGACATTTCTGGGCAGAAAGAAAAGTCCAACCTTGACCTTACAAATTTAAATATAGGACTACAAAAACCCTTTAATAATACAAAGCATATGTCTGTGTGGTTTCCGCAAGCGCAGACACACTCCATTGTGTAGTGGACAGAGCGTCTCCAGAGAGCGGAGTCTCCTTGGTTCGATCCCGAGGTACTTTTTTGTTACCCTTGCTAGCGTTTGGCATCAATGATATAAAACAAGAATTACAATTGGTCAGCTCGGAAGCGATATAATTTGCCTGAGCTGTGTATCCATTTTCATCTACGGCCTTTTGCACCGACATATGTTTACATAAATACAAAAAATTCAGTACGTCAGCTGAGGATATGATGTGTTGTGTCACAAGTGTCACTTATAACAATTTGAAATCTTATAGTCAGTAAGTTGACTCCAAGATTGTTATTTGAAATAAGCTGTAGTTACAGTGGATGGTAAAACCGTCACATGTCGTTATAACCTTCGACCATTATCAAGACTTGTATGTAAAACATATCATACCCATTCTCACAGAAGAACATTGGCACATTGTAGATAGGATATAGCCCCTTTAGGAAACTGGAATCATCATTGTCTTTTATCTGCTTTTGTTACGAACATTTTTAGGATTGATGTCACAAATTGCGACGCTGCCCTGGTCACACGCATCCAAGTTCTACATAGATTCATGTCGGTCAATCATGTCGGGAAAGTGTATTTTGATTTTTATCAGCTAAAAATTTGTTTTAATCTTCTAAATAATGTACTGGCATTTATATGTGCCTGAGGTATGTTTAGTATTTTAATTGGGTTTTAATTTTATTGTATTTCAAGTAAAATAGCCCCCTGTATTTCCACATGGATCTGCTCAATGTTTCAACTAAAGCATTATATCTTGTGTATTTGTACGTTGAGGTGAAACTCTATCTTTCTGTTGTGAGGCCCAAGGGTTGCTAAGTTCCATACGTGTTCAAGTGCCCGTCAGTTCAAACTGCAATCATGCGTTACTATAACATAACTGGCATAAATAATACATATATATATTTATATATATTTGACATAAATATAGAATGTCTTTCGATAACTAACAACTTGCTTGAGAGGCATTTAGAAGTTGGAGCACAAAGGATGGGCAACAATATATGGATGAACAACTTCTTCATTTGAGTGAGAGGGACGTGTAGGTTCTTGCTTGATAACGGTGTTACAACCTACATAGAAACGTCGATCACACTGTAATAGAGACGCTGTTCATCCATATAAGGTTAACCTTCCTCACGATAAATGATATGGATTCGAAATGTGTAACGACAGGGGCGGTGGGGTAGCCTAGTGGTTAAAGCGTTCGGTCGTCACGCCGAAGACCCGGGTTCCATTCCCCCATTTATATTGAAAAGGCGCCCCACATGGGTACAATGTGTGAAGCCCATTTCTGGTGTTCTCCGCCGTGATATTGCTGGAATATTGCTAAAAGCGGCGTGAAACCATACACACTCATTGTAACGACAACTAATCGTTTTACCCCCTGATTTGAAATACTGGCACAGTAATAGGCTGGTGTGAAAGAAAAACAAGAATACACAATTCCCGAGATTGTTCTGTTCAATTGTAATAAACACATACAATCAGATTTCTATTCTGTATAACATGGGAGTGTTTTCATGCTTAATCACATTTATTTAAGTGAGGCTTTAAGAACGTCCATTCTTGTTTCCAGGTTTCACGCCAAACTCAAGTTCCTCCTCCTCGGCTAAAGAAGACAACGAACCAAGGCTTACTAATTACGACATATTCAACCCGGAATCTAAAGTCAATTTTGATGCGAGCACTGTTCGTAAGTATTCTCTATATTACCTCACTGATCCGATGCTGTTTCAAACCGTACTTCAGGTATATCTCGGCGTAACAGCGTGATGTGGGAAGGATATGCATGCCAACGCACGCGTCCGTTCATCTCAAGTATCTGAAATCATTCTTCCTGGATCAAAATGCTGTGGTTACCATTTTACGAATGGATTATGGTAAATACACTGGGCTCATGTTCTAGCTTGGCTTCGTTTGAGACATTGGGTCTTTTATAGCTGAAAGAGTGTACGTAATGACAACAGGGCTCGCGAAAAGGAAACCTGGAGGGTACATGTGCTGCCCTGCATAGAAGAACCGGAATTTTGACCCGATGGTTTTATCGCCTTGAAGCACACGACCAGATATACTGTGACGACAGAACAACGATCGTATTCGGGGGATATTAATCACCGGATCCTGTCATTGCTAAGGGACGTAATATTACATGTAGTCTGGTGGGACTATAGCCCTCATCTGTCTTTTAAGTATCTACAATCTTTAGAATCTTCTATAGCTTCACACTCATTACATGCTGGCCCGTCTTCGTGACTTCGTTGCTATCTTGGCCTCGTATCCTGATTGCGTTGATCGCTGCTCATAGCGTCAATCACAGGATACGCTGTTTATGACTTGCTTTAATTACATTTCCTCGTTTTACATGTAGCTAAAACAACAATGCTACAATACAACAAACATAGAATGTCAAATGTGTCAAGACATATATATTTAGTGTTAAAGTCAAAGTTTGGTGTTGCGATTTCTATCTAAAAATACTAGTAACCAATTTTTTAAAGCATTATCAAGAAAACATCAACCTTTTCAAGTGGAATGTATTCAGAATAATACATTTACTATCAAAAATAATTTCAAAATTGTAAATATACAGATACCTAACACCCACTTATTATATACATTGTAGGAGGATTCAATTGTCGAGATTTGGTATAATAATCTTCCAACACTCGAACTCCATATATAATCTTTGATTCTGACATCAAACATATAATAATAAAAATTTGGTAGTGAAAAATGTCGATTTCAACTGCTGATCTTAAATTTTCAAAACATATTGACCGCATTGCACTTGAGAGATCTACATTTTACTTGGAATGTGAAGTAGTATGTAAATAGGACAAGGACTGTAATACTATTATTTTACACAACATTTGATTGTACTTTTTGAGAGTTCTTACAGCTTCATCTGCATCAGGATTTAATATTTGATAAGGATGGTATGATAATACTCCACAGTACATTGTTGCTTTGTTACAGTTAGCAGACAGTGAAGCGATTACTTTGTGTTTTCCTCAACACGTGATGCATGTCCAAGTCTGTTTAATGTTTTCATTGATATTACTATTGGCCAATATATATATAAAAGATACCATTACGTCAAACTGAGTACTTCCTATTGTTCCAATTCCCGTGATACCCGTGAAGGTCCAGGCGGGAAATGGTCTTCAGTAACCCATGCTTGTTGTAAGAGGCGACTAACGGGATCGGGTGGTCAGGCTCGCTGACTTGACTCATGCCAGCGTATCCAAAATGCGTAGATCGATGCTTGTGATGTTGATATAGGTGGAATGTTGCTGACTGTGGCATTAAGCAACAACACAAATACTTTAATAACCGTCAAAACGTCAATTCTCTTCCGCTGATTTACTCATCTGAAGTAGCATGGGCAGCGATATATGCACCTTATATTGAGCTCCATACACAAAAACACACTCAAACGAGCCAAGCAATACACCTGCACCTTCAGCCTTTAGCCTTTTTGTTTACATTTCACAGTTTTAGATACAATATTTACCAATATTTCAAAGAACGCCTTACGACTCCTGATCACATGTTGTTTAAGGTCACAGTATTGCTGTCATAAATGTTTTACAGTCGACAAACCAGTTCCCCTGTTGTATATTTTGTTTAATTAAACCGAGTTCAGCATTCGTGTTAGTTTTCTTCATTGAATGTTACAGTTTATTTCACATTTCTGTTTTCTATCACACTTCACATGATATCATTTTATACCTTTACATCCCTGAGAGTCATGACCACAAAAACAAATCCTTACGCTGGTTATATAGCGAACTATGTGTTTTCAAATCCCAAAGAGATGACTAGTTGTATAAAATACACACTCAAGATAACTATCAAAGCTTCACAAAGATCCCAAGCGTCACTAAAGAACAAAGACAGCCTGGTCTTTTTCTTCAAAGAAATATCGATTGTTCCGGAGCGAGCCGCTCGGCATGACAAAGCTTGGTTGCAGCAGCTTAGTGTCCTGCTGTGCGATACTGTTAGGTTTCACTGCTGGAGGGACTAGGATCAGATGTCCCCTTGAGATAAAGACATGTTTGGTCACAATTATCCTACACGCGCTGCGTACGTTTAGTGCGACATTTGAGAGTAGTCAAATAAAGGGATGGGATTTGGAGAGCTCTCAACCGCCGTTGTGTTGTCATTTCCTAATCATCGTACAATTACAATGCATGTAAGTGGGGTTGAATGTTATTGATGCTCTGTGTCGGCATCTATGCTGACTAAAATATTAACGGGCTGTAACTTCGAGACATGTGGACATTCGAGGTATAGTCTACATATAGACCAGTACATCTCGACTGATAAAGAGGATTATAGATCCATAGAAGTACGACTGCATTGATTAGAAATCATAAGCTCAAAGGTTTAATGACAAACTAAAAGGTAATTCGCAGGCTGAGATCAAGAAGAAGTGTTTAATTGTATACAGTGTACAGTCTTATATTTCATGCACGATTGACAAGATGCGTACACGTACCTTAAAAAGCTTATTGGGCGTAGCAGCGACCAGACGTCAGCACCTCACTGAGTGGGACGTTTTGTCGTGTCCGTTCACTTAACAAAGACGACAGAGTGTAATATAAAACGATTGATTCAGCTGGCGTGTCATGCAATATACCTACATTAAGTAGATTTAAATCCTGCATTATTGACTTTATGCAATGATATAATTACACAATTGAATAATAGCATGCGTGAACAGAAAACCTTGAAAAGTTTTCTAAAACTCCAGCAAAGAGAAATAGGGAAGCAAAACGTTGGCATCATGAAAAAGCTTGGCCATGTTTTATTTGCGTGAAAGGCGGCCATGTTCTGATCAAAAGTTTTAATTATTTGCTCAAAATAGCGAAGGCGATGTGGAATACCTTCTTCCGTAGGTAGCTTTATAATTGAACATACAAAGGCCGACAACTTCTGTCTGAGGAGAGAACTTGTTTGGCTTCTTTCTTGCGCCATCGTGCCTCACAGCGAGTTCCACAATCACGTGACCCCCGGCCGCGAGAGTTCCGGTGCTGCGAGACAATTTCGCTGACTGAAGGCTTACAAGAGGCAGCGCGAATAACAAATGGAGGGGAACCCGTACTTGTGTAAACTCTGATTATATCGAATGAACGCTGCCGTGGTAATTTGACAAATTTTGTTAGTTTAATTAAGTTTGCGAAATGAGAAGAAATACAATACCTCCAGTCAATTTGTTTTGTTATAAACAACATAACTGAAATTACAGCAGAGGCTGAACAGCCCATCACGAAACATGATAAACAAATCAGTTTCAGTCTTGATGTAAATGGAAATTATAACTTGATTGTGATTATGGTGTTTTGATACGGCAATCAGATGTCCGATCGCGACTGTCTGTTTTCTGTTTCTTCTTCACGGCGTCTACTATAATCCCATTTTCGAAGTCTCGAACCTTGTGTTTCATCTTGACTGTTGCGAAATCTATTAACCCATGGGTGATTTACCCAGGTCTCATTTGTTCCAGTTCACGGGGGTCTCTATGTGATTTTAACAATTCGCTGGACGTTTACATGCTTTACATCATTTTGAGGGGTTTGATATGATGTTCGTAATTCTGTAGTTGTCTGTATTCTTTCCCTCCTTCTGCGGATGTGTATACTATTCCATCATTCTGACGTATATCTCTAGTGTATTCTCTATTTAAAAGTTCAAAAATAATTCACTAACAACCATAAACAAGCACAATCGTGTAATGGGTTCTCTGTTTAGCAGGGACTTCTTATGATAAAAAAACTCTTTTCGGTCGCTTTTAATTATACGTTTCACAGGGTGGTATACATAGTTCACAATATCTACAGTCATGATTGTATAACCATTCCCTGAGAAGATTCAGGGTCTGAAAGAGGGAAAGACGTTTAAGTACATTATACATCATAAATTATTCAAATGTAAGTTAATGCACTCATATTTTAACATGTTTAAATTCTACACTTTTGTTTTGAGTTTGAAGGTAATACATTATGCATTTATTAGTAAAACTGTCTAATTATAAATTGTAAACATGTTCAAGAACTAAAACATATTTAATTGTAAAAATGTACATCATTTACACATGTTTAAAGTTTTTGGTATGTAGTGTTTAGATTGTGTTATTTGATATGTTTAGACCCACAACGTAAATGTGTAAACGATGTTTGAGGTTCGTAATATTTCACGGATCTTTATCAAATTTGTTTGTAAAAACATTCACTTTTTCAGTCGAATTGAAATACAATCAACAATATATGTGCGATCAATCTACATTAAAAGAAACTCAACTAATCGGAGTTCATAAATGTCACATCAAGATACACATTCAATGCATTTACCTACGTTTTAATTCAATATAATTAAGAAATACTGTGTTAAATTTTAATCGTTCTTACATTTGCTGAGCTAATGGGGGCTATTAATGTGCTTATCCAAGTCGATATTTCTCTACAGTACACACCAAGTTGTATCCGAAGCTTTGGATGGTGGATGGTGTTTTCTACGAAGGGACATAACTCGTGAATCCCTATGGCTAAAGCTCACTGTTATATATATATATAACAAGACATATATATATGTATATATATATGTATACTTTCACTTAACAACCCATCCTTCCGTAAAACGAATAACTACTGTTCAAATATTATGTATGGTCACATACATTTCTACGCAAAGTCTACTTCTAACTAGGGATAGCTAAAAGTTTGGAAATAGGCAATATCGTCGATAAGAAGAATGAATTAATGATTATCGATATAAAAAATGTCTCATCGATAATTTCGTACATAAACTATTGTGATGGAAAATAATTTACTTATACGAAACACAAAGCTAAGTCTTTATTTATGAGTTGCTTCTAAATTATGTTCAGAACGCTGTTCTGTTCGTAATCCGAGCATAAATGTGTCACCATTCACCAGTGAAGCGAAATATGATGAACTATTCGACATTTTCCCTCAAAGTTTACTTCTCCGATATTCATCGATAATTGGTAATAATACTCTTCATTTGAAACGTGGCACGGTAGTTAATGGCGGATAGGTAAAGTTACAGGGGAGAGGAGATATTGAGCATCTTGTGGAAGATCAGGCCTACACCTATCTTGGAATGCAAGTTCGAGACAAGCTCCAGAGTGCCTAAATTCAAAATAAACTTCGGGTCGCTTAATGAAAATCTGGAGTTCATAGTTAAATGCTCGAAACAAGGTCAAAGCCACCAATACTTTTGCTGTGCCAGTCCTTTCCTATTCCTTTGGAGTAGTTGATTGGACAAAACAAGACATCCAGAGTCTTCACCGCCTGACCAGAGGGATCATGTCTAATAACAGAGCTCACCACCCTCGTTCCACTCTTAATAGTTTACATATGCCAATCAATTCTGGAGGTCGGGGTTTGATCAATGTGGAGGCTCTTCATGATAGAATTTTATTGTGTACGTTTGCACATATTTATTTATCGGATGATCCTCTGGTGATGCATGTCAAGACTCATGATGAAAGCAAGGAATTCTACAGCTATTTTAAGCGTGCCAAGGTTGTTGGACAGAATCTGAAATTTGAGGTTGATTTTGTTGATGGCGATGTACTGCTGGACGGTACATCGATGGGAGTAAACCAGGTAAAAGTTATTCACCAAGTCTGCTCAGAGTCGGTCATTTCTGGAGAAGCTTTCTTAGAAACCATTGCACCGTGTGTACATGCAGTGCGTGGAACAGAATAGCAGTCTCGCCGACTCCTCTGCCTGGATGAAGTCGGCTGGTCTTAAATGTGAAATTGAGGGCTTTCTTTTTTGCTGCTCAGGACCAGTCACTTCCCACTCGTAATCGCCAAATGTGATTCTTAAAGAAACTATTAACATGAAATGCCGACTGTGTAATGAATTTACAGAGACTGTCCAACACCTTGTCATTGGATGCCCTTCCTTGGCACAAACAGCACATCTTAAACGACATGATGGCATGGCTCGTTGCTTTTACTACCGTCTCCGACATGCCTGTGGCTTTGACTTTGAAGTTTCCTAGGAGAAGTCCCATTCGCTGTCTGGGCTGCGTTTAGAGGGGGGCAAGGGCCCTGAGCTGATGATGAGCCTTACCAGCCTGACTGTGCCAGGATCACCCGAACCCTCTCTGCTTCATTTTTATCTCTAATCTGTAAAACATAATAATAGTAAGAGTATTTATATAGCGCTGACTTCCACCACACAAAGGCAATGCTCAAAGCGCTGACAAGTCACAGTTAGGTAAGGTAACACGATGAGGTGGTGTCATAGACGGTAAGGTGGTGTCAAAGATGGTGTGTCGGTGTCACGTAAGGAAAGGTAGTCTGTCACGAAATTTCTTCGATTATTATTGCATGTAATTTTCAGTTGCATTCTAACTTAAACAACATACACATATCGAACAACGCTGTATAATATGATGTCGCTGTAAATTTGAAAACGGATATAAAGTTATTTGATATTTGATCTCCACAATCAGTAATATTTTATGTTTTACGTCAGAAATGTTATCCCTGATCCATTGATCAATTCCTGCGATTTTCTCCGTGATTTACATGGAAGTCGCTAACATAATTATTTAATCAAATATTGTTTCAGCGCGTAAATTGTGAAAGTAGTAACAATATAAAGTATAGACTTGGAACAAAACCAGATGTGTTTCATGTTACAGTATCATTGGATGCATAATAATACAATTGTCTACATTAAAACGTTGGGAAAGACACGATAAATTGCCCATACAACACATATGGACATGAACGCATGCCGAGAATAGCACAAATGACCAGATATTTATGTAACACACATGAAACCAAAACAAACAGCATATAGGTATTAGCTGTTGGCAATTATCCTTAGACTCTTGTTGGGGTGGTCGAACTTGTATTCGGAATTTTCAACAAGACTAGGATAGGATTTTGAACAGTACGTGACACATATCACCATTGTAGTAAGTATACAGTCAATTGTTCCATGTATGAACCTTTGTCTGAGCTCTTCAACCCGACATTAGGGCTGAGACGAATACTCGGGTACTCGAATCCGGGTCGGGTACAGCTGGTTGAGTGTTTTGGCTCATTTTGAACTAGCTGCAGATGGCAAGAGAACCAATTGCCGACTGTGTGGTACCATGGCAATCTACTGTGGAGCAGTACAAGTTCAGTGCACAAACATCTTGCACTAAAACACAATCAAAATAAACGTGTTCATTACATTGTGTAAGTTTTCTCTAATAATCTCTGTCAAATCGTGATTGGATATTCAGAAAGTTGACACAAGTTATGTATTCCTAACATTTCCGGGTACTCGATTCCGATTCGGGTAAGTACATACATCCTACTCGTCCCAGCCCTACCCGACATGTAGTTTGTCAGTCCGAGAGTCTGGACTTCATCTGACATTTTAACACTGTATGGGCTTATATCTTTCCAGATGGACAACCGAGACGTAAACAACGACGTTACCGCACTACCTTCACCAGTTTCCAACTGGAGGAGCTTGAGAAGGCTTTCCAAAGGACTCATTACCCCGATGTATTCTTCCGCGAGGAGCTAGCATTGAAAATAGACCTGACAGAAGCACGCGTTCAGGTGCAATGTATACATTTAATGTCATGTAACACGTTGTATTCCACCAGTCGAACACCAACCTGTATATAATCCAGAATGGCTTAGGAAAACCAGTGGTTAAGATAATGAGCAATGATTGGGCACGATGGCAATATCAGCTTAGTGGTAGCTCACAATCATTAATGTCTTACAAATAATACCATGGTTACCTGGTTACCTAACTACCTTTGTAGTTGTTTTATTCTTGGAAAATATTGCAAATTAAGCATAAACTGAAGAAGATACATTTTTTTATTATTCATAGTCTATAATGACATATATATATAAGGGTTATACTAAATACCTATGTCAAAATTCTTTTTTTCTCCGTGAGATCTAATGGCTTGCATTTATTTCAACTTAATTACATTGTGTTAGCATGTATGTAGCATATTGCCTTGACGTGCAATCTTGACCGGGATGTATTTTATTTTTTTGGGTACAACCAACTGCCCCCATTAGGTGTGGTTCCAGAACAGACGAGCTAAATGGCGGAAACAGCAGAAACAACAGGGCAAGGAGCCAGAGACATCACAAGGTGGGAAACTTGCTCCGCAGTCTCAGTTAGCTGATGACGAAATCCGCACAATCACACGACACGAATTGCATGTTACAGCTTGATCTTGCGGAATAAGACAGCACGTTAGGGAACATTCATACCATGTGATTGTGTTTTGAATTTCCTCATATCCGTGGTCTGCGGCAACATATCAGTGTTCCTGCGACCACTCATTTACGATACGCCTGAGACATGAAACTGGGGGATTATCATAATTTATTTCTAAGTTTAAAACGACTTCATGAATTCATGAACCTATAAGTATGATGTATGTACACACTACCGCAATGGCAAAAAGAATCTAGATGGTACTGGTTTTTCACTGTGTGTAGATACGTCTTATTAGGGCGATATGTCTATCACTTTGTTGTTTTTACAGTGCTTCCACCAAATTCCAAGATCCACAGGAACTGTCCGTCCAATGGCCTCCAAAACACCAGCCTCACAAGCGTCCCCCCAATCACTGGAGTTCCCCTTCCCAGCATGTATTTTCATGGCAACTTGAGCGTTGACTGGACTCCCCCCTTCAGTACATCAGTCAGCCAAACATCATTGTCATCCTTCTTCGCCAACGCCGGAAAGTGCCCCAGTAGGCCCGTGCAATCTGATGGTAAGTGCCCCAGTAGACTCGTGCTATCTGATGGTAAGTGCCCCAGTAGGCCCGTGCAATCTGATGGTAAGTGCCCCAGTAGACCCGTGCTATCTGATGGTAAGTGCCCCAGTAGACCCATGGTATCTGATAGCAAGTACCCCAGTAGACCCGTGCAATCTGATGGAAAGTGCCCCAGTAGACCCATGGTATCTGATGGCAAGTACCCCAGTAGACCCGTGCAATCTGATGGTAAGTGCCCCAGTAGACCCGTGCTATCTGATGGTAAGTGCCCCAGTAGACAAGTGCTATCTGATGGTAAGTGCCCCAGTAGACCCGTGCTATCTGATGGTAAGTGCCCCAATAGACCCGTGCTATCTGATGGTAAGTGCCCCAGTAGACCCGTGTTATCTGATGGTAAGTGCCCCAATAGACCCGTTTAATATGAGGGTTAGTGCGCCAGTGGACCCGTGAAAACTGATGGCTGCATATGTCCAAGTTGACCATGCCATCCAAAGTAAATGACTCCACATGGGCCCAAGGAAAACGGTGCAGTTTGATGGTAAGGTTCCTTCCAAGTCCAAGACCCGGTACACTTGTATTTTCTGACGTTAAATCATCTTGCAAATGTTGTAACAATCTGGCTGCAAGTGTCCATGAAAGGTGTCCTTAAAAGTGCCCTAGTAGTGGCGTGTAATCTAATGGCGAGTGTCCCAACACGTTCCCCACAAGACCATTCACCTTTTGGCCTGTTTTGGTAGTTATTTTCTCTGGCGTTTGAAGTATTAGTATGTCTGGAAGTGATCAGTTTTTCTATACATGACTTTGTGCATCTACCCTTTTTTGTTGAAGGACGGGAGTTTACTGGCCATGATACACTAAACCACAACGGGGTGCATCTGGACAGTGGCAAGTGTATGGCAGAAGCCAATCCCAGGTCCTCAAGCATTGAACAGCTTCGCCTCAAGGCCAAGGAACATTCACAGGCTCTCGCTATTGCCCAGTGAAGATCCGACAAAGCACCTTTTACCGTTCTCTATCTACAGGGGTAGTCTACGAATCTATATAGGCTATTTTGATGTTTGTCCATACAGCTGACGTTTGTGTTTTAATCATACCACTTCATATTAACACAGGCAGTTCTATCTTCTGTCACCAGTTGTAAGCGTATACTCCTACTCTATTTGCTATTGATTTATACACTTTTGTTTATGATGTAGAATGGACTGCTTTTAGCAGACGTCTCATGATATTATTTGTCGGGTATATTTACGTAACGTCTTTCGGCCGGATACCTCACATGTTTAGTTTTGCTTAATCTGAAACGTGCATTGCATATGCATGGATTATAGAGTGATGTTACATCCGCTACAAGCGGGACAAGGTAAGATTAAAGTTACAGTTCATCAATTGACAGGCAGGTTCAATGGCCTTTCCTTAACATATCGAACTAATAAAAATCTACATAATTTCACAGACAATGGACACATTGCTCAGTACAGTTAATCTTTAAATTCATTTAATCCATATTCCCTTCTAAGTGGCGTACATAATGGTCGAGTAATCGCACATACCCCTGGAGATAGAGAATGTACACAATCACGTAAAAGGCAGTTATTTGCGGACCAAGTGCTCACCAAGATGAATGTTACATTTTATCGTTTTATGTTTTCATTCCTTATTGCGATTCGGCATATGATATATCATAAAATCTACAGAAAGAACACCTACATGAAGTTATTTTAGCTCTCAGAAAAGTATCTCTTATGCTTATTTATTTCAAGTGTTAAAATATATGTATTACGTCAATGGTCCAATTGCTAAACGCACTTTTTGCAAGTAGGCCATGAAAACTTAGAAAGCTGTTTACTCGGTCTAAACTCATGTTAAAATATACTGATAATTGATAATTGACGCATATGTATGCGTTGTTTTAGCAATCTCCCATCATTGTAGGGGTGAAGATATATTATTGTTCTATTTTTCTTTCACCTTGTTACTCCTGGGTGACACAAAGACACTTCAATTAATATTGGAAATTAATGTGTTAGGAGTGGTGCACTGAATACCATGACAACCTGTACGCATGTAATGAAACATTACGTGTAATCGATGGCTAAGTAATGGCTGATGGAACCCAGCATGGAAATGATTGACTTATATCTTACCTCCTGTCACCCTGCCGTTGTTTATTCGATCTTCGAGCTTTTTTATACGGCAAATCATCGCAAAGACATTCCGGGACTACCAACGTGTATGAATGCAAGAATTAAATCCATTAACATCATCTAAAAACAACACCTTTCAACCGTCCACTAAATGTACACATACTGATCAAAGCACATTGACCACATTTTCAAAATTTCAAATTTTCAATATTTCGATGTGTTTTAATGTGAATACAAAGAAAAAGATACAAATATATAGTTGCAATGTTTAGACCGTTTTAAAACCAACAGTTGATAAAAAAAATCATACAATACAATCACAACAAAAGAATCACATGTTCTCCACCCCTTCATTGCATATCATCGTAACCCAATCCCCTGATTTTGTGATGTTGTGCTTCTAGTTAAACAGCAGATGTAGTACCGGTTTTATTGTGTATACAAGTTGAACTGTGCAAGTGATGATCCGGTGATATATGTGACCAACATGTACCATTCAAAGGTTTAAGAACACCCGATTAGTGTAGTTAATCTGTCCTTCCTTCTGAGTCGTATGTTTGTCCAATTCCAGCTAATTCCTACCGACATCCTGTTACTGGCAAGGGACACAAGTTTGTTTCCCTGTTGTGATCAGGTTACAAGTACCTATCTGCAGAAACATGGCAGATGTCTCCGTTAGTGTTTCCAATTAATAATCTCTTTCGAACAGTGTTACATTTCACTACGTACTAACAATATTTCCTGATTGAGGTGCCATGTTAAAAGGCGTATAAGAAAAGGGCAAAAACGAAAATTTTATGTGAACAAATGAATCTTATATGTGTAGATCAATTGAAAAAAATTCCAGAGAATATATATAGGGACACTGCCATGAAGTGGTATTCTCTTAATTGTTTCCCTCAGTATATCAACTTTGCGATGGTATTAAAAGCAAAAAATTATCAAAGTATTGTTTAATATCGTGTCCAAAACAGTTCTATAAAGGGATCGTATGAATCAAAACGTATATGTGTACCTGATATATTTGTGTGGTTATAGTTGAACCTTGTGAATGTGCTGTCATACTGCATAGATAACGCATTATTGTGAACTGACCGAATAAAGGCATATAAAGAATGTATGTTGATTGTTTTGTTTCAAATGTACACTGCTCATGAGTTTATTTCCATCTTTTCTAGTTGACTCCACATTACGTTTCGTAGTTGAAATATCGTCTACACTATGTTAACTTTCTGGGTGGTTGGAACTGACCCAAGGGACGGTGGGGTAGCCTTGTTCGCTCTTCGCGTCGAAGACCCGGGCTCGATTCCCCACATGGGTACAATGTGTGAAGCCCATATCTGGTTTAATATTGCTAAAAGCGGCGAAAAGACTCACTCACTCACTCACTCAATGGAACTGTTGAGTGGTTCTAATAGCTTGTAGGTGTGGAGTCACAGCGTTTATGCACGGTGGATATAGCTCAAAATCAGTTTTGGTGTCGGCAAGGCCAGTGGATGCGCTATCATGTCCGCCATTTTACTTGCTTGTTTGCCGGTTCCAGCCATATAGCAAGAGTATTGATGTACGTCGGCACGCAACAAATATACATTTACTTTCTATGCAGATTGTGTGAGGGGTGGATGTTCCATGTAGGAAAGGACGCACTGGCCCTATGAGTCAATAAGCAAGTCACCAGTGTCGTTCATTAATTCATAACATAATTTCATGGTTATTTGGCCCGTATTGACAACAACAATCTCTTTCGGTGGATCATCGAGACTGAATGATAATACCTGTTGTTGACGCATCATATTTACAAACTGCAGAAAATCTGCATTGACATGACGACTGATGGTACTGAGTGAGTGAGTGAGTGAGTTAAAATTTAAAGTCACATCGGGAGTATTTCAGCCATATCGTGACTAGGAAAATTGCACATTTATAAATGAATAAAAGCAAACTTATATAATATACTTACCTGTCTTCAAAGGACAGTAACACAACTAGATTATCACAGAAATAAATTTATAACTAGTAATTAAATCTAAAATACTGTAACTATAAATGACAATACAGTATAAAAAAACAGGCTATATATTGCCAACAACTGAAGGTTCCTGCATGGACTCTAGATGGATTTACACCCTCCCTTCTGCCATAAGCAATTTTAGATAATCTAGCCATCAAGAACATATATACTACGATTAAAAATAATAGTTGGTTTAAATTTACCTTGAATGCTTTGGGACTTACGCACTCTCTCAGGAGGACAATAATTTGACAATACTTCAACCCCCTTTGAGTGAGTGAGTGAGTTAAAATTTAACGTCACATCGGCAATATTTCAGCCATATCGTGACGAGAACAATTTAACTGATATCAATATAGAAACAATAAATTGAGAATATAAAAACCTGTCAGCGAAGGACAGTAAAACTACTAGAATATCACAGTTCTTAATTTAAAACTAGCACACTATCATAAAAATATATCACTATACACTACAACACAATATAAAAACAGGCTATTGATCGCCAACAACTGAAGGTAGATCACCATACCAGGGACCATGGGACTTACATGCTTTTGCTACCTGCATGGACCCTAGTTGGATTTACACCATCCCTTCAGCCATTGGCGTTGATGCTGAGATTTAGCCATACACAAAAATACTACGATTAAAAACCTGGTACTCTTAGATTGACTTGAAATGTTTTGGAACTTACGTACCCTCTCAGGAGGACAATAATTTTACACTACTTCAACCCCCTTTGAGGTACAGCCACTAACAATCTCAGTTACTAATTCAAACTACCAATAATAAAATATATATCTATTTACAAATCACTTAACAAATTTAATTCTTTTAAAAATGCAATAACCAAATGAGAACTGACATTATTAAAAAGATCCCTCACAGTTCGTGACCTGAGATCGAACATTCAACACAGTCAAGCAGGACACGCCCGACCGCGACTCCCCCATCACAAGGGACACAAAACGGAGGATCCCCACCCTTAAGCAAACATTCATGTGTATATCTTGTGTGGCCAATACGACATCGTCGCACGACGACCTCTTCAAATCTGGACTGACAACCCAAGTAGGTGTAACCAACATAGGGTCCTACTTCATGTAGCCTACTAATACCCACCTGAGCGTCCCACCTCCTCCGCATCAGACCACGGATGCAGGCTCCAACGCCAGCACTGCAATCAGAGTATGGAACAAGAAATGGTGTCACAGATCCGCTGAGCGCCGCCCCCGGCAGCAAGATCGGCCATTGTATTCCCAGAAATACCAACACGGCTGGGCAACCAACAAAAGACGATGTCGCATTGGCCAGCAGCAAGATCACTACAAAGTTCAACAATCTCAATCAAAGTGGATGTTTACAAGAAATATTCTTAATAGCCTGAAGGCAAGAAAGAGAATCTGAAAAAAATGACACACTGCTTACACCTAGGGTGTCTATATACATTTAAGAGCCGCCAGCACTGCATTAGCTTCAGCTGAAAATATTGAGCTGTCATTAGGCAATCCGGAGGATACCGTTCTGGATCCAACGACAGTGGCACAAGCAACCGCGCCACCATCATCGGACCCATCTGTAAATAAGGATTTGTATGCACTACATTTACCTTTCAATTGATCACATTCTTGTTCATATTGCAATTCATCAGCCTCCGACTTCTTATACTTTTTCAGTGTCAGGTCAACCTGTGGCCCCACCAATTGCCAAGGAGGAGAAGAAAGAAGACGGGAAGGAGATATACTCTCCAGCTCAATGCCAGCAGCAGAGAGAAAAGGCCCCACTCTTACTCCCAGAGGCGGAACAAGAGACGACGACCTGCCGCACAGATCCCCATAAAGAGGATGAAAAACACAGCTAAATGCAGGGTTAGACTCACTGGAATATAACCCTTTAATACACTGCAAGGCCAGTCCTATACGGCGTTGGTCAAGAGAAGGCTCATCGGCCTCGACATACAGACAGTCAACAGGAGAAGTTCGAAAGGATCCAAGGCAGTGTCTCAGTCCCCGGCGGCGGACGGAATCCAACAGGTCTAGGTTGCCCCCACAGGCTCCACCACAGACGACTGAGCCACAATCAAGTTTGGACGGTATAAGTGCTCGGTACAGTTGAGGGTTTTCTGATCCCTTCCCCACCCCGAATTAGAGACAACCCTCAACAAATCAAGCAACCCTCTTTGAGGGTACAGCCACTAACAATCTCAGTTACTAATCTTAACTACAAATAATAAAATATTTATCTATTTACAAAGCATCTATCAGCATTTATCTAGCAATCCTATCTCTTTTAAAAATTCAAAGATTAAATGATAATTAACATTAAAAAGATCCTTCACTGTTTTGACATTGCAATAGTTATCTCTTGTGATTGAAAAATCAATACAGTCAAGCAGAATATGCTTGACCGAGATTCTCTCATCACAAGGGATACAAAACGGAGGATCCTCACCTTTTAACAGGTATTCATGAGTATATCTAGTATGGCCAATACGACATCGTCGCATGATGTCCTCTTCAAATCTGGACTGGCAGCCCAATTGATGGCACTGGCTGCATGGGGCCGATTTCAAACAAGTGTACACGTAATTAGTAGTCGAGTAGTCTGATGAAACGATTCCCCGTGTGGAATTTTAAACATACAATGCATGAAATCAAGTAAACCGTAACTGTATTATAAGTTTAACAGCTGAGATTGACATATAAACTGGTCAACACTGTTGTATCGACCTTCCTTGAAGTGTCAAACAAGCATTGTCACTAAGGTGACATAATCTCCCGCCGCAAATTATGAAATCAAACTTAAAAAGTAGTGAAAGTGAAGGTCGTCACAAATATTTTCAAGACTGACTTTGACCTTGACATGAATGTCTTAGTGTATGAAATATGCAAAAATAATAAAAGTTGCTTACTGAAAAACATTCAAGGGATATCTTGAAAGTCTATGGAGAAAATTTAGTGAACTGTTCTTGAGACATCTCGCTGACAATCTTTACATGCAGGTTAGCATGCTGAAATCTTCAAATTGTCGCCGTGACCTTGAAAATTTAGTGAAGGTCACCAAATATCGACTGGGCCCTAGGTAAAGCTTGGTGTTGAATATGAAGAAAATCCAGAGAACGGTTCTTGAGATATCTCGCTGACAAGGGTAAAACGTTAAAGTCCCCTTGTGACCTTGACATGAAGGTTAAGGTCACCAAACCTAACTGGGATCTTACTTATACTGTCATAAACCTAGGTACCAAATATGGAAAGAATCTAGTCAACGGTTCTTAAGATATTCCAATTCGTACGTACGGACGTACGTACGGCGGAACGACGGAGCCTAATACTATATCCCCCGCCGTGCGTTTAGCGCGGCAAAACTGTTTCTACATCTCTAAGAAGTAGTCGATAGTACAATTCAATGTGTGACGATTCCAGTTGTTCGCGAAAAAGTGAGCGTATCCTGCCCCCCGGCGGCACCTGTCATATACATTTGCAAAGGTTTGTCCGCTGCTCACCTGAAAACAGTTATGGACCATATAGTACAAGTCAGAATTAGAAACATCATATTTTGGTGGATCAAATTTTCAAGATTCAATGAGTCTACCACAAAACTTTCTGAAACCCTGGCTGAGCCTGAATCAAAACCAGGCGTAAAACTCGTTGTGTTATATATGTCCCTCAGCTCTTACCTTTGTTCAAATACTTGGTATCAACATTTATATTGTATGTCCCTACGGTTGTATTAAGGGAGAACAATGGAAACATATGATACTATCACGTAATCTTAGGCGCCCGTAGAAGCATTACGGCTGGACCACTGACCTAGATGCTTTCAGTTCACATAAAGACACGTGATTATACGTATCCGAGACACAATGACAGTGGATTGCACTGTCCCAACATTTATTTAGCACCATAAGGTATTTACTCGTAGGTGTTTTATTATATATTACGTGCAGTTGCGTGCCTCTTGTTCGTCACCGCAATATTCAGCCTGTTTTACAGGATCAGTAGCTAATCAAATCAATCCCGGGACTGGCATTATGAACATCGATCGACGCAGTTTCGTGTTAGTTCCAATTGAAACAAAAAGCACACAACCCGGTGTGGGAAACAAATAACCAGAATGTCATATATATATCTCGTCAATCAGTGATATCATCAGACGACATGGCCAACGATTCCACGGGTATGCTGACGACAGTCAGCTATTCATCAGTGTCGTACCTACCGCTGTACCGCTTTGCCAACATAAGATTGAAGCATGCCTTGCAGATATTCGCAAGTTGTTGTCTCAGAAGCCTATCCCACCTAGTCTTTGCGATGCACCGTGAGAGAGCATGGAAGAGACAGAGACAGTGACGAACGTTCTTCTTTGGACAGTATCGGAAGAGGCGACTAACGGGAACGGGTGGTCAGGCTCGCTGACTTAATTGACACATGTCATCGTATGGCAGAAAGATGCTTATGCTGTTGATCACGGGATTGCTTGGTACAGATTCGAATATTTACAGACATATAGCTGGAATTAAGCTGAGTGCGGCGTAAAACGAAACTCATTCACTCACTCACTTTAGACTGTACACTTTCCACAGGAAGAGCTACCACACAAGACAAGAGTATGCTTCTTGAGACACTTAAAGTGGATGACTGACCACACCCCAACTGATCATGGTCAAAACGAACTATAAGACAGGCGTCGCCCGTCGCCTGAGTGATGGGATTCCCCTGTGTGAAGTAACTACGTCACTGGCAGACCACCATCTTTTTCTGCCTCCATTACTGGAGACCTCCGACCCTACTGTACGACAGTGATGGTTATACAATGAAGTTACAAGATTAAGAATGCTTCATTTATAAATATGTTACTTTGGATCGTAAACGTACATTGCGTGTAAGCTACGGAGGGCCCTGATCCTCCCAATGACTGGAGACTTGAGACACGTCTTTACCAATACTGGTTCACAGTTCACAAGGGGCGGTGGGGTAGTCTAGTGCATAAAACGTTTACTCGTCACGTCGAAGAACAGGGTTCGAGCCCCCACACGGGTAGAAGCTCCTTTCTGGTGTCACCGTGATATTGCTTGGATATTGCTAAAAGCTACGTAACGTAATAACTAGTCTCTCACTCACAGTTCACAATTTCGGAGTCAAGGAAGGTAAAGGAATATTCATTTAATGCCTAAAGAAATACAAAATCAACTTGCTTGATGTCTTTTATGTCAAGTGTAGGCCATCCGATCAAGCAATACATTGATAAAAGGTTTCCCTGTGTAATTGACCGTTTCAAAATATCAAAAGATATTCACAAATGCTAGTAATTATTCACAACATAATGGTGTTCATACCTCAGGGGTTTTTCACTTTAAAGTCCGCAAATATGTATGCAATAAGTTTTCATGCACATTAGTCATCACAAATCTTGTGGTTATTGATATTAACATCATAATGCCCTTTCTCAACACTGAGATACTGACATCGGAACTCTTCATACAAAGGACGGAACATGTTCATCTTCAAAACGTTTCCTACAACAAATACGTAAACAAGAAGAGCAGCCTTTCTTCAGATACAATATGCCCCCCATCGTCCAGACCCAGTACGGAAAGAATGCTTTCTCCAACGGAATTCTCTTCATAAAGAGTCAACTCTTAGTATCTAGCAGACACGGTTCCGGTTGTAACACTCATTTACACTTTAAATAAAATCCTTATTCAACATTCCATTGTAGATTACAAAGCCAATATTGACGTGATACATCTTTCAAACTCCAAATATAGGCGGGTGTCCATCCATTTGATTAAATAGAACAACCTCATGCTCGTGTTCAACATTTGAATGTGTAGTCAGTCATACGGGCGTATACACTTGAGACAGAAATCATAATTGAGTTGGTATCGGCCACATCCGTTTAGGACGATATCAAGCGGTAGGAGACAAGGTATTTATCACTGACATACCTAACACTTGTGACAGGACAGATCAGTTCATTGGTCATAGACGTAATGTAAACAGTTTTGTACAGGCACCGACCAAAGAAGGATTCCCACTGGTGAAGACATAGAGTGAATAATGTATGCAATTGAGTGACAACCAAGTGCTTGTTGTAAATGTTGGCAAATGGCCCTTACAATTCGTCATTGATTTTCTTTATCTGCTTTGCAAACAAATACAATGAAACTGTTCAACATAGCAGCGAGGATAATCCATTATAAATTATAAATGAAATGGCTCTGGTTTATTGGGTTGGGCTTGTAGTTTATCTGGAATTGAGATCGCCGGTGTTGTCACAGAGGCATCAGTCGAAACGGTAGTCACCAACAACACGTGAGTGTTCGTGAACATTTCAAATTTCCTGGAGAACGAAAATGATCTCGATTTTGACAGTCGTGTCACTGTTCTTTGGAACAAATATGCAGTGTTATGCCAGTGCATTTAACACCTCATACGATGAGCATTTCCATCTGACAGATGTGTTGTTGAAAAGCAAGCAATATAAGCCGATACTGCGTCCTGTTTTGAATTCCAGTAGCATTGTTGATGTGGATATTGTCGTCAATCTTCTCAGCATTTTCCAAATTGAAGAAGCCAAACAGATCCTTATCTTGAATATGTATCTTGATGTTTCCTGGACGGATGAGATTCTGCAATGGGAGCCAACTGATTATGGAGGAGTGGACTTTCTCTTCATACCTCAGAATATGGTCTGGCGTCCCGACATCATATTTGCGACTTCCGTTAACCCATACAAGAAATTGGGAAACAGTGAAATACAGCTGAGATTGTCAAGCGGGGGACGTATGGGATGGTCTGTAGGTGATGTAGTCAATTTGTACTGCAAAATTGACATCACTGCTTACCCATTTGACAAACAGAAATGTTTCGTGGACATAACGACCTGGTCTTATACCAAAGACTTCGTAAATCTACGAGGGAAGTATAAAACCGCGGTGCTGGAACACTATCAGCCGAATGGAGAATGGCTGCTGCAAAGTTCGAGGATCACCACTGATGAGGAGTTGATTGCAGGTAAACGTCACAGTGTCGTTACCATGGAGATAAATCTTATTCGCCTGCAAACATTCTATGTCCTGAATTTGATCCTGCCGATACTCCTTCTGTCCTTTCTCAACCCGTTTGTGTTTGTGATCCCAATCCCCTCTGGAGAGCAGCTGTCTGTCTCCGTCACCGTGCTTCTGTCCTTCACAGTGTTCCTCTCGTTCCTTGGAGACAGTCTTCCGAGGAACTCCGACCGTGTGTCACTCCTGTCCCTCTACCTTGGTATCATGATGACATTAAGTGTCCTTCAAGTCATCCTGACAATTCATGTTCTCAGGATCTACAACCGCGACAAGGGTCCTGTTGGTGAGAAGATGTCTTCACTCTCTAGGTGGATGCTGAATGCGAAAAATAACATCACGGATAAGGTTGACTGTTCAGATGATGAGGTTGGATGGCAAACAGTATCAGCCGCAATTGAGAAATTGTATTTCATCATCTTCTTTACCCTGACAAGCACTGTCACAATTGTGTTCTTTGTGGTGGGAAACGCTCTGAACAAATGAGTCTGAACAGTCGCCATAAGATCTGTACAAAGTACACGTTAGCCATTACTCGACCTCGATACAATTGCACATACATGACTGATGGTGATTTTTGTTACACAGCAAGTAAATTATTTCATCTTAAACGGGTAAGTGTAACCGCAGCTATGGCTAATTTGAACTGCCATCTATAACACTCTCCTTAATCTGCTCGTTGTTACCATTGCAGGCTGAAAACATTTTTTCTGCTTCATAGCTTAAGATCTATTCAAGTCAGTTTGCGTTTTATAATTGAGTGAGTGAGTGAGTATGGTTTTACGCCACTTTTAGCAATATTCCAGCAATATCACGGCGGGGGACACCGCTTCACACATTGTACCCATGTAGGGAATCGAACCCGGACCTTCGGCGTAACGACCGGACGCTTTAACCACTAGTCTACCCCACCGCCCCTTAATAATGTAGGTTGCATTGCGTAATACAGGCCGCATTTAGACTGCTGCGATATATACTACTCAAAAGAAATTAAGGAACGGTCGGTGATATTTCACTCTCTCATTCTATGACAGATGTGTTCCTATACTTTTTATGAATAGTATATACGGTAAGGATTCCGTAAGGGGAACAACGGTTACATGTAGCAGTATAGAAATATTCATTGATCGTATCAAAAGGGGCGGTGGCGTAGCCTAGTGGTGAAAGGTTTCGCTCGTCACGCCGAAAATCCGGGTTCCATTCCCCACATGGGTACAATGTGTGAAAGCCATTTCATGTGTCCCTCGCCGTGATATTACTGGGATATTGCTGAAAGCAGCGTAAAACTAAACCTCACTCACTCACTGTTTTCAAAGGAACTGTTTGATGAACTTTGTTTAGGTACCAAGTTGACACACTGTCAGATGTTACTGTCCTTCTTCTAAATAGTATATATGGCAGGGATTCCTTAAGGAGAACAATAGTCATAACAAATAGCCGTTGGTTGTGTCAAAAGAACAATTTGATGAAGTACCAAGTTTACACCATGTTACATCAAGACTTTGTCATTTACGTGCACGTATTTTAATGTTGGGCTTATTAACTAATTAACAGTCCAACTTACTACTAGTGCGGCGGAACGTACGTATAATGTGACGGAATGTGATGTTTAGCCTGAGAGTTCAATTTCCAGGATAATAATTGACATTTTTTGCAAGTTGGTGTGTGGATGTAGAATCCATGTAATACTTATATCTGATCAAAAGTAGGATACTTTACTGCTGTCTTGCTAGTTTCTCAAGACGTTATGTTTCAGCCACTTTTGTCCCTACTACACTGTATTTGAACTTTGTTTAATGCCAGATATGATCATCTTAATGTCCATTGTGTCCTGTGTGTAGAACTGTAAATATAAGGTTTTGATATTGGGCTTCAGGTACCGTTTCCCAGTGTTAACCTTCTATGTTATATCTTCGAGTTTCCTCTGTCTACCATGTTGTGATTACCTGATGTAGTGTATTCGTCACTATGTGACTGTATTCTATGTGAAGTGACTTATTAAAATTCTGCCATGCAGTATGTAGCTGGTTCTAGTATTGTTGTGCCAGTGTCGTTTTTAACGAGATACTTACTCAAGTATGCTTCTCTTTCCCAGTATTTCAAAGAACGCCTTACGACTCTTGATAAGATGTTGTTTGATTCAAGGTCACAACATTCAAGGTCACAGTATTGCTGGCAAAAAGGTTTTGTAAAAGGCATTACAAAATCTGACGCATCAGAACAAACGTCCTATGAATCGGCGACAGGACCGTGATCCGCCAGAGGCGCATTGACATAACTGCCGCCTATTTCAAGTTGTGACAGTTACATTCTTCACAGGACACAGTGCATTCAGGCGGGCTGCATAGATGCGGGAGGCGTCGAAATCCGCCTTTTAAATATTCGGAGCTCTCTATTCATTTACGAAGCGTATTGGATTAAATTCCGAAGTGCATTCATGAAACAATCTTCTTTAGATTTAGTTTTCTGTCTTGGTGTGCGACACTTTGTGTCATTTCAACCCTGTGTGAAGGTGCTTGTCTCAAATTACACTGTTTGGTGTGCCAAACATTCGGTAAACTTAGGATATTGACCTTCTCACATCTCCATTCTGTAATACTAACACTTGGCCATTTTCTCTGTCCCATGAGATACTGTCCAGGAAGCGTGTTTTGGCATGTGAGTTCCTCATGGGCACATGCCCCTTGGCACGTGGATAACGGAAATGTTTATGCATGATTTGACATGTCATGTTGCGTGTAGACGCCACGGTGTTGTAATGGTGATACGGAGAAAACGGACACCAGCGAAAACGGACCCCCAAAGTGTCGAGAAAACGGCATTTGTGCCTAGAGAAAACGGCAAACATAGTTGCACCAAGATCAATGGTTATTTATCCTAAATATTAGAGATTTACTTCATTGCGGATAAGCTTTAAAAAATTGATTGATGTGTTAGTTTCGATATCCATGGCGGTTGAACCTTTTAATCCAATCACCCTCACGAGTGATAAAGCAGGTTAATAAAACTAAGAATTAATAGATCATCTTATCTAATACTTTCACCGCCAACCACAGTAAATTATCCAATTAAGGACCGTTTTCTCGTGAGTGGTGTCTGTTTTCTCGAATTTTGTTGTTTAAGCCGTTTTCGCTTTGGTCCGTTTTCACTATAACCCTTGTAATGTACACCTTCGCGCTTGCGTCATTGATATCATAACTCCTTGAATGGCATTTAGAAGCTGGTATAATGAACAGGAACGATTTTTTATGGATAGACGCATCTACATCGACACGTCGCATCCACTGCAATAACAAAGTTGTCTATCCATTAAAAAATAGTTCCCGTTCATTGATATCATGTGTTCCTTTATTTTGTGTCGGTAATATAAAGTAAATTTAGGTATCAGCTTTAACAACATTGGGAGCGGTGGGGTAGCCAAGGGCTTAAAGCGTTCGCTCCTCACACGGGCACTATGTGCGAAGCCCATTTCTGGTGATATTGCTGGAACGTTGCTAAAAGCGGTGTAAAACCATATTCACTCACTCTCTCATTTCACAACATTGCTGTCATCTCTACACATTTCCCGAGCTTTGTCACCTCTACTAAGTGGACAGGAAATAGAGCGTTTGGTTTGAGGATTGATTTTTTTCATGTCAGTACAGTAGGTGTTGCAACTTCTGGTGTCCCCTGGCGTCCTGTTGTAGGTTTGTCCAGGGTTTCATCATGAATTTTGGATTGGTAGATTTATAAGTGTCAATAATAACTGTGTCAATGAACCAGAATAGGACTGTCCCTGGGTGCGCTTCAATGAATGTTTCATAGAAATGAGCTTCTTGGGATATCAACAGAGCTGACACATTTTAATTTATGCATAATGCTGCTGTGTTGTAAAAATACATTTGTTCAAATTGTTGATCATGATCGATGAGGCGTTACTATGCATTATGTATACTAGCGTAAGAAAAAAGGCAATGTTTGAGTAATTTTTTGTAAATGTTACAATCGAAGTTGGTGTCCATAAACTTACGTCATCTCAAACACTAATGACATAAAGAAGGTATTACGCAAGTGTGTTTGGGGGTGGACGGGTGGGGGATCATTCTCCAAATCAGTATTTCTGGTGTCTCCCGTCGTGATATTGCTGGAATATTAGTATTGCTACAGGGGGTGTGAATATCCGGTTTAGAATCAATGACGTCATTCGATACTTCTGATGTTCATCAATGACTTGTCAACCCGCACATGTCAACCCGCTCATGACCTTAAAGGAATAGCTATGGGTATCCATATACATCATAAAGTTATCACACAAAATACAACTCATCAAATGTCTGCATATTGACTCGAGGTGTGTTCACTCAATGAACACGGGCGGTGGCGTAGCCTAGTGGTTAAAGCGTTCGCTCGTCACGCCAAAGGGCCGGGTTCGAGTCCCCAAATGGGTACAATGTGTGAAGCCCAATTCTGGTGTCCACTGCCTTCATATTGCTGTAATATTGCTAAAAGCGGCGTAAGACTAATCTCACTCACTCATTCGGTGAACGTCAGGCGAACACAACGTGGGGCCGTGTGAACTGCGTCATCGAACTCCGACTGCCCACATACAGGTTATTGTGTATGTCATCTATCGCAGCTGTTCCTGCCCAGGCTAGATTAATCACAGGACACCGTGACAACATAGGCTCTATTATCCTCTCGCGAAGCAGTGTTACATGCTTCTGTCAAGCTCACGCACAGTAGTTCATGGATCCAAATTTAATTCGGCTATAACAGGTGTTGTGAATTGGGAATTACCATTGCATCTTAGAATATTGATATATAGCAAGGTGTGAGGACACCTATGGACACGTTTTATGAATAATAACTTATTTTTGTATTCTTTACACGACGTTTTTCTAAAGAATACAAAAGAAGTTGTTATCCATAAAACGTCTCATGTATTCATGTTCGTCCAACTTCACCATGCACTTTTGTGTCTATGTGTGTGAGTGTGTTGTCTTTTAAAAAATCTATGTAGGCCTCAACAGTCTAGACATGATTTTCATGTCCGGAACACTGCAGAGGTATTTGAACAACGCCTTCGAAAGTGATAAATTTATTGAAAGATTGAAAACTGGCATAGTGGGAAATGTAAATTAATAACCATAAGACATCCCCAGTATAATTTTCATAGCGCATCGCTGACAAATCTGTTTCTAAAAATTCAAGGTACATAAGTTACTGTTCATTAATTAATACACACTCTCCCTATGTCATCGATATCCATTTCCTCTTGAAACATTAGCACATAATGTTGATATTTACTGATGTCAGTCTGACCAATGTATCAGTTGGTCAGATATACAGGAATTACATCCTATCGCATCTTGTCCATTTGATATAATTTTGGGTTCACATGATGGCGAAGAGCAGTCCTTGCAGTCATGGCACTGTTTTGTTAAAGATCCATGTATATCGTGTAGGGGTCTGTTTCCAATTAATACTGCCGTGCCTATAAGGAAAAAACCCGTATTTTCCCATTTGCCTGTGCAACGTAGATTTTGTCAGCAGCGTCCAGCGATAGAGCTATCGGGTTCTGAAGACCCGTATCTCGTGTGACAACATCACCAATAACAGCACCATCATCACCAGAAATTTTCACAATGCAGTTTTTGTCCTTATCGACAACGAACACATCTCCTCTGGAATCACAGGCAACTCCAACCGGCCAGATGAGTTCCTGGTCACGCGGCTCAACTCTCCACAGAAGACTACCTTCCAATGAGATGCAGGTGACATCGTGGTTGGCACAGTCGCTGACGATGATGTTGTTATTTGGCGTGGAACACAGATGGGATATTTCAGTGAACATTCCCTCCAGCGGTGCCGTGTTGATGAACTTGTTTGATGGTTTTCCCTTCAGCGTTAAGTGATCAAGCACGGTTAGCCTTCCACCTATTATCGTTGTGGTCGTTGTGTTGACGAAGCCCAGGAGCTTCTCCTGTGTTGTCACTGTCGTCATACACGTGTACCACTTCTCGCTCTCAATGCTATTCACTTGCCTAAGGTCTGACGTAAACACGAAAAACTTATAGTTCATAAGACTCACAATGACTCTTTCTTCTGCCAATTTTGCAATAGATTGCGGATAACCGCTGAATCGATGGGAACTACTTTTGGGCTGGCCATCAACTTCGTAGAAAGATTTCAAACTTGCATTGTCATAGTCAAGGATTAATATCACAGGTGAAGTTTTCCCTTGGAGGATAACGATGTTCCTAAGTTCAGGATCATAGTTGTCTTCATCATAAGCTTTGTGTTTATTGTTCTTTGAAGAACGTAGGATGGATTCTGTGGTTGTTCAGTCGGAATCTGAACTGTGATTGCAGGCTCAGGTGGACGAGGTGGTGGATCTGCACCGTTGTCTGATGAAGCTTCGCCGTCTGAAGTCCCCTGTACTCTGGGTACGTTATATCTCTGGCCTGGTGTTTCCGGGACTGTGGGTACGTTATACCTCTGATCTGATGTTTCCGGGACGGCGGGTACGTTATACCTCTGCATTGCTGGAGCTGAAACCTTCTTCTCCGGTTGTGGGGTGTTCTTCCAAGGCTCAAGGCCACCAACCGCATTCATGGCATCGCTTTCTGAGTTTGACCATATCGATCCTAATTCCAGGCTACTCATTAAGGACTGAACGTTCTTGATATTTCCCTGAAATGAAAACAGAACGGGACAACTATCGACTGGTGGATCAGTAACAAACTTCATGACATCTTCCTGTTGCTTCTGAATTCGTGGGAGACATTCCATGGTAGCATACTCCGATCCAGGGGACAAAAGGCGGTCAATCAGACCAATGGTATCTTGTGTTTCCTCTACCAGCTTCTGAAAACGTTTCACGTTTTCTTCACTTTCAGTTTTCTTTATGTCATAAGAATTGTTAAGGTCTTTGATTAGGACGTTTTCCTTTCCCTTGATGTCTCCTATCAAGTTTTCGACATATGCTTTAATGTCACTCTCGGTTTCGAGACGTGTGTCCTCCATCGTCTTGATGGCCTCTTTCTCTGTGTCAATTTTAACCTGAATGAAGTTTACAGCAGGTCTGAGGACTTGCAGCATAGTGTTCAGTTGCGATTTACGATCGCTAAAGTGACTTGGTGATCCCGTCACTACAATAGCGTCAGAGTGAGCCCTCTTATCTGAAAAAGAAATGCCCAGTATAATGTATATGTCAGGTGTGTGAATGGTAGTTCAGGTGTCATGTTGTTTCTTTTCCTGTTTCTCTTTTAAGGGGGTCATTTTTATGTTTTCTAAAATGTATCTTACAGCATAATTTACTACAATCGGCATTATCAACATAACTGGTAGATTTATGGCAATAACAAACTGCTTTCACCTTTCTCCATTTGACCCAACGCTTCCAATATCCCAGCTAGTTTGAAATCTGTTTTGATGAGCCCCGCCCACTTCTGACGTGGTTGAAACGCGTCCTGTGGGACTGTCACGTGTCTACATACAGGGCATGGGATTCCCCGGATGTGGTTGCCATGGTTGATATGATGCTGCAGACATTCATGGCAGAAAGTATGAAGACACTGCAGCGTCTTCGGCTCTGTGAAGGGTCGGTAACAGATGCTGCATGTCAGATGGTCGTCCTTCAGGCTTTCAGCTGTAGCCATCTTGACAATCTGTCTGATAATGAAACAGTAGTAAAAGCAATTACTAGCAGGAAAACAACACCTGCAATTGGTTATACAGGTACGCCGTGAAGATATAAACGAAATACTGCTGAAGCGGCGGTAAAATCGAACCAAGCAAGATGTGTAAGCGTGTACTAAGATGCAGTGACTTTTTGGACAGTTTCTTGGAGACGTCAAACAGCTATCAGGGGAATGTGTGAGTGAATATGATTTTACGCCACTTTTAGCAATATTCCACCAATAGCATGGCGGGGAACACCAGAAATGGGCTTTACACATTGTACTCAGGTACAGTGGAATCGAACCCGGGTCTTCGGCGTGACGAGCATGTGCTTAACCTTTAGGCTGCCCCACCGCCCACTTTTCAGAGGAGCAGAGGCTCAGTAAACTTGTGATGACTTCAGCTTGTGCAGGTCATGAGAAGGCAATTCTCTGTATCAATCGACATTCCATAAAATCCTACTTTGCTCCTGCATTATCTGTTTGAATGGAACTGATTTTCCAGGTGTAACCTCACGGTTCTCGTCCTAAAACAACTGGACTTTCTTGCTAGACGCTCTCCAGAAATCTGTTAAGTACTCATGTAATTAGAACCGGCTAAACACTTTCCATGTGTAATACCGACTCAGTGATTTGCATGTTTAGAAATTGTGTAGATATCATATTCCATGTAAGCTTTGCACTTCATATGGATGAACATACGACCATTGTTAGGCGTAATATGTCTAAAGGTTCCCAGGATCAAGTTTTCACATTTCACTTTGATGCAGCGTCCTTATTTTATTTAAAAAATATATCCATGATATTATCAATTAAAACATAGATCAAGTCTATTCTAAGTCAAATGAGTTCAGGAATTTAATCCATTCTAACTAATCCTATTTTGGTTTTACTAAAGCGAATCACTCATTTGCGCTTATTCACTATTGACATAAAAGCAATGGAAGGTTACTGGCCATATTTTAAATATATATGTTTGTCTGGTTAGGTCGATTACCCTATGTGGGTGCATTATTTGGAGCAATAAATAATGGTTGCATAAAAACCATACATTTCCCCATTCCTTTCATCACGATTAAATGATTTCTTTTATTTTGACACCATCCCCAGGGTTGATCAATAAGTCGGACACGCGGTATGTTTCTAGGTGGCAGATGGTAGAGCAGAGTCTTATGCGGAGTCTCGGTGAATATGCAAACATATTTCTGTGGCAAATATGCATGAGTGGGCGAGGGATTTGTGGGGTCTGGTAAATAACACCAAATTCACAGTGTATGTACATGTGTATGCTTATATATTGCAATATTATTATGACTTCACGTTGCAACAGTTGCCCGTTCAAATTGGATAACATCATATCATATCATATTATATCACATGTCCTACATATACATGTCCTTTACGTGCAGTTCATGGTGACACACATGGTGACGTGGATCCTGATTTAAGAGCAAATGAGTTATTGTTTTGGCGTTAATCCGGACACATAAAGGGGAGAAACTTTAGTGTAGGATGATTGCCAACGACCCATTCTAGATTGCCTCAACAACAGGAATTCAGATTTGTCTTTGCTTTTTTTTGATTATATTAATTTGTTTTTCGATTAATATATTTCAGAAAAGACAGCTCTATATCCGGGAATATATGTCAGCCCAGTGTCTGTACTGGACGAATGGGTGTCTATCACCCACTCACAAACAAACACATGATAGTTTTCAGTACTACGGTCTATTGTTTTACACAATATATGATATCTACTGATGTGTCAATATCTGTATCTATTTCACACAATATATCATATCTACTGATGTGTCAATATCTGTAGCTATCACAGAGTAAGAATCACAGTAAAGACAAATAAAGGTTTATATAAATAGGGCTTAAGGATTACATCTTCCATACTGATAGTATCAAAGAAGCTAAACTGAAATAATATTTCTGGTCTCCAACCTGTATCATAGCATCAATCGGACGCTGTTAAAGTAACATACACTTAGCCTTCATATATAATTGTTAGGCCAACGAATTCACAAACTGTCCGCTTTTGTTGAGCAGTTCATATCACAGTATCGGAACTAAATATTCATCAATGTTAATAAATCCGTAGTTGTGGATTCAGCTAGTAACAAAAGACAAGATCCATTACTCAAACCTATAAGCAATGTTTCAATTACTCACCGAACTATCTTGCTGTTATCTGCCGTTATCTGGTGATGAAGGGGCCAGGACTATATGCAGGTACTCCTACACATTATGGGCGTTAAGCTTCTGACAAAGTGGACTGAGTTATTCCGAGGCGTATGTCTGTTCTTTTCATGCCCCTACATAAATTGGCTGTGTGCAGCTGTACAGCGCCATAACTAGCGACTAGATAGTCGATCCCGTTACAAATTCAACAATAACGGCAACAGGTTGCGGGCATTGAGCGCCGTGCTGTCATGTTCTCGTGTAACATTACTGCATAGGAACTTAACAACAGCTCCAATAACAACTGTAGGATTGTTTGTGTGAGGTATGATATTCTTCGATTATATCAATACGTTCTCTGTGACTGCCAGTGTTCAAACCGTGTTTGTAATCGATTAATAAATTGATTTGTAATATTTAAATTGCGAATTCAATCGGAGCGGACACAATCATAACTTTTTTTATTACGTTCAAACGACATTGACAACGATTGACAGAAGGTAACAAAGACATTTTAATACCTATGAACAAAACACGTGTTGGTCACATATGATAAAAACATTATGCTTTTGTATATTTTCGTGTCAATAGAAGACGATTACGTGTAAAGAGATGAGACAAATCGCTAAAACATTGAAGAACGATGCATGATTTCACGATAAAACATTGTTCGGTCATGACGTCATTTTTGGACAATATTTTTGAGAGGGTGTTGAGTTTTGCTCCACCATGGTTGTTGGCAACGCAGATGTCTCATCGGAAAGTGGCGACATATGGCAGTCGTTATACACACTGTCAGACAATCGGAGAATAATACCAAACTTAACATGTGTTCATTTAATGGTGTTTTCCGACCTCGCCGATATCGGAATGTATCCTGGGAGTCACTATTGTATAGGATAAGACACATTTCTTAACAGAATGTGAATATTACTCCGATCTACGATATGATTTCTCCACATATCTTCTCCAGCATATTCCTAAGGAAACCTAACCCCGACAGAACAATTTACAAAAATTATGCAACATGATAGCTTAGCCGTTCCCCTAGCCGCAGTTGTTAATGTCAAGAGGAGAAAGTTTCAACTTGCATTATAAATAGTCCGCTTCTGACCTGGGAACTGACGCACTATTCTCACTCAAGATGTATATACATTTCCCATAGTAAATAATCTGTATAATACAGAGGAATCTGCCACAAGGTATTTAATTTATCTATTATTACATCCATGATTTTATAGCTTCATACACACTGTTGTTTTTTATATAGGTTGCATTTAGGCTAACTGATTAGTTTATACTTTTATTCTACTGTTACGATTTCCTACATCTCAGACCTCATGTCTTATTGGCGGGTGGTGTATATTATATATTGTCTTGTCTTTGTGATATGTTTGTATGTATACCGCGTGACAAGTAAATAAAATATCTTCTTATGTTATCTTATCTTGTATAAATGCGGATAATAGTTTTCAAAGCTTCTACATTTTGTTAATTAAAATCCTGAGTGAGTGTGTGATTTAAAATTTAACGTCACCTCGGCAATATTTCAGCCATGTAGTGACGAGAAAGGTTGTGCAAAAACAATAAATAAGAGTTGCAAACAACCCGTAAATGAAGGACTGTAAAACAACTAGAGTATCACAGGTGGTGTTATAACTAGCATGTAACTCTAAATTTACGAAGACAATACAATATAAAAACAGGCTATAGGACCCAACAACTGCAGGCAGATCACCATACTAGGGACCTTGGGGACTTACTGTGCCATTGCTACCTGCATGGACCTTAGTTGGATTTACACCATCCCTTCAGCCGCTAGCGAGGGGTAGGAAATTTAACCATAATTTAGAATTACAGATATTATACGATTAGAAAGCATGGTTGAGCTAAATTAACTCTGAAAGTTTTGGGACTTACTTTCCCTCTCAGGATGACAATAATTTTACGATACTTTAACCCCCTTTGAGGATACAGCCATAAACAATTTATACTACCATGTGTAATAAAATAATATTTATATATTTACAAAACATATTGTTCAAAATTTATCTAATAATTCTTTTACGTTTAAAAATTCAATAACTGAATCATAATTAAAATCCGAAAATAGGCTACACACAATACTGACATAACAAATAGACTGCTGTGTTTATAAACTGCGGGTGAATAATTAATCCCCCCACGAGGTGTATTTTCCAGACTGACAACTCTCTGTGTTGTAAAAGAAAGCTATTTTCGAAACGTTTTTCTTTCTAAAAATCATAGGAATCCCTGATGGTCCACGGGATGGTTTGGGTAGCCTAGTGGTTATAGCGTTCGCTGGTCACTCCAAAGACGCGGTTTCGATTGCCCATATGGGTACAATGTGTGAAACCCATTTCTGGTGCCCTGCACCGTGATATAACTGGAATATTGCTAAAAGCGGTGTAAAACCATACTCGCGCACTCACCTGATGGTCCACACTGTAATTCTAATTCAAACTGCATTTGCCCATTGAGGGATCACTTTGTTTACTTGTCGCCGCCGAGTACCTCTGTTTGGCGTGGAGCTGAACAGGGACACATGTGACAGGACCTTTCATACTAACATACATGTATATATGTCTGGGCTATTTGAAGCCTAGGCAGTGGTAACAATTACAAACCTTTATTAAGGGCAGCCAGGCATGGAATGACAGCTGCCTGGGCAGAACGGATTCATTTCAATTTTGTTTCCTCTTTTTCAGTTTTCGCGGTTGTTCAGTGTCAATTCCAATAGCATAACCAGAAATCTATCCGTAAAAAAGGATATGAATTCAACAAACGCTAAAGCAATTAACATCGGTATTATTAAATAAATCAATACAGATTACTGCAAAGGAAGCAAAATGTTCTGTATGTTCTGGAAGAAGCCAATTACTCTTGACTCCCAATGAACATGAAATCCGAATCTGAACGGAAACAATGAGATACCAGTATTCTTCTGATTAACAATGAATTACACTGTCAAATAACATAGAATTAGCATGAGAAATAACTGATGAAAGAACAGCTCATGGTATGAGCACCTGTTCATGACAGTTTAAACAGTGGTGACATCAGATATTCAGAAAAGTGAGTCCTGCGCAACAGGCAGTAACGTCACAAATACATGCAAAGGCATGGCAATTGTTTAACTGGGCAAGCAACTTCCAATAACTACAACGTTTACTGGAATCCTTAACCTTCTTACCTCCACAAGCTTGTTGTAACGATGACTTGGTTCATAGCATGTCGTAACCTGCTGACGGCGTTGACAGTTGCTCACTATATCAATCATTCGTCTAGACGCCATTATACGCTTGTGATAGAGTGGTGTGGTTTAAAATAACAAACGAATAAACTTGTAGTATTCTCTGTGAATACAGACATGGAGAAAATTTTAAACAAGGTTTATTACATGGATACATGGTCGGATATTATCTTCAACTGGTTGCAGACGTTGCTGGAACAAAATAGCATTTGGCCTCTAGTTTTACACAGAAACAATATTGTTCACTGGCCGTACCGTTGTCCTGAAAAACACGGTTTTAAAATATACAGTAACACGTGTTTACATTGAAAATAGATATCACCCTCATGCCATGCGTCATGAGTCATGCTGTATTAAAATTGATATCATTTCCTGACGACGACACGATACTGACTAAGTAACAAGCAGTTGTCAATATCGCACGCTCCATCCTGTTATATATTGGTACGTTCAACCGCCGACAAGCGTGATGGGAGACGCCATGCCTCACACCGTCTCAATCAATAACCAGCTGTTGAATATATTGAACAGACGCTGTGCACAGAGAGAAGGAAATCAATCATATCTGTAGGTGTACAGCACCTGTATTCTTGAACGTTGTAATGCAGGTCACATGGATGTTTAACACATGCTGCTTTAGTAACAATGCGGTTTCATCTGCACCGACCCATCGTCATCAGGGTCCTGTTTCTCAAAGCTATCGTAGCGCTACGACTGTCGTACCTCATATACTGTAACATAGACTTACGATAGTCGTAGCACTACGCGCAGATGGATGCTCGTGCTGTTGATCACTGGATTGTCTGGTCCAGACTCGATTATTTACAGGCCGCCGCAATATAGCTGGAATATTGCTGAGTGCGGCGTAAAACTAAACTCACTCACTCACACGCAGCTCTACGATAGCCTTGTGAAACGCAGCACAGGAATCCTGACTGTTTCGTGGCTTCCTAAATTGACAGTGTGAAGGCAATTTCTGGTGTCCCCCGCCGTGATATTGCTAAAATAATGCCAAACACGGTGTGCAACTAAACTCTCACACACACAAATTGACAAGAACGTCTTCACATGAAAATGAAGAAGTGACACTGAAATCCTGAAACATGTAATGTACGTGTTATTATAACTGCCTAAATCCATATCACATGCTTTATATTCGTTGGAGTCACATTGTAGTGTTATGATAAGTCACTGTGATCGTGGAAATATCTGTACACGATGTACACTGTGATGTGGATACAGTCCCATCTGCGATCAACACATAGTCATGCATAATCCGTACCAGCAGCTGAGGCAGCAAGGTCCACGGAGTAGCCTTCGGCACTACATTATGCTGCGCAGAGTTAAGTCCCTTAGGTGTGTGGCACCCGTGAAGAGCCACCTCCTCGTGGTGGGTGCTGGGTAACGCTAAGAGCTCTTCAACCCTCCGTTGGTGGACCCGGGGGTATATTTGGTCCACCAACCCGTTTGCCTTGGGTTGCGCCCCTGTGTCGGTAGAGGACGGGAGTATTGTGATTGAGGGCACTGGGAGCCTGGAACCGTGTTCCTTTTGCCCAACACACCACTTCGCCCCTTACTTCACCTAGACGGGTAGTAGAACGGGCCCGGTTCTACCAATCGGCTGGTCACGCCGAGCCCTGTGCATGGTTAATCTTTTTGCACAAACTTTGTTATTTTGGTCTTGGCTATTTTGAATTATAATGTATGATACTTTTTGATCGCCCCTCGTACAGATATTGTGTGAGCCTCTCACATACGGAGAGGTTCCTTGCATGAAGGAAAGGGGGCATAACTCCGCTAGGTGCTAGTTCCCTGTGACACAGGTCACCTGGGGAGAATTTTCTGGGAATAAGGTCAAAATATATATGTGACCTTTCCATGAGTAATCAAACACAAATAGCAATGTCGAAACTGTATGCATAAAGGTGTAAGATATATCATAGGAACAGATGACATCGCACAACATTAATAAAAACAAGTAACAGTGAAATGGGTTTGAATGAATTCTTAGATTCCCACATTCACCTGACCGTGTAAGAGTAATTTGACTACTGTTTTACCATTTTAAAAAGGGTACTAGCGTTATCATGAACCATTAGATACTACAATTTTAACACTGTTTTATATGACGTCATGGCATGTGCCATGTCGTTGATTACGTCGGAGAACGACGACATTGGTATTTTGAGTTAATATGTATCTCACAAAGCATAAGTTCAATATTCTAATGTACAGTGGAAAATCTCATTAACGAGACTCCTTAAAGTGGAATTAGATCACAACATAAATTTTAAATGCATAGGAGTAAAAATCGTGGTGAGTCAGTATTTTGTGGATATATTAAATTAATGTATCTAACAATTAAAAAGGGCTTTTCAACTGAGAAGGTCATGTCCAAATAAACATATGTAATCCGTTATCATTGCATCTATCATTGAGTAGAAGGTGTTCATCTGTTATATATGACCTGGAGCAACACATGTTTCACATCCTAAAACTGACAGTAGGAAATATCTTATACGTCCCTAAATATATAAATGTCATGTGTAAATCATGTTCAAACGTATAGGACCGAGCAATTGCATGTACCGAAAAGAAGAATACTCAAACTAGACAAATGTAACACAGTGTACAATCTGAATGTTACTTTATTTACATTTCAAACAAAACAGTTGTCCTGTCTGTGATATAGTTTGCTTGTTATGATATTTACAAGGATCTTTAAATGGTGTTCTGCTGGAGAGAAGATCGCATTTCTAAGTTGAAACATATCAGTGACACATATGCTGTCCGATACAATTTCCAAGTTTGACTGTGTTTGTGAAAGTGAACTTTACTTCTGTTACAACAGCGGCCAGTTGACCAAAATAAGCTATCCTCGCGTACAACAAGTGTGTTACAGCTACTACCAGCTGGGCAAAATAAGCTCCTATCCCCCGTACAACACTACCTCATAGTGAGTCATAAACAAAAGCGGACAAAAAGAACCTGAGCTTACTTCGGGGTCGGAGCAGAGTTGTGACTCTGAACTCTGGAGGAAAGTCAGTGATTTTACTGCTCGTCGAACATCAAACGGTTTCCTGTATTGCGTGACTTGGTATTACAGCAACATAGCAGTATGTCATCACAGTGGAAACACATAGAATGGACATATATTATTCCCATAACATGGCTTATTGACCAGCAGACGCTTAACACTGAACTTTATTTCTCCGTATACCCTTTTCATGTGAATACAGTTATACAGTGTAATACTAAAAAAACTTTGTCTCTGCGGATATGAATGATTATGAAAGGTGTTGTTATCAGTTATTAATTTGGTGCTTACAACACCCGTTTGGAAGAATGTCATGCTCTGCCATGTCTATAAATAGCAACCGAGAAACCGTGTCAAACCTCAGCAAATGCTGACTGGTAAGCCTTGTATACTGGGCCATTATAAGACAGGTGTTTGTTTTAACTTCCTAACAGTTAGTCAAGTAGCTTATTGGATTCCGTGAAAGTTTTTGTGATGAAAGCAAATTATATGTTCTTTTGTGTCCATTAGTTAAAGGAGTTTAAAAAAATAGTTTGGTTTCAATCTGAATATTAATGTGAAAGCTAATTTTAGCTCAAAATCCAAGATGGACGCTAAAATTTAATGGGAAACTGAAAAAGTTGCAAAAACGTGGAACAAAACAATGGTTTTAATATCAAATACCGTGCATAGTTGGTTAAGGAATACATTTCTCATATGCGGTAAGTCACCAAATCTTTTTTAGTTTGCTTGTAGTCTTAAATTTACATCAAATAGTTATTTTAGCTCTAAAAGTTAACGATTTAGTAATCGCGTTTTGTACATGGCGGACATCAACTTGTGACAACATAATAATCAATTCATACCCCTAGCTGCAAACCATGATACAGTTTCTGGAGGAAACTTGGCGAACATGATAGACGAGTTCTGTCAAGGTAGTAGGAATTCACAGAAATATCTCTGATCCTGTGTCCTGCAGCCGGTGTCGGCCAAGTCCAGATCTGGCTCGATCTCTAAAACAATCTTGCATTCCTCTCTTGTGAAATCCTTCCACCAGCGAGTTGTCCGACACCCACCTCCACTCCCCGTCTTTGCCCGAGTCCGTGGCGCCCAGAAAGTATTCTCTGGATCCATCTGTGAACAAATGCATACCCTAATTACATTCCCAGATAGCAACAGCAACAGTAGTAATAATGCATGTTTAATGGGGCATGGTGGGCGAGCTGTGTTAGGCGCCAGTCTTGTGATCCAGCGAGCTCCAGGTGTAGGGTCGAGCCCACCTGTGGCCGGTTGTAAAAACCTTAGAGTCAATTTTGTGTGCAGACTCTTTCAGCGTTGTCACAACCCCTAGTGTACAGTACATAACCCTCGAACCCAAGAATAGTTGCGGGTACAGCAACGTACAGTAAATTTGGACAAAGTACGGTAACTATGTGTCCCAGTTCACCCATCTGTGAATGAGTACACAGTAAGAAAGAGAAACCTGCAATAACTCGCACCATCATTACAACAGATTAGTGTCCACTCGCACTTTCTGGAGTATGCGATCTGAGCTGCCATCTCAGACATTCACTGCCAGGGAAACAGACCGTGGCTTCTTGATCATACACTTTGATCACACATTGTGGTGATGCTTTTATTCATTGTGGTGATGTAATACACATCATAACAGTCATGCACACATGCATGGGAACCCGACTGGTAGTGAGTGAGTTTAGTTTTACGCCGCTTTTAGAAATATTCCAGCAATTTGGACTAGGTTATTCCCGCCACTGACATGTCACGCCCACGTTGCTTCTGTAAATCTTGGTCCGTTATTTGTCAATCCCTAACGGTGCCTTCTCTACCCGCACCCACGTTGGTTTGCTTGTTACACGTGCAGTACCAGTATGTAATAGTTATTGCCATAGTTTCCGAGTTGTATCGGCAGATATCAGGACAGTTTTGTCCGTGGGGCCCATCCGAGGCCCATCCGAGTACTCGGGTACTTCAAGCAATGTCTGTTTGCTTGATGTACAGAGACATATGCGCCAGTGACGGTGCATTGTATGTATACCACAATTCTCAGTTCATTAGTTCAAGTGGTCAAGAACAATATAGACACTTAAACTCCAATGCATAATTCTATATGCATTTCTAAAATTGTTCGCAATATCAACGTCAGCTACGGCACTCTCTGTTTCCATGGACACATAGTTTTAATATATAAAACCTAATATAAAGACTTAACATTCATAATATCTCTTGCATTACATATAGAAAATCTCACCAGAGTGTCTTTTGATATCAAACATATCACCACGAGTAGATAAAGCTACAAATATCCGAGGCTTGCCTGGGATATTTTTACTTTTATCAACAAGTGTTGATATACGTGATATCATAAGACACGAAGGTGAGATTCTATTTATCATAAAAAATCACTCTTCACTAGTTTTCAGTGAAAGATGTACATATCTGAACATGACACTGCCATTAGACTTGCAGTCATAGCATTGTGACGTCATCACGTTTTTGACGTCATAGCATTGTGGGTCATGTAGTTGATGATGTACAAACTCCCCAGTCTAAACGATATCTCCTAGGAGATATTGTTTGATCTCACTCAAGCAATATCTCCTGTGAAGCACAGTTTTGGAAGCTTAATAATGATATTTGGCGTCAAATTAGCGTATATTATTTCAATGGGATAATTCAGTAAATGTTGGTTGGTTGGTGTTTAATGCCGCACTCAGCAGTATTCCAGCTATTAGCGGGTGTGTGTGAATAATTGAGTGTGGACTTTTAATAAGAGATTTATGGATGCAACCTAATCCATCACATTATCAATTGTGTGATTATATACACCACTTGTTAATGTCATCACCTTTACTGTACAAGACATAATCACTTCGTTGCTGTGTATCTCCAGGGTTCTTTCTGGAAAATGTGTCATAATCTTTAATGAACAATATATGTCAGATGTATTTACGAAGACGATGGATGAGAGGAAGAGATGCCAAGTCAATAGGCGGGTAAATCAGTGTCCGCACAAGGGTGGCAGTGGCTTCTTTTGTTAGGACTTTGCGGATATTTGAGTCGATGATAAGGTTTCGTTGTCTTGAGAATGACCATTGTTTCTGTTTTATAGTCGTCAGACATCCAGGATCTTGTGCTCGAGAGGCATGCTTCAAGGTTGGACCTGACTTTGTTCTGAACTTAAAACTGTCAAACAATTGTGTGATGAGGCAATTTAACTCCACAGTGATGTAAGTCATATAAGATTGGTAACAATCAGCAAGTTATGCCCAATGCGACATCATTGAGGGTCAAGCGTGGTTTTCTTGATGAGTGGTTTGACTACAGCTCGCTTAAAGCATGATGGTACACAACCTCAGTCGGTAATGATAAACAACGGTGCACTCTTCCTCTTTGCCTCACGGACTAAATCAAGGACCTGATAATAGTTGTCAAACCTGTCCATTATAGATGCCAATGACAGAATATGCTCGGTATTCGGAGGTGCTTTGGAAAGTAGTGATCGGATGATTCAACCAGATCATCAAATCCTGACCAGTCGTTACAAGCTGCTAACATGTTGTTTGAGGCGACATACACAAAAGACCAAATTGACATTAAAGTACAGATCGGAGATGGTCTTTCAATTTGAGTTAGTGACGTTTTCAATCCACTCTATTGTAATTGATTTTGAATATACTGTGCTTTAATGACTTTCAATCAGTAACAGTGCACATGACACTTTATCTAAGCTTTGGTCTGAAATGGTACAAATGAAGATATTTCAATGCAGTTGCGATTTCAGTTTTATTATTTTTGTTGTTCGTGTTGATATTTTGTGTTTATTATAAACCGTAAGCTACGTTATCACCAGAATACTGAACTGATACACTGCTTTATGTTTTGTTTATCTATGTACATAGACTTTTAACTGAACACTGACATTCACGATGTTTTTGAATCCCTTCTGTCCTGTGTGTGTTTCTCTGTGGAACGTCAAAAAATATACTTACAAATATTTTATTACACTTAGAACCCAAGTGTAGTTAAAACTATTTTTCCAACGGACGTGCAAGTTGGCGGACATGATATTGATGTTGCAGTAAATGACTGATAACTTTTTGTTTTAGGAATCGACCAGCACAACAGAAAACGTTAAAGGTCATAACTGTGACAGAAAGGGGGCATTTGCAATTAAAAAACAAAATAATGTACAATGCAGTGTATTGAAAAGCAGAAACAACAAAAAGCAATGAAAACCAATCATTTCAGAAAATATTCTAATCATGATTGATGATTCAGTGTGCTGTGTTTGTATCTTCTAATAACGTCATTATCGTATGTTCTTTCCGTGGTGGACGTTTGCAGATAGGAAATGGTTCCTGTTACGCTAATATTCATATCTCTTTGTGTTTTCTCTTCACGATTTTTACCAACCAAAGAAATAGCAATTATTAGACAATGGCGCTATATCTTGGAGTTTTATTCCTTGTGGTTATAAGCATAAGAGGACTGGTATATGCTTGTATGTACATGTGCTGGTAATACTGGCATGTTCAGTATCTATGTAGCTCAATAGCGTGACATGCCATTGGTGATAAGGCCGTAAAACTGTTGTCTCTGATGAAATGGTAGAATAAATTGGGACAGCTATATATTCATACTTCTTTTTGAGGGACGGAACAACTACACAGTAAGTATGTCGTGTCTTACCTTCTTCCACAGTGCGGTTGACAATAGTCCGTTTAGCAATTGTGTCCACCTTGGCTAGCTCTCCCCCCTCGTTGTGGCATACATCCTGTGCCTCCTCCCACATCACCATGTCAGTGTGGACCTTGTAACAGAAATACGTCTCGTTGTCGTAGATGTAGCCTGGTGACGCCACGCATGCTGGAACAAAGGTCACACAAAGATACACGAACCTAAATATGGTTTCAACATGTGTTGTATTTGGGGTTACATTTTCTCCGTAAAGTATAGGTCCCAGGACTTGTTTGAGTTGAGTCCTATCTAGGATTCGAACCTACGCTCACAGATTGAGGCACCTTATCGTCAGCACATAAAGTCAATTAACCAGCTGAGCTACCAGGGATTCCGCTAAAATGGAAGTGGCAGTCTAGATCACATACTTTGCGTACCCCTCTGACAAGTTGAAATTAGATCTTACCATTTAAAGAGCCTGGCAATGAAAATGGCATTCTGCAAGCTAGCACGTCTTATTAAGTTGCATTCGCTCTTGCTACCAGTATCAGTTACGTCTTGTGTGCACTGTTGGCAAGTGTTGTGAGGTGCTTGTTTAGAGGGGTTAAATGGTGTAAAAGGGACGATGCGCTCCTCTTTGTCCTTGCAAGTGTCCCTATATATCCCTGTAGAATAGCCCTCTATCGCTCTTGAGGCACAGGCAAACACCCGAGACAAACAAACTCGTAATTTCAAAGTCTATTAAGTTCAAGCAACACTGCTCTATACAATGGACCACCACATAATTGGAATATCATTGTATTTCACGCGGCCTTTTTATAGTCCCACAGTGCCTCAACCATGTTATTTCCCCTTCCGCTCAGCCTTTGCTCTAAACACTTCAATTTGTCTGCATTTGTTTCAACAACGCAAAGTTATACGACAACAGACAATGTCATATCAAATGATGTATTCTGTGAGGCATTAAATGAAAAATAGTTTTTTATGCCGTGTAGCGATTATGACCAGATGGCACACATGTATACGTAAATACAGAGTTGAGTGTTCGTTCATTAAGATGATACATAGATTTCAAACGTTGTTTATATGGCTTCCGGATGAAACGTTCATTTGCTGAGGTAACCGAATTTGGGAAATACTGTTCCTTCGTAATTTCCATAACAAAAGAAATAATACATACTGATCAGAATGGTTTATTGGTATCCTGCCACCAAACACACACACAACTCAATTTATTAATTTCAAATATAGAGTCAACATATAGCATATTTTACTGGTATGGGAAAGTGCCGAAGTGTAGTCACAACAAAACCTAAGACAAAGGAGACAAAGAACCGCCGAAACACTCGGATACAAAGTACCAATAACATCCAACTTACAATTAAGTTTATTACTGATCGTCATGCATTTACACAGCATACTAAGTTCTTTTGGACAATAGAAGCGACAAAACCCTTTCCACATACGTAAGAAATCTCTGCCAAAGACAGACTCGATTATATAATTGTGATCATATCACGAGCAGATATTTGTTTCAGCAGTATTACAGCTGTATGATGTTGTTTGTAAACAAATCGGGTCTGAACCAGACAATCCAGTGATTGTCACCATGCGATACGATGGCAGAGCATGTGTTTATGAATCAAACTGAAGTAGTGATGATACCAGGTGTTCGCGAAAAGGTGAGCGTATCCTACCCCACCAGTGGCATCCGTCATAAACATATGCTAAGTCTAGTCATTTGTTCACCTGAAATAATTCCCGAGCGTATGGTATAAGTCAACATAGGGATTTCATCGGACATCTTCTTCCCTCCACATGTCTACCATAAAATTTCTTGAAAGCTTAACTGAGGCCTTGAATGTTGTAACCTTGATCAAACAACTTCTGAGCAAGAGTGGCATGACGCTCTTTGGAATACTGATAAAAAGAGAGGATTATGGTTAATCTCTGGGACAGGGATTTGTTGGTACATTTGTTGGAACCAGTAATACATCTCTCTTTGTACGGATTTTTATGCTGTTTTGGAATCCAGTACAAAAGAGGAATAGACATGTCTTCAGGTTTTAGAGTCAAGCCAAACGTTGATAACACCGTTGAATGGTTAAGGCAGATTTCTTCCTCAGTTAACATACTGGTCTTTATGTGACATTTTTGATATGCCACATATACCAAAATCTTTGATCAAACAATTTATGTTACAATGTTTACATGTAATGGTTATGTTATTTTTTGGACATATGCTTCGACAGCACCCATATTGATTTTAAAATTGTAATCCCAATTGGTAGGAATTTGTTCAAGTACCGTGTGTGACTTAAGGGAATATCGTTAATTCCGAAAACAGGAAACTATAACACAGCTATAAATAAAATATTATGAATCCATGAAAATAACATTAATAGTGGGTGCATGTTGCCCCTGTAGAGACGATTTACAAATATGATTACACACTGGATTTACGCTTAGATGGATACAGTCTCAATGCATCTTTGAGTTCCCACAAGGCCTATCACACTTTTTCATTCCTCCAATTATCATGGATGTATGCCCAAATCGTGAATATGTTACCAATATCATGGAACCGATACTTACTATTTGTCACGTTATGTTAATAACTGCACCAGATGAACATATTTTGTCAAATGTTCAAACTTCAAACATTAAAGAAATTGAAAAATCAACAGCTCGTTGTCAGCTCTCTCCAATATATTACTGGCACCACAAAATCTATATATTAACCCACACTGTTGAGACAAAGCGTCCCTAACGAATCCGATGCTGCAGCTATATTACCGAACCATTGAAATACATGTTATATTAGTGTCAATATTGCAACACTCCTTTTACCCATTACCAGTTATTTACGCGTGTATTAAATATATGACAAACCTACCCCTGGTCATTTGACATTTCAGGGGTATTGAGATCCATGTCCTACATTCACAACATTTACGTTTGTTGTACATGCCAGCAAACACATGAAAACAATGGCCAGATTCACACACCTTTGAAATACATGTAAATACAGGGTTGAGTGTTTATTTATCTTAACGTCCCTTCAAACGTGTGTAAATCTGACAGTCAAATGATTTGATTTCAAAGGTTGTGCACGTGGCCTATTTTCACAAACGCTATTCTTTAACGTAAGCAACTTTGGGAAATATTGTTCTTTCGTGACGTGAAAGTAGTCAAATGCAACATGTGACGGATGGAATACATCAGGAAAATAGTGACGCACACCCCAAGTCACATTATCGTAAAAGAATATGACAAATGAAATCCGGTTTAAGTACCATGATTTCAGGTAATATGGTCTTGTTTACAATTATTAAAGGTAACAAGCAAGCGAGACATTAGTTCCGCACTGTGTATCAGAAATATTAAAACGCACGAAATGTTCGCCTGTTAAATTTATATAAAGTATTCGCCGTTTGTTGTTTAGCACCAGCTATATGACGACTCTTTGTAAATAATCGAGTCTCGTCCAGACACTCCAGTGACTGACATCATGAAGAATGATAAGAAAACATGAATCAAGTACATCAGCAGGCCTGAACACCCGATCACACGTTAGTCGCCTCTTACAACAAGCATCCGCAAGCATGGTTAAAATTCGGTGCTACCTTATGTAATTAAACGCTTCCACTATAGTAACCTGTTCTGTACAAACTTGTTCCTGTGGAATCTATCAACGCCATGTCCTGTGGCAGAGCGGAATGACACGTGCATCTTCCTGTTGAAGGTGAAAACGCGGTGGTTAAGGAGCCTTTCTGGGCTGCACATAAACCAATACAAATAATTTTCTCGGCGATATTTCCGATCTTAGAATGAAGTTATTCGCATTTTTTCCAGAAATAAACCTACGGTAGGAACGGGTTTGCAAGGTAATTCCCACGGAGGTAGTATAGTGCACAGATATTAGTACCCCAACTATTTGGAGGTACATATTGAGACGCAAGCGTAACGCCACTTGTGATTCTTGGATCTTCTTGAGACTCAATATTATATTCATGTATTCTGTTTCCGCATGCCTATTGTGCAGTGACAGTCAAGAAGGCTTTCAGTGAACATATCGATTCTTTTGATTTGGATATTGTTCAGGGTCAGGGTTGATCCCATATTGATTCTAAATCAATTCAGCTCCTGCACAAAACACATTAACATTATCTACTGATCAATTGCTTATCCTTGGTGTGTCCGGAAACCAGCAGTAATGACCACAGCTGGGTGTTCCACTGGATTCTTCTAACAGATTCCACAATATACAAGAATCTTAATTACAAGGGAAATGCAACACGATTCGCGTTCTACAGCAACTTTCTGTGTATGGATAGAAATTATAAGAAATGTACGGATTTCGATTTTCGGCTACCAACGCTCAATACATGTGAACTTTACTTGTGTTAGGGCTGCTACCAGTTGGGCAAAATATGCTACTATCCCGCATACAACAAGTGAACTTTTCTTTGGGGTTAGAGCAGAGAGTTGTGACTCTGAACACTGGAGGAAAGTCTGTGATTTTACTGCCGCCGAACATCAAACGGTTTGCTGCATTGAGTGACTTGGTATTATAGCAACATAGTAGTATGTCAGCACAGTTGTTTTTTTTTGTTTTTTTCATGAAACCAAAGTCTTCCGTCATAAACGGCGGTCATTACATGATGACATATACAAATACATGAACATAATCAGATATCCAACATACCAGGATATAACATACATAGATCACTAAAATATCAGCGTGTATAGGGTGTTGTATGTGGTGCCATACCCAACATATCCTGTTTTATATAGCGCAACATGCAGCATACAGTGTTGCATATAGCGTCACACCAGACATAGCATATTGTATATAGGGTCACATCCAACATATGTTGTATATTGTGCAACATCCAACATAAGTTGTATAAAGTGTCGTATCCGAAATATCGTATTGTATATAACATATCAAACGACCTATCATGTTGTATATAGCACCATATCCGACATATCATATTGTATATAGGGCCACATCTGATCTTTCCATATCATAAAGTATATAGGCTTTATAGCATTACATCCGACATGCCATGTTGTACATAGCATCATATACGACATGTCATATTGTTTAAAGCACCACATCTGACATATCATGCTGTATATTGCATCACATCCCTTGTATCTCATTGTCTATTGCATCACATCTGATCTATCATATTGTATAATGCACCACAACCAACGGAATTTCATGTTGTATATTGCATACACGTCAGACATACTATGTTGTATATAGCGCCACATCTACCATAACATGTTGTATATAGAGTCACGTCCGTCACTTGTTGTAGCACAGTGGAAACTTAATGAACTCAAATTGTCAATGAACTATTTTAAATCTTGGGAAATATATATATGGGGACAAGTGTTTATATGATGATTTTGTAAAACATATGTTTGTTTATTTTACAACTACATTGTCCTATTGGCCTGTGGCCTCTGTGACAGAAATTAACTATATAGACACAGTGGAGCACATAGAATGGACACATGTCATACCCATAACAGGGCGGGATGACTAGCAGGCGCTTTAACACTGAACTTACTTCTCCGCATACCGAGGTCATATGAATAGAGTTATACAGTGTAATACTCAAAGAACTTTGTGTCAGTGGATATGAATGATGATTAAAGGTTTTCAGTGTTATCAGTTATTAATTTAGGGCTTGCAACACCCTATCTGAAACCTTGTCGTGTCAATAAATAGCAACCGAGAAACCGTTTTAAACCTTAGCAAACTGGTAAGCCTTAGATACTTGGCCAGTATAAGACAAACGCTTGTGTAAACTTCCTGACAGTATTTATTCCGTACTAAAGAGGCCACAGGCCTATAGTACATAAAACGTGCACACATTCGCCCGAGTAGTAACATTTACATTTTTTGCAAATATTATTATCTTTTCTTTGTAGCATGGCATGGAATATAAACATTGATAAATTTTTAACTATGAGCCTTACCAGCTTGACTGTGCCAGGATCATGCGAACCCTCTCTGCTGCATTTTACATCTTAATATGTAAAACATAATAATAGGCCACGTCATGGGGGTATGCTCAAAGCGCTTCCTGAGCTCAAGTTAAAACTATATACACGTGGCAGAGAGTTCTTACAATCTGAGAAATACTGATAGTTTTTTTGTGCAATTCGTTGCCATACAAAGTCGTATGCACGCTCCGTTTTACCAGACACCATAGGTTTATGGAACAATTTACCAACTGAAATTATTACCTCACAATCAGTAAATTCGTTCAAAACACGATTACAGACCAAACAAGGAAATATTCTCTTTGAAAAAACTTTGGATCTAGATTTTGTCAAATAATCCATACTCGCCTCAGGTTGGGTTGTAGTGACTTGACATATTTTGAATAATCCGAATTGTGCATGTGGGTATCCATGGGAAGATTCTCTCCATTACTTCTTTTCTTGCCCTTGTTATGACTTAATAAGATCAGATAAATATTTCTATACTAATGGTTTTGACTTAATTTCAATTTTTCAAGGTAATCAAACTTTCAGCAACAAAATTAATCAGCTTATTCCTGACTCTGTTCATAAATACATACTACTTTCAAATAGATTCAAATTATTCTAAACTCATATGTATGCAATTACTGTAAACCATTGAATGCAATTTTGTAGACATTTTCCTATTATTATGCATTTCATGCCTTTGTGGAAATAATTCCTACTGTACTTTGTTTGAAATTGATTATTGATTGTATTGTGTTATATTTGATGGAGAGGCACTTGCATAAGCCGTTGGCTTGTTGTGCCAATCCATATTCATGTTATGTTTATATTTCATGAATAACATATGTTTATTAAAAAATAAAAAATGGTGTGTATAATGCTGCTATCATCCAGGAAATAGCACAGATGATGAGAAGTGACTTGCGGCATCATGGTAGTGGAGTGATACTGCATGACGTTCAATCACACACTCGTCTTGCCTTTCACCACACTGATAACACTTTGGGCACAAACAGTCAACAGCATGTGTAACCTACCACGGCGAGCAGGAAAAGAGACAGAAAAACCTGTCGGACCAGTCTTACCGGAAGCCGTATTCAGTGGTGCTTGACCAAGTTGTTGAAAGGTCTTGGATCCATTCATATGCTATCGCACTTGTCTTCCAGGCCATCCCAAATGTGTTCGATCGGTTTCAAACCTGGGGAGTCCAGAAAATGGATTTGCTCTTTAGAACTACAGTATGTCAGTATTTCGGTCCAGCGCCACTTAAAGAAGTTACAGGACCATGTAGCTGCATGAATGGTAGGAGGACTGTGATCTAAACTTGGTAGATTTCCCTGAACGACAATCAGTTGAGATCGATCGATGGCACAAATGCTCACCAAACCATTACGCTGCCCAGATCGGCGTGAGTACTTTAAGGATTTAGCTACCGAGGCCAATTCTAATAGGTCAATGCACATAGATATAAACAAACTGACAGAAGAAAGTAATAACCATAGCGGGGGGCGGGACCGGTGGGGTAGCCTTGTAGCTAAGGCGTCCGCTCGTCATGCCGAACACCCGGGTTCGATTCGTACAAAGTGTGAGGCCCATTGTTGGTGTCCCGCGCCGTGATATTGCTGGAATATTGCTAAACGCCGCGTAAAGCCATACTCACTCAATTATAGCTTCGTTTCATGAACATTTGTTGTAAAAGAAATGTCTGATAACCTATTATTGACCATGAACAAATACTTAACCTTCTTTGTTCTAAGAAACAATTTGAAACGACTAGGTCCCCTGGGCAGTATTTCATGTGTGGCTGGTAAGTAACCGTTCAGGCGGTGGTAACTGAGCAGTCTTAAGCGATATAACAAATAGAGACTCAAATAAGTATGACACGTTTGACATTCATAATACAGGTTGACCAAACATGTTTTATCACTTTACAGGTAGCAGAACCTAGAAATAACTTTGCAGTGTAAATAAATCACAACAATGAAATTAGTTAGTGAGTTTAGTTTTACGCCGCACTCAGCAATATTATAGCTTTATGGCGGCGCGCTGTAAATAATCGAGCCTGGACCAGACAATTTAGTGATCACCAGCATAAGCATTGATCTACGTATGGGATGACATGTGTCAACCAAGTCAGCGAGCCTGACCACCCTATCCCGTTAATCGCCTTTTACGACAAGCATGGGTTAGTCATAGGTAACCGTGTCAGATCTACAATCCGGCACGCTGTCTAAACCTGGTTATTTCTTCAGTCCCGAAAAGTGCCGGTTTAGACAGCTTCCACTGTACATGTAATCTGTGTTATGAGCCTGAGCCTAGATTTTCGAAGCTCTCTGAGCGCTAAGATAGTCGTAAGTTAATGTTAATGTATGGCACTTACGACTATCTTAGCGCTAAGAAAGCTTCGAAAATCTAGGCCCTGGACTTTAATGATGCATTAACGTGGCATAAAGGTTCGTTAACTAAGTTGGGGTTGCGTCCCTTCATAGAAAACTCACGCTCACGGATAGGCAGAAAGTCAACACGAAATAACAAACAAAATTGACTTTTCGTGAAACACCAACAAAGACCATAAGCATGGGAGGCAGTCTGGATCAGTGGAGAGCACGAATAGGGCGCTTTAAACATCCACGAGGTCTCAAACAAATCGTAACAGTTGAACCGTATGACCGGACATCACAATGACCATGACCCAACTGCTATTTCGCTTAACGGCGTGTGCTTGTGTGCTACTGTTCATTTGGTTGACAGGTAAGACTATTGCCGACGTTCTACCAACGGTTTTTGCCGTTTCAAGTCAGCATTTATCGACAATAACACGGTTTACCACACCAAGCGATTGTTTACATAACGAAAAAAGGAGTTACATGTTCTCTGAGCTACTTCCCTACACTTCCGGCTCCCCTGTTTCTCCTTTGGAAAGCGCACGTAAAATGACAACGGCACTGTGCTCATGAACATTGGCATTGCTTATTCAGATAAAGCTATTTTTGTTATGTTCTAGTATTGAACAAAATCCAGGCCCCGATACCTGCACACAGAAGCAACTAAAGCTGTCTGGAGGAAGTTCGACTGAAGAATTTTCGTAGTTTGATTTGATCATGGAGCAGTTTAGGAAACCCAATGATGAGGTCGATGGTGTTGAAAAGGACTTATCAGATAAATTCCAACATCAAGGTAAAGTCCAGTGTCGACGATCTTTCACACAAATGCCAATGTCTTGAAGAGGAGCATTCAGTGCTGAAACAGAATCTGTCCGATCTACATGATAAGCTTGACTTCATCTAAAACCAAAGCAGGCGTAATAACATGTTATTTTATGGAATACCGAAGGCAAACCCAAACGAAAGTTGGCAAGAATGTGAACAATCTGTTCGTGATGTAATGACATCAAAGATGGACATTGATCATTCAGGTATTACCATCGAGAGAGCTCACCGTGTCAAGCGCGGGAGTGAGTGAGTGAGTTAATATTTAACGTCACATCGGCAATATTTCAGCCATATTGTGACGAGAACATTTGATATTGAAATGAAATATATGTATATTATAAAAAAAACCTGCCGACGAAGGACAGTAAAACAACTAGAATATCACAATTTGAAGTAAAACTAGCGTAGAAAGTTAAAACAAATAGCACTATTTGGACAACACAATATAAAAAGTGGCTAGAGATCGCCAACAACTGAAGGGAGATCACCATACTAGGGACCATGGGGACTTACATTACTTTTGCTACCTGCATGGACCCTAGTTGAATTTACACCATCCCTTCAGCTGCTGGCGATTGTAAGAAATGTTAGCCAAAATTAAAATGACAAGAATGCTACGTTTAAAAATCCTGGCAAGTTTAAATGGACTTTGAACATTTTGGGACATACGTACCCTCTCAGGTGGACGTCAAGCGCGGGAAATCCATCATAATCAAGTTTCTTAGTTACAGTGATCGTAATCTTGTTATGAACAAAGCAAGTTCTTTGAAGGATCCTGGAATAGGATTATTTAGGATATTTGTGGTAGATTGTTTAGCTCTGTACTTAAAAAGTGTTTGAAAGATTTTGTTGAATTTATGGATAAAAATCCTGAGAGTCAAGAGGATTTCCGTAAAGGGTATTCAACGGTAGATAACATATTCACGTTGCAAAGCATTGTTCAAAAGTATTTATCAAAATCTAGAGGGCGCGTTTACTGTTTATATGTAGATTTTTGTAAAGCTTTCGATCAGATTTGTTATACATATATTGTTTAAGCAATTCACATCCATTGAACAAACAGCAAGTGTGTCTCAGTTGTAAACATTTCAAAGTCCTATACACCATACATCAGACACTTGCTCTCATAGGTCACATCTGTCGTCAGCATGGTGTTGTGGAACGTCTCTGGGCCTGGTGGGCCTCTCAGATAATCCATTGAGAATCTAGTTGAGTGCGCATACATGCTGGTGAATTTATTCCAGTTCTTTCTGTCATACTAGTTAATGAGTTTAAAATTTATCGTCACTTTTGCAATATTTCAGTCATATCGTGACCAGAACAGTTCATACCTTAATACTTTTTAATGTTATATTATAATTATAGAATCGAAGGACGTCGAAGGACAGTAAAACAACTAGTATATCACAGTTAGAGATTTAAAACTAGCATGTAACTTCAGTTATATACTATTTAGGACATTACAATATAAAAACGGGATAGAGATCACCAGCAATTGAAGGATGATTACCGTACCATGGGGACCTACACTTTTGCTGCCTGCATGGACTCAGCTGGATTTACACCAACCCTTCAGCCACTGGCGATTCTACTGATATTTAGCCATTATTTAGAAACAACAAATGTTCTACGATTGAAACTAACTCGGTTGCTAATTTATTCTACCTATTATAAAATATCATTTGTCTATTCACAAAACATATTAATAATCAACATTTACCAATCAAATCTATTTCTTTTAACAAATCAATGATTAAATGATAATTAACACAAGTAAAAAGATCATTAACGGTTTTGACACTGAAATATTTATCCTTTAAATTTGTGATGGAAAAATCAACACAGTCACGCAGCACATGCTTGACAGTGATTCTGTCATCAGACGGGATACAAAACAGAGGATTCTCACCTTTTAACAGGTATTCATGAGTATATCTTGCATGGCCAATGCATAATGACCTCTTCAAATCTGGACTGACAGCCTAAGTTGGTGTGACCGATAGTTGGTTTTATGTGATGTACTTTATTGATACCTACTTGGGTGTCCCACTTCTTTTGCATTAGATCATGGATGTAAGATCTAATAACTGCAGCTGTTTTGTAATCTGGGTATTGGATGAGAAGTGTTGCAACAGATTTGCTGCATGCTGCCTTAGCAGCAGAATCGGCCATTCCGTTACCAGGAATTCCATCATGGCTGGGTAACCAACAGAAGACGATGTTGAATTGGCCAGCAGTAAGATCAGTGTTTAATTCAAAAATCTCAATTAAAAGTGGATGTTTATTTGAAATGTTTTAATGGCAAGAAAGAGAATCTGAAAATGTTACGTGTTATTTATATTTAGATTGTATATTTATATATTGAAGAGCAGATTAAATGGCGTTTGCCTTGACTGTAAGGGCGTCCGTATTTAATTCTGTGTTTCACATCTCCCGCCACCCGTACAAATCCTACCCGCCCATAAAATAAAAAGATCCTACCTAAAACCATACTGGAAAAGTGAAAACCTTCATGCTGATCACCATCGTATGAGACATTGTCGTCGCCAGTGGAAATTAGAAGGGATCCAAACTTTCATAGCTATACTGAATACAAGGCGTCAAAACGAACCTTTCGACGGAGAAAGCGACAATCGGAAACAAACTACAAAGAACACATTCTAAAAGATATAGAGATGAGCTCCGACTGTGTCTCTCATCTCCCGCCGCCCGTAAAATCACACCCGCCCATACAATAGAAAAATATTGTTTTTATTTCTAAACTTTGCGCCGACCATTCTCAATTGTACACCGCCCATTGAAAAAAAAAAGTTTCACAAGACAAAAATAAAAACAGAGTTTAAAATGTATTAAATTTCATTAAAAAACGAAAACGAAAAACGAATCTTCAGCAGATATTTAAATAGAAGCAACTCTTGCATCTTCCTCCCTGTCACGATTTAGGATTCGCATCCACTACTATTTACGATCCGACAATGTTAGGAGTTCGCTATTTTCACGTGCAAATATGGTGGTCAACTCCACAAAATCGAGTATGTTCACTGGTACGGAACTTGGTTACAGCGAGAGTGGAGTCAGCTATTTTTGCGACAGAAACTTTATGATTTGTGATAGAGTCTTTATGATTTGTCACAGAGTCTTTGTGATTTGTCACAGAGTCTTAGCAATGATACGTGTTATAATAAGATAACATGGTTATTCCTTATCAACACAGGATATCATCTTGCAACTTTATAATTTACCTTATTAAATCTGGCAATAGCATAGATATCATTGTTATCATAATTTGCAATGAAAGTCATTTTGATAATAAATATGAGTGAAACATCGAGATTAGCACCGCTAATCAAGTTTTTAACATGAAATTGTGTCACATACATATTAATATTTCAACATGAATTTCACTAAAATAAGGCAATAAGCTGGTCTGTTGTGTGTGCGCATCATGCAATTTCAAGTCGCTCAAATGAAGAAGTCCTAAGGTGAAATGATTTCTATGTTATCCCAAGGGAAATTTGGTGTGCATCATGTACAGTTTCTCCAGGTTTTACATTATTAAAACATGTCCACATACCATTTTTAATGAGTGCCTGCAAGTTATTGCAAGTCACAATATCATTACCGCTCGAAATGGAGCGCATACAAATAGATAGTACAAAGCCTCATTCACAATGCTTAACTCACATAGTCTGTACAAAAAACAATTAATTTCAGAAAAAGACAATTTAGTCAATGTTCATGATTATTATGATGATAATTGTGATATACACAATGTTGTAGAAAATGTAGATACGTCAATAATAAATAGACTTAAAAATGTAAAGTTGTGTAAATTTTAGGGATACAGAGTAACAGCCTAAAAACAGTTTTTTCCTATTTCCGACAGTACTTTAGTCATGAACAAAAGCGGGCAAAAAAGAAAAGAACTTCGGGGTCGGAGCCGAGTTGTCACTCTGAACGCTGGAGGAAACTCAGTGATTTTACTGCTCGCCTACAGCAAGCGGTTTCCCGCGTTGCGTGACTTGGTATTACAGCAACACAGCAGTATGTCATCACAGTGGAAACACATAGCAGGGACACATATTATACACAAAACGGGGCTAGGACAAGCTTGAAATAGGGCATGATGACTTTGTTTTCCAGGTGCATATATCAATGCTCATGACGTCAGTCACTGAATATTCTGATCCAGACACAGTGAACTACAGACCACCGCCATATATTTGAAATAGTGCTACGGCATACAAACCCAAGGTCCACAAATAATGATCGTTTTATTGACAGTTTCTACATTAAAGATGGATTTGTATTTGGCAGAAAGTATAAAGAAAAGCCGTGTCTAGAACGTTAGAAATTTAGGAGACCGATCACAGATAATCGCCAAGAAAATAATGTAAATGTATTAGCATCTGCATGCAAGCTCTTAGATATACACTGTTGTTACCTTAACTGCTTCGAGTGTGTTTTTAGCATATACTCGAGAAGATCCGTGTTAGAATTGATCATCAGTAACCCATGCTTGTCGTACTAACGGGATCGGGTGGTCAGGCTCGCTCACTTGGTTGACACATGTCATGGTATCCCAATTGCGTAGATTGATGTCAAACCATCTAAATTCAACACTACTTGAATAGGCTTCCTTTTTGCTGCTCAGGACCAGTCACTTCCCACTCGTAATCGCCTAAATGTGATTCCTAAAGAAAATATTAACATGAAATGCCGACTGTGTAATGAATTTACAGAGACTGTCCAACACCTTGTCAGTGGATGCCCTTCCTTGGCACAAACAGCATAATATTATCTTAAACGACATGATGGCATGGCTCGTTGCTTTTACTATCATCTCCGCCATGCCTGTGGCTTTGACTCCGAGGCCCATCCATGGTACGACCCTGAAGATGTCCAGGGCGTCATGGAAAATGATGCTTTTAAACTTTTGTGGAATAGGCCTATATACAGCCTCAGAAGAACCCCTGCCAACAAACCTGATCTTGTCCTTTTTGATAAAGCCAATGAATTAATTTATATCATTGAATTTTCTGTCCCTTTTGACAGCAACGTGATTGGCAAGATTCAGGAAAAGCATGATAAATATGCGGACCTCGCCTTTGAAATGTCTCGCTTGCATCCCAAGTACAATGTCGTCAGACTCGGTGCCCTTTGTTTGGTACCTCCTGATCTCTTGGCGCAGATCAGAAGAGTGCCCGGGTTCTCCACCGGGAGTACAGACCTTCTGACACTCTGGGTAATGCAGAAGGCTGCAGTGTTCGGGGGCCTTCCTATTCTCCGGAAAGTTCTTGGTGGGTTCGACTAGGCAGTGTTTCCTGGGAGAAGTCCCATTCGCCGTCTGGGCTGCGTGTAGAGGGGGCGAGGGCCCTGAGCTGACGATGAGCCTTACCAGCCTGACTGTGCCAAGACCACCCGAACCCTCTCTGCTGCATGCTATCTTTAATCTGTAAAACATAATAAAAGTGCATTTATATAGCACTAATACTCCATGCTCAATGCATGCTCGAAGCGCACAGTTAAAGTCTAGTTAAGGAAAGCTCATTTAAACAGATGGGTCTTCAAACATGTTTTAAACGATTTGAATGTTAGAGCAAGTCTTATTTCGATAGGAAGTTGATTCCATTATGTGGCTGCCGAATAAGAGAAAGAGCGATGCCAATAGCTTGCAGTCTTTGTTTTCAGGACACAGAGGAGATGTTGTGCTTGGGATCTGAGAGTTCTAAGTTGTCTGTCGGGCTGCAGTAGCTCACACAGGTAATCAGGTGCGTCACTAGCAATGCATTTATACGCAAGGCACAGGACTTTGTAGGAAATACGTTCTTTCACAGGAAACCAATGGATACTTTGGAGAATGGGAGTTATATGGTCATATTTTCGCGTGAGAGTCACAATTCTTGCGGCAGTATTTTGTATTTTCTGGAGTTTATTTATTGTTGTCTGAGGAGCCCCCAGCGTAGGCTATTGCAGTAGTCTACCTTGGAAATGACTGATGACAGAACAAGGATGATTGCCGATTGTTTGTTGAGATACTTCCTTATATTTCCAATGTTTCTAAGCTGGAGGAAGCAGTTCCTGTTTAAGTTGTTGACGTGGTTCTCCAATAATAACTCAGAATCAAGATGGACACCTAGATCTTTAACTACCTCTGCTACCTTAATGAGACAACTCCCAAAAGGTACCTAAGTGATATCAATTTTGGACCGCCTCAGCTTTGGTCCAACTATGAGGCACTCCGTTTTGTCATCGTTGAGTTTGAGACTGTTTCTAAACTGGATTGTCTGGTCCAGACACGATTATTTACAGACCGCCGCCATAGAGCTGTAATACTACTGAGTGCGGCATAAAAATAAACTCACTCACTCACTCAAGGTAGCATATATATGCACTATTTATTGCCATTACTTCAGGATATGTCCTAGTGACTGTTTCACGATATACACTATTTGTTATGCCACTACTTCGAGACATGTACTTTGTTGAAAGTGGAGTAATCGCGTTTTGTACACGTCGGACATCAACTTTTAACAACATAATGACCAATCAACACCCCTACAAACCATGATACAGTTTCTGGAGGAAACTTGGCGAACATGATGGACGAGTTCTGTCAAGGTAGTATGAGTTCACAGATATATCTCTGATCCTGGTTACGGCAGCCGGTATCGTCAAAGGTCAGATCTGGCTCTATCTCTAAACACTCAGTGCTTCCTTTCTTGTCAAATCCTTCCACCAGCGAGTTGTCAGACACCCACCTCCACTCCCCGTCTTTGTCCGAGTCTGTGCCGCCTAGAAAGTACTCTCTGGATCCATCTGTGAACACGTTTACTCTAATTACATTCCCAGATCACAACAACAACAGCAGCAGCAGTAATAATGTATGTTTATCGCCTATGGATTTCATATCCTATAACGTTCCGTCATTATAACAGATTCGTGTCCACTCGCATTTCCTTAGTAACTCCCTTTGGAGTATACAACCCGAGCTGCCATTTAAGACAACCACTGCCAGGAAAGCAGAACGTGGCTTCTTGATGATGCGCTTTGATCACACACTGTGGTGATGTTTTTATCGCACATATATGCGATGTAATATCATAACGGTCATGCACACATGCATGAGAACTCAAGTGGTAATGAGTGAGTGAGTTTAGTTTAACGCCGCTTTTAGCAATATTCCAGCAATATCACGGCGAGGGACACCAGAAATAGGCTTCACGCATTGTACCCATATGGGAAATCGAACCAGGGTCTTCGGCGTGACGAGCGAACGCTTTAACCCATCGCCGCCCAAGTGGTAACTTTCATCCACATTCGCCATGTGTTCGCTGTGTTCATTAAGTCCGGTACGACCAACACGCACTCACAGTTCACAAACATTGATCACGACTATATGTCTGGACATCTATATTGATCTCACGTATATAAACTGGTCACACACTTGACTTTCATTGTAAGCCACATCCATAAATATATTTCATGCGTATTCTGACTCACCATACCCTGTGGTGACATATAAATAATACAAACGATGTATAGATCGTAACCTTGCATTTTAATCATACCAACAGACTCGTACACATAAACAGCTCTCAGACACCAGAATCTATTTATGATGGCTGCGTACAGAACGTGACGTGTGACGCCCGCGTTGTTCTGTAAATCTTGGCCCGTTATTTGTAAATGGCCAACAGCGCATTCTCTACCCGCACCTAAGTTGATTTGCTCGTTACACATACAGTACCAGTATCTTCAGTTCCAGCCTTGTTTCCTCTGGTGTGGATTTTGTAACCCGTGACTGTGTAGCGTTGTGTTGTCGGCGATATTTTTCTAAACTATTCGCTAACACTTTTAGCATCGCGCCCGAAGTTCGGTATGGTGATATTTCTTTCAGTGTACATCAAACGTTAAGCTATGTGATGTTAATTATCCACAGTCTCAAAGTGCATTACGATGTACACTTGTGGATACAAACATGGCAAGTTGACAACCCATGTATCAGTCATTAGGAGACACAACTTTGTATTTAGTTGTTTTGTATAGCATCTAAAGACTTTACCACGCTACTATTTTCATTACTCTGCCCTAAAGGTACCAAAATATGTTATTCTCTTTTTTGGCTAAAGTCATATGGTTTAAATAGTGTTGAGTGAGGCAGGTTCAACGACAAACTCATGGAATAAAAACATCTTCGTGCTGTTTAAGTGGCTTGTATGTCATACTTTGTGATTGTACTTTGGCGACATTGTATCGAATAACATGTTATATACAGCCAAGGGACAGCCACAGCCATTACTCGGGTACTTCAAGCCAGTATTCATTGTCTTGTCAATGAACATCTTATTTATGTTTACCAATTCTGAAACTAATTTAAATGTTTATATATATAAAACTTACGATAAAGACTTAACATTCATCACATCTCTTGCATTATACATAGAGAAACTCACCCGAGTGTCTTGTGATATGAAATATATCACCACGAGTTGATAAACATATGTTATATTTGGGATTACACTTTCTTAGTAAAGTACAGATTCAAGTACTTTTGTTGGGTTGAGTCCCATATGGGATTCGAACCCACAGCCTCAGAGTCAGGCACCTTATCGCCAGCACACAAAGTCAGCCACATAACCCGCTTAGCCACCGCGACTTCCACAAAAATGGAAGTCGGACAACTGGTAGTCCCACGACCGAAAACTAGGCGGCTGACTTTGTGTGTTGATATTCTGTGTTTACTATAATCCGTAATCTACGTTATCACTAGAACACTGCATTGGTTCATTGGTACTGCATCTTGTGTTTATTTATGTACATAGACTTTTAACTAAACACTGGAATGCACGTTGTTTCTGAATCCCTTTGTCCTGTGTATGTTTCTCTGTGGAACGTCAAACAAAAATATGTACATACAAAAATTTATTAGCACTTAGAACCCAACTGTTGGAAATATGTTTCTAACGGAAGTGCAAGTTCACAGACATGATATTGATGTTGCTGTAAATGAATGATCAAAGATCATTAAGAACACTATGGATGTTCCACAAATAAAGTAATTTAGACATAAATATTAAATGTATATATTTGATATTCATTTGATAAGTTATTCTGTTCTCTGTATATATAATGGCAACGTAAAAAAGAAGAATCTAACTTTTTGGACGTTGCATTTTGCGTTTCATATATAATATTGTTTGTTTGAGGAATCAATAATATGTATTGTTTTTTCGAAGCCGTGTGGCTTCCTGAGAACTGGTGATGTATGTTACTATTAGTACGACAATAAAGTGCCCTTCATTTATCTCTCCACATATACATGTAGGTCAGATCTTAGCAGCAACGGTTACATTGTCCTTAAGATGAGTTCTAAAATGGATTCTAACACAGCTTTAATCATTTCCATGGAGTCGAATCTGTCAGCACAACAGTAAAAGTTACAGGTCGTTACTATGACAGAAAGAGGATCTTGAAGACTTTGTATTTGCAATTAAAAGCGGAATAATGTACAATATAGTGTAAAAGAAAAGCAGAAAGAATGTAAACATGTTAATGCATGAAAAGTTATCAAAACCAATCATTTCAGAAAATAGGTATAATCATGATTGATGGTTCGGTTTGCTGTGTTAGTATCGTCTAATAATGTCATTATCGCATGTTCTTTACTATGTCTTTTTGTGATGGACGTTTGGAGATAGGAAAAGGTTCCTGATATGAAAATATTCATATCTCTTTGGGTTTTCTCTTAACGATTTTCACCAACCAAATAGCAATTATTAGACAATGGCGCTTTATCCTAGAGTTTTATTCCTTGTGATTACAAGTATACTGGCATGTTCCATATATTCAAATGTATGTACGTCAATAGCGTTACATACTACTGGTATAAGACCTTTTTGCTGCTCAGGACCAGTCACTTCCCACTCGTAATCGCCTAAATGTGATTCCTAAAGAAAATATTAACATGAAATGCCGACTGTGTAATGAATTTACAGAGGCTGTCCAACACCTTGTCAGTGGATGCCCTTCCTTGGCACAAACAGCATAATATTATCTTAAACGACATGATGGCATGGCTCGTTGCTTTTACTATCATCTCCGCCATGCCTGTGGCTTTGACTCCGAGGCCCATCCATGGTACGACCCTGAAGATGTCCAGGGCGTCATGGAAAATGATGCTTTTAAACTTTTGTGGAATAGGCCTATATACAGCCTCAGAAGAACCCCTGCCAACAAACCTGATCTTGTCCTTTTTGATAAAGCCAATGAATTAATTTATATCATTGAATTTTCTGTCCCTTTTGACAGCAACGTGATTGGCAAGATTCAGGAAAAGCATGATAAATATGCGGACCTCGCCTTTGAAATGTCTCGCTTGCATCCCAAGTACAATGTCGTCAGACTCGGTGCCCTTTGTTTGGTACCTCCTGATCTCTTGGCGCAGATCAGAAGAGTGCCCGGGTTCTCCACCGGGAGTACAGACCTTCTGACACTCTGGGTAATGCAAAAGGCTGCAGTGTTCGGGGGCCTTCCTATTCTCCGGAAAGTTCTTGGTGGGTTCGACTAGGCAGTGTTTCCTGGGAGAAGTCCCATTCGCCGTCTGGGCTGCGTGTAGAGGGGGCGAGGGCCCTGAGCTGACGATGAGCCTTACCAGCCTGACTGTGCCAAGACCACCCGAACCCTCTCTGCTGCATGCTATCTTTAATCTGTAAAACATAATAAAAGTGCATTTATATAGCACTAATACTCCATGCTCAATGCATGCTCGAAGCGCACAGTTAAAGTCTAGTTAAGGAAAGCTCATTTAAACAGATGGGTCTTCAAACATGTTTTAAACGATTTGAATGTTAGAGCAAGTCTTATTTCGATAGGAAGTTGATTCCATTATGTGGCTGCCGAATAAGAGAAAGAGCGATGCCAATAGCTTGCAGTCTTTGTTTTCAGGACACAGAGGAGATGTTGTGCTTGGGATCTGAGAGTTCTAAGTTGTCTGTCGGGCTGCAGTAGCTCACACAGGTAATCAGGTGCGTCACTAGCAATGCATTTATATGCAAGGCACAGGACTTTGTAGGAAATACGTTCTTTCACAGGAAACCAATGGATACTTTGGAGAATGGGAGTTATATGGTCATATTTTCGCGTGAGAGTCACAATTCTTGCGGCAGTATTTTGTATTTTCTGGAGTTTATTTATTGTTGTCTGAGGAGCCCCCAGCGTAGGCTATTGCAGTAGTCTACCTTGGAAATGACTGATGACAGAACAAGGATGATTGCCGATTGTTTGTTGAGATACTTCCTTATATTTCCAATGTTTCTAAGCTGGAGGAAGCAGTTCCTGTTTAAGTTGTTGACGTGGTTCTCCAATAATAACTCAGAATCAAGATGGACACCTAGATCTTTAACTACCTCTGCTACCTTAATGAGACAACTCCCAAAAGGTACCTAAGTGATATCAATTTTGGACCGCCTCAGCTTTGGTCCAACTATGAGGCACTCCGTTTTGTCATCGTTGAGTTTGAGACTGTTTCTAAACTGGATTGTCTGGTCCAGACACGATTATTTACAGACCGCCGCCATAGAGCTGTAATACTACTGAGTGCGGCATAAAAATAAACTCACTCACTCACTCAAGGTAGCATATATATGCACTATTTATTGCCATTACTTCAGGATATGTCCTAGTGACTGTTTCACGATATACACTATTTGTTATGCCACTACTTCGAGACATGTACTTTGTTGAAAGTGGAGTAATCGCGTTTTGTACACGTCGGACATCAACTTTTAACAACATAATGACCAATCAACACCCCTACAAACCATGATACAGTTTCTGGAGGAAACTTGGCGAACATGATGGACGAGTTCTGTCAAGGTAGTATGAGTTCACAGATATATCTCTGATCCTGGTTACGGCAGCCGGTATCGTCAAAGGTCAGATCTGGCTCTATCTCTAAACACTCAGTGCTTCCTTTCTTGTCAAATCCTTCCACCAGCGAGTTGTCAGACACCCACCTCCACTCCCCGTCTTTGTCCGAGTCTGTGCCGCCTAGAAAGTACTCTCTGGATCCATCTGTGAACACGTTTACTCTAATTACATTCCCAGATCACAACAACAACAGCAGCAGCAGTAATAATGTATGTTTATCGCCTATGGATTTCATATCCTATAACGTTCCGTCATTATAACAGATTCGTGTCCACTCGCATTTCCTTAGTAACTCCCTTTGGAGTATACAACCCGAGCTGCCATTTAAGACAATCACTGCCAGGAAAGCAGAACGTGGCTTCTTGATGATGCGCTTTGATCACACACTGTGGTGATGTTTTTATCGCACATATATGCGATGTAATATCATAACGGTCATGCACACATGCATGAGAACTCAAGTGGTAATGAGTGAGTGAGTTTAGTTTAACGCCGCTTTTAGCAATATTCCAGCAATATCACGGCGAGGGACACCAGAAATAGGCTTCACGCATTGTACCCATATGGGAAATCGAACCAGGGTCTTCGGCGTGACGAGCGAACGCTTTAACCCATCGCCACCCAAGTGGTAACTTTCATCCACATTCGCCATGTGTTCGCTGTGTTCATTAAGTCCGGTACGACCAACACGCACTCACAGTTCACAAACATTGATCACGACTATATGTCTGACATCTATATTGATCTCACGTATATAAACTGGTCACACACTTGACTTTCATTGTAAGCCACATCCATAAATATATTTCATGCGTATTCTGACTCACCATACCCTGTGGTGACATATAAATAATACAAACGATGTATAGATCGTAACCTTGCATTTTAATCATACCAACAGACTCGTACACATAAACAGCTCTCAGACACCAGAATCTATTTATGATGGCTGCGTACAGAACGTGACGTGTGACGCCCGCGTTGTTCTGTAAATCTTGGCCCGTTATTTGTAAATGGCCAACAGCGCATTCTCTACCCGCACCTAAGTTGATTTGCTCGTTACACATACAGTACCAGTATCTTCAGTTCCAGCCTTGTTTCCTCTGGTGTGGATTTTGTAACCCGTGACTGTGTAGCGTTGTGTTGTCGGCGATATTTTTCTAAACTATTCGCTAACACTTTTAGCATCGCGCCCGAAGTTCGGTATGGTGATATTTCTTTCAGTGTACATCAAACGTTAAGCTATGTGATGTTAATTATCCACAGTCTCAAAGTGCATTACGATGTACACTTGTGGGTACAAACATGGCAAGTTGACAACCCATGTATCAGTCATTAGGAGACACAACTTTGTATTTAGTTGTTTTGTATAGCATCTAAAGACTTTACCACGCTACTATTTTCATTACTCTGCCCTAAAGGTACCAAAATATGTTATTCTCTTTTTTGGCTAAAGTCATATGGTTTAAATAGTGTTGAGTGAGGCAGGTTCAACGACAAACTCATGGAATAAAAACATCTTCGTGCTGTTTAAGTGGCTTGTATGTCATACTTTGTGATTGTACTTTTAGCGACATTGTATCGAATAACATGTTATATACAGCCAAGGGACAGCCACAGCCATTACTCGGGTACTTCAAGCCAGTATTCATTGTCTTGTCAATGAACATCTTATTTATGTTTACCAATTCTGAAACTAATTTAAATGTTTAAATATATAAAACTTACGATAAAGACTTAACATTCATCACATCTCTTGCATTATACATAGAGAAACTCACCCGAGTGTCTTGTGATATGAAATATATCACCACGAGTTGATAAACATATGTTATATTTGGGATTACACTTTCTTAGTAAAGTACAGATTCTAGTACTTTTGTTGGGTTGAGTCCCATATGGGATTCGAACCCACAGCCTCAGAGTCAGGCACCTTATCGCCAGCACACAAAGTCAGCCACATAACCCGCTTAGCCACCGCGACTTCCACAAAAATGGAAGTCGGACAACTGGTAGTCCCACGACCGAAAACTAGGCGGCTGACTTTGTGTGTTGATATTCTGTGTTTACTATAATCCGTAATCTACGTTATCACTAGAACACTGCATTGGTTCATTGGTACTGCATCTTGTGTTTATTTATGTACATAGACTTTTAACTAAACACTGGAATGCACGTTGTTTCTGAATCCCTTTGTCCTGTGTATGTTTCTCTGTGGAACGTCAAACAAAAATATGTACATACAAAAAATTATTAGCACTTAGAACCCAACTGTTCGGAAATATGTTTCTAACGGAAGTGCAAGTTCACAGACATGATATTGATGTTGCTGTAAATGAATGATCAAAGATCATTAAGAACACTATGGATGTTCCACAAATAAAGTAATTTAGACATAAATATTAAATGTATATATTTGATATTCATTTGATAAGTTATTCTGTTCTCTGTATATATAATGGCAACGTAAAAAAGAAGAATCTAACTTTTTGGACGTTGCATTTTGCGTTTCATATATAATATTGTTTGTTTGAGGAATCAATAATATGTATTGTTTTTTCGAAGCCGTGTGGCTTCCTGAGAACTGGTGATGTATGTTACTATTAGTACGACAATAAAGTGCCCTTCATTTATCTCTCCACATATACATGTAGGTCAGATCTTAGCAGCAACGGTTACATTGTCCTTAAGATGAGTTCTAAAATGGATTCTAACACAGCTTTAATCATTTCCATGGAGTCGAATCTGTCAGCACAACAGTAAAAGTTACAGGTCGTTACTATGACAGAAAGAGGATCTTGAAGACTTTGTATTTGCAATTAAAAGCGGAATAATGTACAATATAGTGTAAAGAAAAGCAGAAAGAATGTAAACATGTTAATGCATGAAAAGTTATCAAAACCAATCATTTCAGAAAATAGGTATAATCATGATTGATGGTTCGGTTTGCTGTGTTAGTATCGTCTAATAATGTCATTATCGCATGTTCTTTACTATGTCTTTTTGTGATGGACGTTTGGAGATAGGAAAAGGTTCCTGATATGAAAATATTCATATCTCTTTGTGTTTTCTCTTAACGATTTTCACCAACCAAATAGCAATTATTAGACAATGGCGCTTTATCCTAGAGTTTTATTCCTTGTGATTACAAGTATACTGGCATGTTCCGTATATTCAAATGTATGTACGTCAATAGCGTTACATACTACTGGTATAAGACCGTAAAAATGTCGTCTCTCATGAAATGGTAGAATAAATATTTCATTACCTGAATAAGAAATTGTTTTCAGGGATTAATGTCAAAAGAAATCTCAAGCCTTAAGCCTTTCTCCGTCATGGAAAGAAATTCACAACATATAACTGTCAGAGAGATAGATAGATACACAGATAGACAGACAAACAAACAGACAGACAGACAGATATATAGATATTACTACTTCTTTTCAGGGACGGAACAACTACACAATAAGTATGTCGTGTCTTGCCTTCTTCCACAATGCGGTTGACAATAGTCCTTTTAGCAGTTGTGTCCACCTTGGCTAGCTCTCCCCCCTCGCTGTGGCATACATCCCGTGCCTCCTTCCACATCACCCTGTTGGTGTGGACCTTGTAACAGAAATACGCCTCGTTGTCGTAGATGTAGCCCGGTGAAGCCACGCACGCTGGAACAAAGGTCACACAAAGATACAAGAACCTAAATATGGTTTCAGCATATGTTATATTTTGATTACACTTTCTCGGTAAAGTACAGGTTCTAGGACTTGAGTCTCATCTAGGATTCGAATCCAAGCTCACAGATTGAGACACCTAATCGCCAGCACAAAGTCAGCCAGCTAACCCACTGAGCTACCAGGGATTCCACTTAAATGGAAGTGGCAGTCTAAATCACATACTTTGTGTACCCCACTGACCAGTGGAAATTGGCACAGCTCCCATTCCCGAAGCTAGGAAAACACAATGCCTTTCAGAAACACAGGACCAAAATCCGGATTGTACCCCACTGAAATCAACGCAAAACTGTACGAAATACATGTTATGACTTTGGGCATATATTTCATACAATTCCATACATTGAAACATACGCTCATCGTATATTTTCGTGTGCATAAGCGCCTCTTTCGTGTATGTCATGACCGGATTTTCAGGTATTTCCCAGCATGAATTCAAAACCAGGCACTCGAGCAAATACGTGACCATAGTGTTTTTCCAATACATTTTCTTTTAATTGCAATATTTGTTGAAATTTCCGATTTCGTTCAAAGTTTACCCGGGTTGGAAACATGGAAATGACCTTTGGCGGGGAAACGTCCGTCAATTTTCAGTTTCAAATGTTTACACAACTTAGATATTTGTGCATCATGCCGGATATCAAAGGAAAGTATATAAATGGGTGTTATATGTTCATTTTACCAGTGCTCAAACAAGATGATCATATGTTTCCATCATGTGAAATACTTGGTTCATGTAACTTCATTTTCACACATTTTCATAGGTTTTAATCAACGTTCATGTGACCTCACTAACCTTACCATGTAAAGAGTCTGGCAATGAAAAGAGCATTATGCATTCTACCTTGTTAAGTTGCATTCGCTCTTGCTACCAGTATCAGTTACGCCTCGTGTGCACTGTTGGCAAATATTATGTATGAGGTGTTTGTATTATGTATGAGGTGTTTGTTGTTTGTATGAGGTGTTTCGTGGACAAAGGACGATGCGCTTCCTCTTTGTCCTCGCAAGTATCCCTATATATCGCTATGGAATAGCATTTTATCTCTCTTGGGCACAGCCAAACACCCGAGACAAACCAACTCGTAATTTCAAAGTCTATTTTGTTCCAGCAACACTGCTCTATAAAATGGAGCACACAATTGGAATATCATTGCACTACACGAGGCCGTTTTGATAGTGCTTCAACCATGTTATTTCCCTTTCCGCTCAGCCGTTTCTGTAACAACTTCAAGTTATCCGCATTTGTTTCACTATCGCAAACAAAAACTGTTCCTTCGTAGCGTATTTGTGTATACAGCAGTGTGTTTGTATTGTGAAAGCAGTGTCTGCTTTATATGCCATAAGAAATGTACATCATAATATAATGATAATAATAATTTATTTATATCCAACTGACTTAGTTGCTCACTGGACGCTGTAATCAGAATCTGATTATAATCACCCCAGATAACCCAAGCTGCCTGTTAGGCGCTAGAAGGTTATAGTCCAACCGGGTACCCATTTTCTGTATCACATGTGCTCCGTTGTGGGGCAGGACCGTAGTCCTAGAAACTTTCAAGAGTCAAGCTGCCAAACACGGTCACCTATCCAAGGAATGTGCGAGCTCGACGTTGCTTAACTTCAACAGATTCGTGACCTGCTCTACGCACAGGACCACACACCGCCACATAAGCTCAGTTACTTAAAATGTAATGTAATTTCCATAATAAAAGATATAAAAATATTACACACTTATCAGAATAGCTTATTGTATCCTACAACCAATCACACACACACGCACACGCACACGCACACGCACACACACTCAGGTTGTCAATTTCAAATATAAAGGAGTCAACAACAGATTTTAACGGCATAGGATAGTGCCGAAGGTTCGTCACACCAAAACTTCAGATAGAGCAATCTCACGGCAAGGGAGACAAAGAACCGCCAAAACATTCGGATGCAAAGTACCAATAACATCCATCTTACAATTATTTATTACTGATAGTCATACACTTCCACAACATGCTAAGTTCTTTTGGACAAGAAAAGGAAATTACTAAAAATACAGTATGACCAATGCTCACCCATAGACCCGATATATGAACCTTTTAACCAGACGCCAAGGTTTATCCATCAAAGGTATATAAATCCAGTACTGTGTGTGCCTTAAGGGAATATCTTTAAATCCGAAAAAAGGGAGGACGTTTTAACGAGGAAACTATATAACAAAGCTGTGAATATAATATGATAGATCCGTGAAAATAACATTGATAGTGGATGCCTACTGCCCTTGTAGAGAAGATTTACAAACATGATTACACACTGGATTTACGCTTAGATGGGTACAGTCTCCATAACTCTTTGAGTTATTCCAATTGTCAATAATGTATGCTCAAATCGTGAATATGTTATCAATATCATGGAACCGATACCTACTATTTGTCACGTATGTTAATAACTGTACTAGTTTTTCAAGCAATATAGAAATTGTAAAATCAACAGCTCGTTATCTGCTCGGTCGAATATGTTACTAGTGCCACAAAATCTATATATCAACCGAATCCTTAATATATAATAATGTGCAATATCTCCCATAACAGAACACTTTCACATTCGTATATTCTGGACAAAAAGTCTCCCAGGGACTTCTTCAAAAACGGGAAATTGAATCTAGTTTATTGATGACTTTCATTAATCAGATGAACCTTTCATTAAGTGCAATTCAAGTTACAACAGAAAATACATAATTCATGCCAGCGACTTCAATGACGGAAAACGTGTATTGTATTCGCAAGTGTATTATGGAACGCGGCAACGATTGGATAGAGAAATACTGTTATGCCATTGGACTCCAAATAACAAACTGTCAGTGTATAACGTAACATTCAGATATAGAAAGGGCGCTATAAAATTTTCGATTATTAACGTTCTGGTGTAATATAACCAACCGATGTGTTGGTCGTTGTGAAGCAGATACAATTAGTGTTATTCACCATTCCAGAAATATTATTCTAAATATCTCTACACACATGTTATAATAGTGTCAACGTTGTAACACTCCATTTACCCGTTACCAATTATATATGCGTGTATTTAATATATGACAAATATAGGGTCAATTATTTAAAATGGAATGTAATTTACATAAGAAAGGATATAAAAAATTATTACACACTTATGAGAATGACGTATTGGCATCCTACCACCAAACACACACAACTCTCTCTCTCTCACACACACACATTAACACTCACGCACACACGCACGCACACACACCGTAACATACACATCGTTCTGAGTCGACCTTTGTTGCATTGGAGCACGTGTCGATAGATTGAAACTGTCCTTGTTGTGTTTTGTTGTCAAGTATAAAGGAGTCCACACACAACAGATTTTACGGCATGGGAAAGTGCCGACGTTTAGTCACAACAAAGCTTAAGATAGAACACTCTACCACTGTTGACCTATAAAAGGAGACAAAGAACCGCCGAAACACCCGGATACAAAGTACCAATAACATTCATCTTACAATTATATATTACTGATATTCCTACACTTACACAACATGCCAAATGTTCACCCATAGACCCGATATATGAACCTTTTAACCCGACATCATGTGTATGTCAAGAAAGGCACACACGTTATATAAAAGTGTACTTCAATGACGGAAAACGTGTATTGGATTTCGCAAGTGTATTATGGAACGCGGCAACGATTGGATAGAGAAATGATGTAATGCCATTGTATACCAAATAACAAACTATCAGACTGAGTGTATAACATTAACATCCAGATATAGGTCAGGTGAGGTGAAATTGGGTTTAACGTCGTGCTTGAGAATATTTCGTTCATATGACGACGTGCATGCGTGTGTATGTGTATGTGTATGTGACTGAAGCTGGTTTTATAGTGCTAGCCCACTGAGAGACCATGCCGCAGTGAAGCATGAATACCCTACTCAGACACATTATACTGACTCCGAGCCGACCTGTCCTTGTTGTAGCCATTAATGCCGAGCACCAGGCAGGGACCAACAAGTAGCATATTTTAACGTCTGTTGGTATGACGCGGTCGGGGATCGAACCCGCGACTTTCCGCTCTCCGGGAGTCCAGATATAGAAAGGGCTCTATAAACCTTTCCATCATAGTGGCCATATTACCGAACCATTGAAACACATTGTATATTAGTGCCATTACCAATTATTTACGGGTGTTTTAAATATATGACAAACCTAACCCTGGTCATTTGACATTTCAAGGGTATTGAAATCCATGTCCTACATTCAGAGCATTTTCGTTTGTTACACATGCTAGAAAACACATGAAAACAATGGTCAGATTTACACACCTGTGAAATACATGTAAATACAGTGTTAAGTGTTCGTTTATATTAACACTTCTTTAAATATGTGTAAATCTGACAACCAGATGATTAGATTTCAAACGTTCTTCATATGGCCTCCGACTCATGAAAGTTGTCAAATGCAACATATGACGGATGAAAAACATCCTAAAAACAAGCGTAAAACTCGAAGTCACATTATCTTAAAAGAATATGATAAATAAAATCCGTTTTAAGTACTATGATCTCAGGCAATATGTTTAGTTACAATTGTTAAAGGTAACAGGCAAGCGACACGATAGTTCCATACTATGCATCAAGGTATATTAAATGTTATTTCATATTCGCCTGTCAAATTTATATAAACTTTTGCGGTTTGTTGTTTAGCACCGCTACATGACGACTGTTTGTAAATAATCGAGTCTCGTCCACACACTCCAGTGACTGACATCATGAAGACATATCTCCACAAGAACGATAAGAAAACATGAATCAAGTACATCAGCAGGCCTGAACACCCGATCACACGTTAGTCGTCTCTTACAACAAGCATCCGCACGCATGGTTAAAATTCGGTGCTACCTTATGTAATTAAACGCTTCCACTATAGTTACCTGTTCTGTACAAACTTGTTCCTGTGGAATCTATCAACGCCATGTCCTGTGGCAGAGCGGAATGACACGTGCATCTTCCTGTTGAAGGTGAAAACGCGGTGGTTAAGGAGCCTTTCTCGGCTTCACATAAACCAATACAAACTAATTTGCTCGGCGATATTTCCGATCTTAGAATGAAGTTATTCGCTGATTTGCCAGATATAAACCTACTGTAGGACAGTTTTTTCAAGCTAATTCCCACAGAAGTACTATAGAGCACAAATATTAGTACCCCAACTATTTGGAGGTACATATCGAGACGCAAGCGTAACGCCACTTGTGATACTTGGATCTTCTTGACACTCAATATTATATTCATGTATTCTGTTTCCGCATGCCTATTGTGCAGTGACAGTCAAGAAGGCTTTCAGTGAAAGGTATTGATTCTATGGATTTGGATATTGTTTACTGTCAGGGTTGATCCCATATTGATTGTAAATCAATTCAGCTCCTGCACAAAACACATTAACATTACCCATTGACCAATTGCTAATCTTGGATGTGTCCGGAAATCAGCAGTAATGGCCAACAGTTAGAAGCACGGTAATGGAAACGCAATGAATAAATGATAAAATGAAACACTTGTCCCATCATCACGTGGTTGACCTCGGATAAAAACGTCCGGGGTAACAAATAGAGAAATCGAATGTTGGGCAGAAGTGTTGACGTTCAACGCTCTACATAAACTAAATCGCAGTCAGTCACGGGTCCTGTTGAATACATGGGAAGTGACTGGAACGGTATTTTGAAACCCGACCTCAACTGGTTCACAGAAGTGAATTGATTAACTCCCGCGGGAATTAGTCTCTTGAACTAGTGAGTGAGTGAGCCAACATACTCAATAAAATGAAAACTTGACTCGATTCCAAAATGATAGTAGTGTGAGCATTATGATGACAAATAGTGTGTATAATGCTGCTATCATCCAGGAAATAACACAGATGATGACAAGTGACTTTCGGCATCATGGTAGTGGACTGATAATGCATGACGTTCAATCACACACTCGTCTTGCCTTTCACCACACTGATAACACAAACAGTCAACAACATGTGTGACCTCCCAAGGCGAGCGGGAAAACAGACAGAAGAACCTATCCGACCAGTCTTACCGGAAGCCATATGCAACGGTGCTTGACCAAGTTGTTGAAAGGTCTTGTATTCATTCATCTCCTGTCGCAGGTCATCCCATATGTGTTCGTCGGGTTCAAATCTGGCGAGTCCAGCCCATGAATTTGCTCTTGACTATTTCGATCCAATGCCACTTAAATAAGTTACAGGACTATGTAGCTGCATGAATGGCAGAAGGACAGATCTAAATTTGGTACGTTTCCCTGAGCGACAACCAGCTGAGATCGATCGACCGTTGGCACAAAATGTTCCCCAAACCATTACGCTGTCCCCTCCAGATCGGTCAACCTGATGAACAGAACACTGTGCGTCATGTTCCCCGTTCGTGCGCCAAAACCATACAATATCCTCGACGGAGCGAAATGTGAAGCGTGCCTCGTAACTGGAAAGAATCCTGTTCCACTGGTTCTTGTTGAATCTGCCATGTTTGCGGATCCATCGTAAACGTAACGCACGGTGAAATGGCGTCAAAGCTCTGATACCCGCGGTGCGCAGTCGTTAATTGATGTTCTGTACTGACGCTCTGTACAACAACTGTCTGTTCACGGATGATGCTGAGATGACGTAGCCTAATTTGTATGTCAATCTGATGTGACGTCACGCTCAGGCCTTGGACAATCCGAAACGGAGACAGCCTGTTCCACACGAATCTGTACGAGGACTACAGCCCAAAGATCGAACAACTGCTACACGGATTGTCCAGCATGAAGCCTATCCATGGCACGCTCGCGCTGCTGATTTTTGAGCCTCGACAAGCAACTTGAAGCTTTTTGATAAAACATACATTTTTTCATGCATTTTCCCTTCGAGCATTATGATATTTTGGGCTTGCATTCCAAAGCATCTGCGATCACTGCACGGAATTGTTGTGTTTCACTCTTTCCTCATCTTTTATGTTTCACGTCGGTCGCCAGGACAGCTTAAAAACAGCCGCCATTATTGTGTGTCTGGCACAAAATTGAAAGCTAAGACTAAAACATTTTTGATGATTATATGGCTGTCATGTTTCTAATGTTGTTGAGTATAAATCAGTCGCATCAGGAAGAACGAATCTTTATTCGAACTCATGATCAAAGAATTCTGGCATGATAGGTACTTTGTCTACTAGTAAGTGTACGAACTTCCTTTTACTACAATCGAAAATAACGATTTTCAATGTCTGTTTTCAGACAATAATAACATTGGTACATGTGCGTCCCCAATCAGTTATTGTTACTCATCAAATAAATATTGACTGTACTGCACTGTAATATTGCTTTGTGAACATTCGCAATGACTACGTCAATTATAGCGGGGGCGGTGGGGTAGCCTTGTGGCTAAAGCGTCCGCTCATCATGCCGAAGACCCGGGTTCGATTCTCCACATGGATAAATGTGTGAGGATCCTTTTTTGGTGTCCCCCACCGTGATATATGCTAGAATATTGCTAAACGTCGCGTAAAACCATACTCACTGAGTAACTCGCTTCATGAACATTTGTTGAAAAGAAAATGTCTGATAACTTATGATTGACCATGAACAAATACGTAACGTTCTTTGTTCAAAGGGCACCCGTGAAGAGCCACCTCCTCGTGGTGGGTGCTGGGTAACGCTAAGCGCTCTTCAACCCCCCGTTGTGGACCCGGGGGTATATTTGGAGTTGCGCCCCTGTGTCGGTGGAGGACGGGATTCTGGTGGTTGAGGGCAATAGGATCCTGGAACCGTGTTCCTTTTCCCCAACACACCACTTTGGCCCTTACTTCACCTAGACGGGTGGTAGAACTGGCCCGGTTCTACCAATCGGCTGGTCACGCCAAGCCCTGTGCATGGTGAATATTTTTTTGCACATTTTAGTCATATTTGGGTGTTGGCTTTTTCAATTTCCAATTTACAAATTATCAATATATTACAATGCCTAGAGTCCTGGCGGTGGCTCATGGGCCAATGTGGTGATGTTGACCTCCAAATTCAGTATGTGTCCAATTTCTTGTCATGTGCTAGAACCAGCCTGATATTTAATTGGTATACAAATATTGCTATTTGTGTCATACTCTCTGGAGTATAACATCCCTGTATCCCTGGTGTCGGCATCTTGGAGATCCGGTGCTATTTGACATCGTCCTTGTTGACACTCCATGGTGGGTGGGGAACAGGGGTGCTGAATCTTTTTTCCTTTCATTATGTCAACCCAACAAACCGGTTCAAATCGCAATGAAAAAAAGAGACGACTAGACGAACTAGATCGTTCAAATGAAACAAATCCTTCAAACGTTGATTCATGGCCTCGGTTTCTTGTGATTGAAGCTACAGACTTTCTGCCGATCAAATTAAACCCGTTTGCCATTTCCAAGGCTATTTCCGGAATTTGTGGAGAGGTGCAAAATGTTACCCGTCTCCGTAATGGATCGCTTCTTGTGGAGTGTGCACGGAGACAGCAATCTCTCAATTTGTTGTCAGTCAAGATTTTTGCCAATATCGAGGCTGCTGTGTCCGTGCCAAGAACGTTAAACTCTTGCCGAGGTATCATACGAGACAGGGCTCGTTGTCTCTATGATATGTCAGAAGAGGACATAGCTGCAGAGCTTGAAAATGAAGGTGTCACGGCGGTAAAACGTTTCACTTTTAAGAAAGAGGGCATCATCACTAAAACGAACACCTATATGGTCACCTTTTCTCGATCTTCCCTCCCAAAATCTATTAAAGCAGGTTATTTTAACATCGGAGTGGATGTGTATGTCCCCAATCCGCTCCGATGTTACAAATGTCAACATTTCGGTCATGGATCTCAGTCATGTCGAAACTCTGTCGTGTGTCACCGTTGTGGTGACAACCATGAGAATACCACCGACTGTCAGAAGGATTATAAATGTGTCAACTGTAACGGTCCACATTCTGCGTCATCCAAGTCCTGCCCTGTCTATCAAAGGGAGTCACAAATCATGAAAATTAAAACTGAAAAACACATCTCGTACTTTGATGCCAAAAAACTATGGAGTCATCAATCCACAGCTCCGTCAACTGTCACATACTCTGCTGCTGTCACTCATTCTGCAGCAATGTCCTCTACTGCATGTCAGACTGACTTGACTTGGGTCAAGTCAGCTCAACCCATTTCTTCAACTTCAGCCCCGAAACCAACTACAACAGTCACTCAATCTTCGTCTAGTTCTCAGACAGATGAAACTGATCCCGAGACACCATCAGAAAAGTCTGTATCAAAAAGAAGAAAGGAAAGCAATTAACAAGAGACAAACTGTATACTGTCCCTTCACCTTCAGAGGTTCCAACACAGAACACATTCGGGCCTCTTGATATGGAGATTACACTGTCCTCACAGGACAAGAGCAGAAATAGTTCCTCCTCACATTCCCGTGAACGATCGCCAATTGAGCCACCATGACTCAATTGTCGACCTTAATGCAATGGAACTGCAGACGACTAAAAAAATAACTTTTATGAGATACAATTATTAATACAAGATTTTAAACCTTCAGCATTATGTCTACAAGAGACATATTTAAAAAATACAGATAAATTTAATTTAAGACAGTTTAGTGATTATCACTCTTTTTCTCCTCCGGGAGATAAAGCAACAGGAGGTGCATCCATTTTGGTACGACAGGGTATAATACATAGCCCTGTCCCTCTTAATACCAATCTCCAAACTGTAGCTGTTCGTATTACACTGCACATGGCACTCACGTTGTGTAGCTTCTATATCCCTCCATCTTCTGATATTCGACTGTCGGATCTTAAGAATCTATATGATCAGCTTCCGAAGCCATGTCTCATCATGGGCGATCTGAAAGGTTACAACCCGTTTTGGGGAAGTGACCATACTAATACTAAAGGTAAAATCATTGAGGAATTTATTTCCGATAATCACCTATGTATATATAACGATGATTCTCCCACTTATCTACATCCAGCTACGGGAACATATTTTTCCCTGGATCTGTCAATTGCCGACTCCAGCTTGTATAATGAATTTGAATGGGTGGTCCATGATGACCTATGTGGGAGTGATCACTTCCCCACGTCAACCCTGGTGATGATCCACCTTTATCGAGAAGGAACTTTGCCAGGCCTGACTGGTCCTTATATGAGACTCTGAGTGCTGAACACTTAACTCATGATCGTTTTATGAACAGTGAAGATTCTATTCAGTCGTTTTCTGATATCCTTAATGGCATTGCTGACAGAACAATTCCTCAGTCCTCTGCAGTACCACACATTCGTAAACCATGGTTCAATAACGAATGTAAACAGGCCAGAAAGTGTAGGAAGAAAGCAGAAAAATATTTTCGCCGACATCCTACTGTCCATAATTTAGATAAAGTTAAAATGTTAAATGCCAAGGCGTGACGCGCTTTTAAACAGAATAAGTGTCAGTCTTGGCGAAACTATGTTTCCAAAATAAATTCGCGCGCACCGATTTCAAAGGTGTGGAACATGATACAAAGAATAGAGGGCAAAGGTTCCAAATCTACCGTTCACCATTTAAAGGATGGTGATAATTTGTTTACTGATAAGGCTGACATTGCCAATAAGCTTGGTGAAACTCTCGCCAAACATTCGTCCTCATCCAATTATGTCCCTGAGTTTCAGAAACATCAGAAACAACAGAAGAAAAGAATAAATTTTACATCAGACAATGGAGAAGACTACAATGAATTATTTTCAATGCATTAGTTACGTACTGCCCTTGAGCAAGCTCATGATACAGCAACAGGGGCTGATAATATACACTATCAGGTCTTGAAACATTTACCTGAATCATTGTTTAGAAAACTTCTAATTTATTTTGATACAATGTGGACTTCAGGGAAGTTTCCAACTTCGTGGCGTAAAGCCATAGTAGTCCCTATACCAAAGCCTGGCCGGGATCATACTGATCCGTCTAATTACAGACCAATCTCTTTAACGAGTTGCGTCTGTAAAACCATGGAACGAATAGTAAATAATAGATTAACGTGGTATCTTGAAACCAATAATCTCATAACAAATATTCAATGTGGTTTCAGGAAAAATCGTAGTACCATTGATCATTTGGTACGTTTAGAATCCTTTGTTAAAAATGCTATAATAAATAAACAACATGCTGTATCGATATTCTTTGATCTCGAGAAAGCGTACGATACCACCTGGAAGCATGGCATTTTAAAGGATTTACATGATTTTGGTTTAAGGGGTCGTTTACCTCTTTTTATATCACAGTTTTTAACAGACAGGCAATTTCAAGTCCGAGTGGGTTCAACCCTGTCTGACCATTATAATCAGGATCAGGGTGTCCCACAAGGCAGTATTTTGTCTGTAACATTGTTTAGTATTAAGATCAACAGTTTATCAAAGGTTTTAAATGATTCAATTGATGGATCACTTTTTGTGGATGATTTTAACATTTCTTGTCGCGGTATGAATATGCATACTATTGAACGGCAACTACAGTTGTGTTTAAACAAAATAAATAAATGGTGTCTTGAAAACGGCTTTAAATTTTCTAAATCAAAAACTAATTGCATACATTTCTGCCGTAAATATAAACCACATAAAGACCCAGAACTGTCTTTAAATGGCACTCCCATCAAGGTTGTAAAAAAGGCCAAGTTCTTGGGTCTGATTTTCGACTCCCATTTAACCTTTCTTCCGCATGTTAAATCCCTAAAAACTAAATGCCTGAAGGCACTCGATTTATTGAAAGTCGTTTCTAATTCAAAGTGGGGAGGGGACCAAACTACCCTCCTACACATATATAGATCACTGGTCCGCTCGAAGCTTGATTATGGCTCCATCGTATATGGTGGAGCATGTAAAGGCAACCTAAAACTATTAGATTCTGTCCACCACCAAGGTCTGAGACTTTGTCTTGGGTCATTCAGAACATCTCCTGTTGACAGTCTCTACGTCGAGGCAGATGAACCATCTCTTACCCAACGCCGTATAAAATTATCATTACAATATATTACCAAACTATATTCTAATGAGTCTAATCCTGCATTTCACTGCATCTTTAATCCTCTTTATGAGGATTTGTACAACAAGAAATCTTCTCTTGTTCCGCCTCTGGGGCTCAGGATGAAGCCATTCATTACTGCTGCCGGGATTGAGCTGGAAAATATATCTCCTTCCCGTCTTCTTTCTTCTCCTCCTTGGCAATTGGTGAGGCCACAAGTTGACCTAACACTCACTACATTTAAAAAATCAGAAACTAACGAATTACAATATAAACAAGAATATAATCAATTAAAAAATAAATATAATACATATAAATCCTTATCCAAGATGGGTCCAAGGATGGTGGCGCGGTTGCTTGTGCCACTGTCATTGGATCCAAAACAATATCTTCCAGATTACCCAATGACAGTTCAATTTTCACAGCAGAAGCAAACGCAATACTAACAGCTCTTAAATATATAAATAGACACCCTAAATATAAACAATACGTAATCTTTTCTGACTCTCTTTCTTGTCTTCAGGCTATTAAACATATTTCTTTTAAACATCCACTTTTAATAGAAATTATAGAATTATATAATGATCTTGCAACTGGCCAATTCGACATCGTCCTCTGTTGGTTACCCAGCCACGTTGACATTTCTGGGAATACAATGGCCGATCTTGCTGCCAAGGCAGCACTCAATAAATCTGTGACACCACTTCTTATTTCTTACTCTGATTACAAAGCTGGCATTAGAACTTACATCCGTGATCTGATGCAGAAGAAGTGGGACACCCAAGTAGGTATCAATGAATTACATGATATAAAACCAACTATCGGTTACACTTACTTGGGTTGTCAGTCCAGATTTGAAGAGGTCATCATACGACGATGTCGTATTGGCCACACAAGATATACTCATCATGAATACCTATTGAAAGGTGAGGATCCTCCACTTTGTATCCCTTGTGATGAAAGAATCACGGTCAAGCATGTCTTGCTTGACTGTGTTGAATATTCCATCACAAGGGATAAATATTTTAAATCACGAACTATGAAGGATCTTTTTAATGGTATCAGTTCTCATTTAATTATTGCATTTTTAAAAGAATTAGATTTGTTAAATGATTTGTAAATACATAAATATTTTAAGATTGGAAGTTTGAATTAGTAACTAAGATTGTTAGTGGCTGTATCCTCGAGGGGGGGTAAAGTACTGTAAAATCATTGTCCTCTTGAGAGGGTACGTAAGTCCCCAAACATTCAAAGTAAATTAGAACGTTCCACTTTTTTAATCGTAGAATACCTGTTCTTTTAATGTATGGCTAGATTTGCTAAATTGCTAACGGCTGAAGGGATGGTGTAAATCCAGCTAGGGTCCATGCAGGAAGCAAATGTACTGTAAGTCCCCATGGTCCCTAGTATGGTGATCTACCTTCAGTTGTTGGCAATCTATAGCCGGTTTTTATATTGTATTGTCATTTAAAAGTAACATATTTTAGATTTAATTACTAGTCTTAAATTTATCACTGTGATAATCTAGTTTTTTACTGTGCTTCGTCGACAGGTGTTTTATAATGTAATTGTGTTTATTGTTAATTTATAACTTTTTAAGTCACAATATTGCTGAAATATTGCCGATGTGACTATAAATTTTAACTCACTCACTCACTCTTTGTTCAAAGAAACAATCTGAAACGACTAGGTCCCCTCAGCAGTATTTCATGCTTGGCTGGTAAGAAACTGTTCACTCAGCGCAGGTCTTGATGTGATGTTAAGTGTTGTGAGACGACCCATGGATGGATGGATGGATGGATGGATGGATATGGGCCATGTCACAGAAACTAACATCACATCAAGACTTGCGCTGAGTGACAAGCACTTTCCACCGTTTGAAGCAAGACGACTGCTGCTGATAGGTGGATATTATGATATACTGAATATAGTTGATATATACATTACAGAATGTTCATGTATAGAAGTTCGTGAAATATATACTCCTGTTTCTCTACTGGAACATTCTGTAAAGTTCTGGCTAAGACTACGCTGGTATATTCCAGTTTCTCAAGAAACTACCAGACGAATTATCGTAACTAGCACGTCACTGTCCTCATTCTGAATCTTAGCAGAATAAATGTAATGACATGGCAAAACTGTTTTACGAATGATTATACTGGCACAAAACAATATGAAAGGATGTCACATCAAAGCCTATATTTCCTATATTTGCACTGATCGAAAAGTAGACTCTTTAAGAATATCCCATTTTGACTTGCAGAACTTATATGAAAACATGTTTTATTCCATTGAATATTTATGCACTGCTTGAAAGATAATTATGTTCTTATTATTACTCAAATATCATGCACAATATAAAAGGTTTCTTCTGTCGGCTGCCTTTCTCATTGCAAAACAATATATCATTAGTTTTGTCTACTGGAATTAGTATTAACACATTTGTAGAAATAGTAAAAGATAGTTTCAGTCTAATAATGTTGTCGCAGCAAGCTTTGAAAGCTTTGTTTTCTTTAAAAAGTGGAATCCATATGTTTACTAATTTGCCATTAGATGTGCTATTAAAACTGTTCGATGTTAAGAAATTACCTATATTGATGTATGCTACGGAAATTTGGGGTTTCCATCCTTCTCAATGTATTCTTAATGTACATGATAAATTCTTAAAGGAAATATTGCATCTTCCAAGAGGAGTTCCAAATATTTTAGTTCGTGGTGAATTAGGTCGTTATTCAGTGAAAGTAAATCAATTTGTAAGAATTATCAGTTTTGGGGTACGGTTGACTCAACAGAATGACAATATAATCTTCTCAAATGATTATCTTTATCAATATAGACTAGCAGAAATTGGAATACCTTGTTTGGCGTTACAAGTAAAACAGTATGGTTTTGGATATGTATGGAAAAACCAACTAGACTTAGACCTTTCATCTTTTATAGGAACCTTTAGAAATAGATGTATTGATATAGATTCACAAACTTGGTTTACACGTATTCATTCTTATCCTAAACTGAATTTATATTGTGACATTAAACTTTCTTTTGAGAGAGAGGTGTATTTTACTTGTCTGGATGTACCAGCTTATCGTAAGGCTCTTAGTATATTTCGCTGTTCAGGCCATCAGTTAATGATAGAGTCTGGAAGAAAATCTGGTCTGACAAGAAATTCTAGATTATGTCCATTTTGTGTTATACCTGTAATTGAGACAGAATATCACATGTGTTTGGAATGTCCTTTTTACTATAATCTCAGACATACAATTTTGCCTGAGTTCTGTTGTACTCATCCTTCTAATGATAAACTGGTATTACTTTGCACATCACACGATTCAGGTATTTTAAATCGTTTAGGGAAGTTTTTGTTCCTTGCATTCAAACAACGTAACAATTACCTTAACAAAACTTGTACAACCCATTAAGTGTATGTTTATTGATGTATCTTGTACAGTGCTATGGCGCTCCAGATTTTCCACTTTCATGATATGAATCGTGTAACTGTATAACGGGCCTGTGTCCCCTTTATTGAATAAATTGATACCTTAAACGATCGAACAAATATAATGACTGCTTTTTAATTACTATGTGTGTTTATACATTAGGTGCAGTGATGTTGACAGTTGGCTTTTTCTAACCGTCTCTTCTCTCCCATTGCTTGTGCCTGTCGTAAATGAAGTAATTGTGTACATAGTAGTTTGTATAAGTAGTACTGTAAATTAAATCGCTTATGTGAATCATAGGATACCATGGTGTACATAAGTGTCAACTGCTCTTTTTATCATCGTCAGTTGTGGGTGTTTTTAGGGAGGGATAGATTTCATCCTTAAAACAGAAACGGTTGATCTAAACACACCATGTTTTCATAATGATGGTTTCAAGAATCTGCTATAGGTGTTGGTGATATACAACAGTTGATTTTCGTATTTGTGGAGGATCTAGCGGCAAAGAAGACATTTATGGAATAAGTTACTACATATGACGATAAATATGTGTAATAGTGAGATTGTGTTCAAGTTCGAAAAATAAATTGGCTGAACAATCCGTTCGCTGCAAACTCGTGGGCTATCTATATGTTTCAAATAAGAATCTTGTTGTATGTTAGATGTGTTGACACAAAAGTGTTACAGTTGTCACCATGTGACTGGTGTGAATATGTGTTCATTATTGCACGGACCTGTGAAGATCAAGGTTATAATTGGTCTTCAGCAACCCATGCTCGTCGTAAGATTTGAGTAACGGGATCGGGTGGTCAGGCTCGCTGACTTGGCTGACACATGTCATCGTATCCCAATTAGGTAGATCGTTGCTTATGCTGGTGATCACTAAATTGTCTAGTCCAGACTCGATTATTTAGATGTCGCCGCCATATAGCTGGAATATTGCTGAGTGTGGCGTGAAACAACAAATCAATAATCATTATTTCACGGCCTGTGTTTTGTATACTTACGCAAATGCCATCCCAAACAATAGTAAAGTCTGACAACATTCGGGAGGACGGGGAAGTGTACATAAATGTCTTCCAGACTCTTTTTGGATGAGGAAGGGCTCAACCGTGTGTAAAAAATGCTGTGTTTACTGTACGAATCGACCTTGGGTAAAACGCTTCTGTGCCGGTTATGATATTTGACTTTTTGGCGAGAGAATGTTGCCGAGTCTACTGAAACATTTGTTTCTGTGCAGAACAATAATGTATTCATCATAATAGGCATTTTCTTTACTGTGGTCACTACTGTGTCCAGTGCTCGACGTCACCTGATGTGAACCATGCTTTCCGTTTCAGGTGCTGATTACTCTGAATTCAGCTTTTTTAACAGTTTGGCATGAGATCACTTTGTGGCGGTGTCCTTCACTGTAAATGGCTTTAAGCGTTTTGAACTCGCTTTCCGATATGTGCATTAGCCAGGGTTGTAAGAGCTTCCATTAATAATACTTCAAGTTGGTTAGAACCGATATTTGATCAATACTTGAGACAATTTATATAATTTCGTTGTATGTTAGTTTCTTCATACACGATACTTTGTTAGAAGTACTATTGAAATTAGTATCTATTTTGTGTCCTGTGTTCGGGTCCAATTGGTATTCACACAGTGAGTTACCTTTCTTCCTGACTGATGCATCAAATTTGGAAATGTCGACCACAAAACCCTTTGAAAGGTCGAATGAGACATGGGATGTGGCCTTTCACATATTGTCTTCTCAATAAAGGTCAAATGACATTTGCTTTCATTCTTTACAAATTATACTGAAGATGTATGTAATGTAATGTAATGTAATGTAATGTAATGTAATGTATGTATGTATGTATGTATGTATGTATGTATGTATGTATGTATGTATGTATGTATGTATGTATGTATGTATGTATGTATGTATGTATGTATGTATGTATGTATGTATGTATGTATGTATGTATGTATGTATGTATGTATGTATGTATGTATGTATGTATGTATGTATGTATGTATGTATTACGGATTATGGTTAATCTTTGATACAGGGATTTGATGGTACACTTACTGGACCCAGCAATTTATCACTTTATGGAGATTTGTTATAATTAGAATTGAACAATGGATATCTATTTGAACACAAAACTGTTCTAACAAATATGTGTCCAGTATAATTATTGTTAAATCACACACTGGATAATCGGGATTGTTACATTATTTTCATATTAGTCAATCTTTAGCATGTGTCAAATATTTACAGATTACAAATTTAAAGCAGATTTTCTAATAGTATGTATAAATGCAAAATAGATATACATTGGCAGGTTCTGTAATTCAATAGTATTTTCATTTGTTATTTTTTTATTACATTATTCGGATATTACATACCACCTCCTCTTGTTACAGGTGTATGACCTTCAATCAAATACCAGTTTAAAGGTGTATATATGTTTACCTCTTTCACCAAATATATCAATAAGGGAGATTTCCCCTCTATGTATAACCATGTATAATTGTCTATCACTACTACACATTTTAGCCAAACTGAAAACTGGCTCCTACAAATATTTCTAAAATAACAAGATTCTTCAAGAAATCCTTAAAAGTAATCATCTGAGCTCTTGCATAGCTTGTCAACCCGCTTACAAAGGTCACACAAAGTAACCATCCACCCACCTCGAATTGGTTGATCTACACCTGACCATGGAAAACTACCAGCCCCACCCAATATGTTGAGCTACCTTCTCAAGGTCTAGTTATAAATGAACTCGCCCGAGATACACTGTGAGATCGTGCTGTCTATACCACTACCTTACTTGGCAGCGGTGGGGAACGATGGAATATGCAAAGAAGAAACATCTTGTCTTAGCATTTCTTGTGGCATTGACATTTTCTTCAGGTAAGTGTGTTCTGAGTTATTGATTGCTCTTTTCATGTTCTTGCTTGGTGATTGATTTTAGTGCCATACAATTCTCATACTATGAAGTTTAGAATATTCCAATAATAGCGAAAAAGACATTAATACAACCATGACAAATCTCTACTAAACGTAAAATACTTCAGACGTTTCTGACTTTATCCCAAGCATGTGACTATACTTGGTGTTTACAAGAAGGGTATGTATATCTTGCTCAAACATCACCAAGAGGGCACATGGAATGTTAATCAGAACACACGCAAAAAAAACAAACATACAAAAGTTAAAATACGACATCGGCAGTTTGGTGACTGGTGCGTCAAATAAATAAATGTCTTCCACATATTTGCCACAAAACTTGAACTAATCCTTGAAAACAGTTACGCTGATTTAACAAGAACTTTGAAACCTTGGACATGTTAAAAACCCACAAAACCTTGACTAATCCTTGAAAACAGTTACGCTGATTTAACAAGAACTTTGAAACCTTGGCCATGTTAAAAACCCACAAAACCTTGCCTAATCCTTGAAAACAGTTACGCTGATTAAACAAGAACTTTGAAACCATGGACATGTTAGAAACCCACAAAACCGTACCTAATCCTTGAACACAATTACGCTGATTAAACAAGAACTTTGAAACCTTGGACATGTTAGAAACCCACGAACACCCCTGTGATGTTGACAAGACATATAAATATTATCTTGGAAAAGCCTGGATTCTTATAACATAGTTTCTTGCTTGACCAATCGACACAACTCTCCACATCGGATTGAGTTTAATAATGGTGTACTGATGGTATGATATCTTTTTATTGACGGTGTAATAGCCAATTCCCTTTCACTAATCCACCACTCGAACAAGGCTTTTATCTCACATATTTCGATCTACGCATAATGCTTCGTTGAGTGAGAAACTGTAATCCGTCAAATCGACAAAATGTAATCTAATTCGTGACGGGACAAACTGTACATAAATAACAAATATATTTAAACTGTATAAAATTCAGTTTTGAAACCTAATTGATAGTATAATAACTGGTTCATCAAATTAAAACCTAATTTGAAAGCATGTAAAATGAAAATCCATCAATTAACAACACAAGAGTTCTCAAGCTACTAAAGTTAGGCCACCATACTAGGGCCCTTGGGGACCGTGCGGAATTCAATATGATGTTTCGGAGATACAGTAATTATATATATAAGATATACCAAAGACAACAAAATAGCGACTTCAAAGTTGTGATTGTTAACCTTTGTGTCGACCTATATACTAGCACCTCCATACTTCAGTGTCTGCATTACACAAGGGGCGGTGGGGGTAGCCTTGTGGTTAAAGTGTTCGCTCGTCTTGCCGACGGCCCGGGTTCAATTCCTCACATGGGTACAATGTGTGAAGCCTATTTCTGGTGTCCCCTGCCGTGATATTTCATGAACATTGCTAAAAACGGCGTAAAACCATACATTTGAGCATATGCTTTCTTCAACGTCATAAAGATTGCTGAAAAGTAGCTTGATCTGATTTTAAACACAACGTTTTATGGGAGGAATTTAGAGGACAGCTTTGAGGCATGTTTACATAGATTGTAAATCGTTAGCGATGCTACTCTATGATTGAGAATGCTTGTTGAAAATAAAAGCATACAAGATTCAGTACGTTTTGAAGTTGCCAATATTTTGTTTTTGATCATCATTTAATCGGGTAGTGACGATTTATCACAAAACGCCAAAATAACAAAAACTTCTCTGTGTAGGATAACGATGTTTCGAAAACTAGTCTTTCTTGTCAATTAGTACGAACAAGTGACTCCTTGCCAGTGCTGAACCAATTTATGCCTTCTTCTTGCTCCACATATTCCCTTTTATTGACTATAATTGACTCTTGCAAACGCATATCAAAAGGCAAGGAATGTAAAATCACCAGTCAGTAGACACAATATGCGAAATTGTTTTCCGTACTATTGTTAAATAAATGTCATGTGTCAGTCCTTTAGTCCTTTAATGTGGCCAAACAACTTCTTCTAATTCGTCATCGTCATCGTCATCTTCCTCGATTCAACATTTTGTTTCAGCATGACATTATGTGAGGTTATCAATATGGGATTTTGTTTTCGATACCTGTGGGTTTTATAGGAAAATATATAAGAAGAAAGTAACAATGAAAGTACGAAATTTCTATGCCTAATTTAGGTCATTGTGTAAAGGCATAAAAGATGTCATTGTCGAAGTTACATACAATATTGTCGCATACTCCAGGGAGGTTACAGTGTGTCGACAATGACGCTTCTTGCCCTGGCTGGGCGGACAGAGGAGAGTGCGAGATAAATCCGCTTTACATGAGCTGTAACTGCGGGTTGTCCTGCAACACACCAATGTTGTGTAGAGGTAAGTCCTGCAACACGCCAATGTCGGCTAGAGGTAAGTCCTGCAACACACCAATGTCGGCTAGAGGTAAGTCCTGCAACACACCAATGTTGTGTAGAGGTAAGTCCTGCAACACACCAATGTTGTGTAGAGGTAAGTCCTGCAACACACCAATGTTGTGTAGAGGTAAGTCCTGCAACACACCAATGTTGTGTAGAGGTAAGTCCTGCAACACACCAATGTTGTGTAGAGGTAAGTCCTGTTGGGTAGAGGTAAGTCCTGCAACACACCAATGTTGTGTAGAGGTAAGTCCTGCAACACACCAATGTTGGGTAGAGGTAAGTCCTGCAACACACCAATGTTGTGTAGAGCAACACACCAATGTTGGCTAGAGGTAAGTCCTGCAACACACCAATGTTGTCCCTGCAACACGCCAATGTTGTGTAGAGGTAAGTCCTGCAACACACCAATGTTGTGAGGTAAGTCCCAACACACCAATGTTGTGTAGAGGTAGAAGTCCTGCACACACCAATGTTGTGTAGAGGTAAGTCCTGCAACACACACCAATGTTGGCTGCAGAATGCTGTAGAGGTAGAAGTCCTGCAACACACCAATGTTGTGTAGAGGTAAGTCCTGCAACACGCCAATGTTGTGTAGAGGTAAGTCCTGCAACACACCAATGTTGGCTAGAGGTAAGTCCTGCAACACACCAATGTTGGGTAGAGGTAAGTCCTGCAACACACCAATGTTGTGTAGAGGTAAGTCCTGTAATACCCCTTTGTTGTGCAGAGACTGTTACAGGAGTGGTGTGGTTAAATCCTGTAACACCCCCGTGCTGTGTAGGTTACGTCCTGTAACACCCCCGTGCTGTGTAGGTTACGTCCTGTAACACCCCCGTGCTGTGTAGGTTACGTCCTGTAACACCCCCGTGCTGTGTAGGTTACGTCCTGTAACACCGCCGTGCTGTGTAGGTTACGTCCTGTAACACCCCCGTGCTGTGTAGGTTACGTCCTGTAACACCCCCGTGCTGTGTAGGTTACGTCCTGTAACACCCCCGTGCTGTGTAGGTTACGTCCTGTAACACCTCCGTGTTGTGTAGGTTACGTCCTGTAACACATCTGAATTATATAACACTACTTTGGCGGTATACGGGTTGGTAAAGGGACAGGGAAAATATCCAAACATTTTTTGTGAGATGTCTTTGTCTGATATGAGATTGTTGTACCGTACAGAAAACAACACCGACACGAAGTGCTTATGTACTGAAAAGGTTACGAAAGGAAAATGTGAGACTGACTTCACGGCATGCCCTTTCAGTTGCGAATTACGGAAAAGTGAGTACAATGTATATCGGGAGGTATTCCAATTAGTCTAGACATTGTCATTACAACCTTCGATTAATCTTACCTCGCACATAAATGTCGCTTTCTGAGCGCTCTTCTATTGATTTCAATGTACCCCGCTTACAAGCGAGTAACATTTCAATGTATCCCGCTGTCAATGGCAACTCATTTGCTACTTCTTGGTAGTAATTCTTTATCTCGAATAACATTGAATCACGTATGATGTACGGAAATTACCGATGTTTTGCGAATGCAAATCGATGGAAGGGAGATAACTCGAAAACTGTTTTTTCTTGTCGGCGATCACTCAAAAAAGATTTGTTCCCGTGCTTCAAACAATTCAAAATTAAAATTAAGGTGTTCGTCGATAAGTTGTTCACTGCCCTCTCTGGCCCCATGGGTTGATACGATGTTTGTTTATCCCTCGCCCTTAGGGCTCAGGGAACATAAACAAACATCGAGCTGGTACATCAACGCATGCCCTGTTGAAACAACTTATAATGTCTGTAAATGTCTGTACCCGTGAAGATCCGGGTTATAATTGATCTTCAGTAACCCATGTTTGTCGTAAGAAGCGACTAACGGGATCAGGTGGTCACTCTCGCTGACTTTGTTGACACACGTCATCAGATCCCATTTGAGTAGATTGGTGCTGATGCTGTTGATCACTTGGTTGACTGGTCCAGACTCGATTATTCACAGACCGCCTCCATATAGCTGTAATAATGCTGAGTGCAGCGTTAAATAACAAACCCACCGAACAATCAACTGTGAATGTTTGTTCACCTCATTGATATTTCAGAATAGAAATTGTCTCCAGGCCACAAAAAATGGAAATATAAGACATAAAAGGTCCTTGAGTAATTGTCACATAAGTTTTTGATGCATCAAACTGACGTTGATGTACCTTTCGCAATGACATCATTCAAGTTTAAAAAAATGTAGATGGTCAAATCATGGAAAAAGAAATGTTCATATGTATAAATGTATGCGTAACATTTGAAGTTGGTGAATCATCATCAGATAAGGAACAACTTTTTTAATCGGATGATGCGACGTTTCGATACAGATTCTAGTGTCGTTGTCAAGCAAGTATCTGTATACCTAACGTATCGAATGGTATTCCTGCAATGAATATAGTATGCTAATGGCATCTACAAATACGGGTTCGCTGAAAAATGGGATGTGTTTGATTGGTAATGTTTTTGCAGACTTCAGATCACTTTCTATTCTGTATTCTATTCTAAATTTATTATGTGGTCCCCTGCAGATATAACCTGTGGACCACCAGCTCACTTCCCCAATGCCTTTCCTCTGGGGCAATGGGGTTATCTACACCGTGTGGCCTATGTGTGTCGCCGAGGTTACAGAAACAACGGTGGGCTGGGTTTGCAGGTGTGTCGAGAAAGTGGACAGTGGACTAATCCCCAAGATCCTCCCGATTGTGTTCCAGGTAACTTTCAGAGTGTATTTATGATTTGGGATTTTCACCAACAGCACAACGGGGAATCTTACTCGGACACAGAACGTACACATCACGTACAATAGCCAAGAAACAAAATGAAAACAACACTGACGTTCATTTTCTATTATTTTTTCAGGTACCGGCCTGTGGAAGTATGCATAAGAAATATTATGTTTTCGCTATCATAAAAGAATAAATGAACAGATTGTATTCAGTTATTTTCCAAGAAACCTGATATACTGCGTTTTGTAATTTACACACTAATTGTAACTTCAAATGAATTGTAGTGTTCTTGTAATGAACGTTTTGGTGCCCCCCATGTCCATGCAATATCAAACAACATTATTCCAAGGGAAGAGTATTAAGCCAGTCACATTTATAAATTATGTTTATGGATCCCAGATTTGAGAGGGACTCGAATTAACATATGGTCAGTCACGCGGCAGTTCGCGTTACTTTTCCAACCTTTAACTGGATTACAGGTACATTAAAGTAAAGTGAGTGTTGTATGTAGCGAATCTTTTAACAAGGAAACAACGCTCGTTTATGAACATGTGATGTAAATGTGATATATACACATGAGCGTTGATAAAGCACCACCCACATTTTCATAGGTTGCAAACTATACATTTTGTTGCTTGTGCTTCCGCATAACATAACCATAGTTGTACAGAGGCTAGCAAATTCATCAGGCCAATGTCCTCAAATTGAGGTTTTCTCAGGGCCTGCACCAAGCTAAACGTTCCTGAATGTGTCAACCTGTTCCCTAAGACCAGAAGCCCGCAGCCTCCATGTGGCGGTATTGGTAGATTCTCACTATCTACTGCTGGAGCAGGTCTTCGGCCTGGGTCATGGGACTAATAACCGTGTCGTTACTGTTCAAGTTAGAACAGATGTTGCGACAGGACGTCCCGGCGTCATGGATGCCAGGAACTTCCTAAGGTCGACGTCTCACTATGTCAAGAAAAGCTTTAGTATTTGTTGTCTTCGAAATCAGTTCAGAAGACTGTAATGTACATTCTGCAGTTATGAAATTTACACCCGAATGTGATCGGCGCCTTGGTCTCACGTGATAATACGAACCATAGCTTGTGAGATATTGTCTGAAGCACGTGTTTAACAGGTACATTCCATTATGCGAGTATTCGTCCATTTGGACCAAAATCTAAAAAAATGCTTTCGGATTCAGGTGTTGCTTAATCAATGTTCATGTGTATAAAGTATAACGTTTCTTATAATTATATCACCTTTTGTAAAACTATTTCTGTGAGTTATCACTTTTTAAATATCAACAAAGGACACAGTTGACTTCAAACCTTCAACACATGTCAACACTTTTAAGCGGCGGAGTAAAACAAGTAAGGTTTTTTGAATAGGTTTACCATTTTCATCGACAAATCAATCTTCCAGCATTACATCTTTGAATTCATAACCCTTTATAATTTATTTTAGTCACGATATGGCTGTGATATTGCCGACGTGACTGTAAATTCTAACTCACTCACTCACAATATGTTGTGATGATATCTACGATCAGTAATTCCTTCTCTCTGCAGATACAGTTGCCCCATGCCTAAACAACACCGTGGCCTTTGTTCGTGTTGAAAAGTCTGCAACTGGAGGGTCTTCTCTCCTGACTTCCGGTTTTGGCGGCAACGTTCTTGACTGTGCGGACTCATGCCTCAGACGCCTTGGATGCACATTGTTCACATTTGGTGACTTTGTCTGTCGAACATATTATAGAAGTGGTTTCACTAAGGTTCTAGGTAACCATCCTGCTTGGCAAAAGATTGCATCGACACCGTAATAGTTAAACATGAATGTCAGTTTTGGACTGATTATTAAAGAATCGAAATGAGAAGGTATTACGAACCTTATACTGACCGTAAACACTTTTTCACTGCTGTTTACCAGAAAAATATGATTACGTTCGTTTAACCTATCAATACGCCAATGGCTGACTCGGTTAGGCGGTTGACTTTGTGTGCTGGCCATTACGTGCCTGACGCTGAGGTGTGAGTTCGAATCCCGAATGGGACTCAACCCAATAAATTAGAACTAGAATCTGTACTTTATTGAGAAAGTGTAATCCCAATTAAAACATGTATTTCCTTTAACCTACACTATGCGATGTATGCAACACATTGTCGTGGTATATACAGCCACCTGTAATTGATGGCGGTTGTTGAAATAAAGCAAGAGAAAACAATGGGTTCCATCTATGTTGTGTGTATTGCTGTATTGCATATTGCTGGGTGCAGTGTTTGGAAAATTCAAATTCACTCACATTTCGCACGTACTTGCAGTTGGACTGAATTCTCCATTTTGCGACACATTTCAGTGACCCATGCTTCATACGTTCATCACTATTTCCATAACTCCGATCAGCGGAATCTGACTGATAGTCGACAGAGATTATATCTGATACACTCTCATATTATATTTCTCAAAGAATGTGATTTTACAGTTCATCTGTATTAAAAGGCAAGAGCAGTGAAATTGGAATAGAAATGTTATTTTACAGATGGTTCTTAAAACACGGCAGTTATGGTATTTAAAATGTATTCTGGTATATTATACTCATGAGTCACTGAAAAAATCTTCCGATTCCCCGGCGGTCTGGCTGGTGCGTGTAAGGTCACTGGTGGGTTGCCGGAAGATGTGCCACAGTTCCGTTACCGATGGGAGTGTGGACCACCGGTCGCCGTACGAAAATACCGATTTGACCACGATGTATCAACGGGGTGTTTCCGTTGTTAAAAACATAGCCGATACCCACGGATGATCGTCCAGCTCCCCGTCGGGTTTCTCTAAATTTAACCGATTTTCAGCCCGGCCTGGCATACTAAACTAATCTTTCATGGCAAAAGTCGATATGTGGTCTAGGCATTAATAAAAAATCTTACATTTTACCTGTAAATGTTTTTTGTAACATTTGTCAAGAAAGGAAAATTGTCACAGTTTAAACCTATGGATGTGAAATGTGGTATTTTTTACTAAACTTGAAAGTATAGAGTGTGTACACAGAACACTACAAATTTACAATCCTGAATGTTTATTGAAGGTATCGCAACACATGATTTAACACCCGCATAGGCATTTACATTCATATCCTAATTATTGACTTTAAATATACACGTGCCACGATCAAAGGCGAGCATCACGTGAAAGACGTGTACCCATCATTACGCAAATATCAAGTTCCAGTAAACTGTTCTTACAGCTCAAGAACATGGAACATTAATTGACTTCATTGTTGATAAGCCAATATGAGACGTTATCGGTATATGAAATGCTGTCTTTGTGGGCTCGATCAGGAATTTGTCTTCAGTAAACCCATGCTTGTCGTAAGAGGCGAGTAACGGAATCGGGTGGTCAGTCTCGCTGGCTTGGTTGACACATGTTATCGTACCAAAATAGATCGATGCTTATGCTGTTGATCACTGGATTCTCTGGTCCAGACTCGATCATATACGGACGGCCGCCATATATCTGGAATATAAATATTTCTGAGCTTTGTTCACGTCATGCGTCACGTTTCATTCCCGTCACCGTACCACACCTCGCAACACACTACTCCCGCCTTCCGTCGAGGACAAACAATTTTGGCTACGTCATTTGCGTAATGGTTTTACGACCGCAACGTCAACCAGTAACGCATGGTTTAGAGGGCGCGTAGCTGCCCAGGCCATACAAAACCGCCTCCTCTGAAACGTGTAAACAAGGCAAAAACAAAACAAGCAAAAAGCATGTGTGTGAGTAGACTTTTAGAAAATCGGACACCAAAGCACATTGGATAAAGATGCGAACAGTGAAGCATGTAACCACGCACAACTAGCACATAGCATGCGAACGCCATCGTAAGTACATGCTATAGTAACATGTATGATGGTATGAGAATGTTCGTCGGGCACCACATCGCTCGATTTCGCAAACTATCCTCTGAAGTGTATGTGATTTGTTAGGAAAATTAAAGATCGTTTCACAGGTTTCTTTTTTGTTTGACATGTCCAATGGAAGTATTTACATAATACATTTACAAAGTCACAACATTTAATACCCAACTAACAAAGCCAGGCTGTTCCTCTGCTTGTCATTCCAATATATGTTGAGCAGTGGATCTCGGCAACAGAAACATTAAATGTATGTTCGGATATCTCCTCAATCAACTCGAGGTTTCTTCATTGTTTGGGATGAGCTGATACTCGTGCAATCATGCGACTACGCATGTCCGGTGACCTTCATAGCATCCAGTTCAACCCAATGGTTTGCCTTGCTGCAGTCGACCTCGATCCGCAGTTTATCGGTTTTATAAGTTGGTTGCTGGAGATGAAAGAAAAACAGTTAAAACACTCCAGAGCAAACAGCGGGGTCGTAAGGTAACTTGTTGTTAATGCGTTCGCTCTTCACGCTGAGGAGCTGGGTTTGATTCCCTCCGTGGGTACAATGTGTGAAGCTCATTTCCGGTGTCACCAGCCGTGATATTGCTGTTATATTGCTAAACGTGACATTGGTGGTATTTTGCTAGAACTTTATTCACTCACTTACTCAAAGCAAACAAATTGCCGTCGAGAAGATGTGCACACGTGGTTTATAGTGAATATTTCTGTGAGCACATGTGTTACTTGAAAGAAGATCACAGAGCATTGGTTGAGATAAGATGCCTGTATGTACCCCGCAGGGCACAAATCAGCTGAAGTTAAATAACGTTGGTCACGGATAGTACTTTGATGGGTGACCGTGTTTGGCAGCTTGACTCCAGGTAGATTCCAGGACTCTAGTCTTGTCCCACAACGAAGCTTATGTGACACATGCATTATGTTGGGAGAAGATGACTATGTACATAAGTTGCTATGTTTACACCTGTATGGGTGGGGAGTCATATGACCTATGTACACACCTGTATAGGTGGGGAGAAGGGCAGCTACACACCTGTATATCTGGGATAAAGATGTCTATGTTGACACCTGTATTGGTGGGAGAAGATGTCTATGTAATGCCTGTATTGGTGGGCGCTGTATAAATAACACCTGTTAGTAGATGACTGTAATTATTAGGTGGGAGGAGATGTCTGAAAGACACACCTGATGAAGATGACTATGTACACACCTGTATGGTGGGGAGAAGATGTATATGTACACACCTGTATTGGTGGGAGAAGATGGCTATGTACACACCTGTACAGGTGGGAGAAGATGGCTATGTACACACCTGTATTGGTGGGAGAAGATGTCTATGTACAAACCTGTATAGGTGGGGAGAAGATGACTATGTACACACCTGTATAGGTGGGGAGAAGATGACTATGTACACACCTGTATTGGTGGGGAGAAGATGTCTATGTACACACCTGTATAGGTGGGAGGAGATGTCTATGTACACACCTGTATTGGTGGGGAGAAGATGACCATGTACACACCTGTATTGGTGGGGAGAAGATCCTACTGGAAGTGATTACAGATACTGTAGACACCTGCCACAACACATCCCAGGTGGACGTGGACGGCTTCTTGGCAGACACCTTCTTCACTCCCCCAGCGTGGTAGGTCTCGTAGATGTCCACTCTGGTGATGAACAGCCACTTGGAGATCCGAACCTGAATATGTATAGTATAGTTTGTAGAGCAAGAGATTGAATTACCAGTACCCTATCCCCGCCGACTGTAGCAAATTGAAATGGTGCATCAGCATACATTAACAATGATTTCATTATTGTTACAGCGTTGCTTGACGTCATGTAACTGTATGAGTGAGTGAGTGAGTTAATATGTAACGTCACATCGGCAATATTTCAGCCATATCGTGACGAAAACAATTTATACAACATAAAAATGAATACATTGTGAAGAGTTAAACCTGTCGACGATGGACAGTAAAAATTCTGGAGTATCACAGATATGAATATAAAACTAGAATGTAAATGTAAATAGAATGGCATTGTGAAGTGAGAGTTAAACCTGTCGACGATACATGGACATAAACAATTTTATGTTGCTAAATAATATCATCAAGGATATAAAATAACTACAATCACAGATGGAATGTAAAACTAGCATGAACATATAAAACTATTTTATTTACGAAGACTATACAATATAAAAACGGGCTATAGAACGCCAACAACTGAAGGTAGATCACCATACTAGGGTCCATGGGGACTTACAGTGCCTTTGCTACCTGCATGGACCTTAGTTGGATTTACACCATCCCTTCAGCCACTGGCGATTGCAAGAAGATTTAGCCAAAATTTAAAATAACAAACATACTACGATTAAAAAAGTATTGTTGAGCATAATCAACTTTGAAGTTTTGGGACTTACGTACCCTCTCAGGAGGACAATAATTTTACGCTACTTCAACCCCCCTTTGAAGATATAGCCAATAATAATCTGAACTACCAATTATAAAACTGTCTCTATTTCCAAAACATATATCAAAATTCATTTCACAAATCTATCTCTTCTAAAAAATCAATGATTAAATGATAATTAACTTTATTAAAAAGGTCCTTTACTGTTTTGATATTGAAATATTTATCCCTTATGATGGAGAATTCAACACAGTCAAGCAGGACATGCTTGACCGTGGTTCTCTCATCACAAGGGATACAAAACGGAGGATCCTCACCTTTCAATAGGTATGCATGAGTATATCTTGTGTGGCCAATACGACATCGTGGTATGATGACCTCTTCAAATCTGGACTGACAACCCAAGTAAGTGTAACCGATATAGGGTTTTATTTCATGTAATTTGTTAATACCTACTTGGGTGTCCCACTTCTTTTGCATCAGATCACGGGTGTAGGTTCTAATGCTAGCTTTGTAGTCAGAATATGGAATACGAAGTGGTGTCACAGAGTTATTGAGTGCTGTCTTGGCAGCAAGATCAGCCATTGTGTTCCCAGAAATGCCAACGTGGCTGGGTAACCAACAAAAGACGATGTCGCAATGGCCAGTAGCAAGCTCATTATACAATTCAATAATTTCTAATAAAAGTGGATGTTTACAAGAAAGATTTTTAATAGCCTGAAGACACGAAAGAGAATCGGAAAGATTATGTATTGTTTATATTTACGGTGTTTATTAATATATTTAAGAGCTGTTAATATGGCGTTAGCTTCTGCTGTGAAAATAGAGCTGTTATTTGGTAGTCGAGAAAATACTGTTCGGGATCCAATGACAGTGGCACAAGCCACCGCGCCACCATCCTTGGACCCATCTGTAAATAAGGATTTGTATGTATCACAAGGACAATGCTTAATTCCTGTTTATATTGTAATTCAAGTTTCAGATTTCTTAAACTTTGTCAGACAACTTCAGCACCAGTTGCCAAGGATACCCGGATGACGTGATATATATTTTCAGGGGACAGCGGTGGGCGAGAACTGTCACAGCACATTTTAATGAATAAATAACTTTGCCTGTGAACGCTAACAATCCAGCGTAACAAACAGTTGTGTCAATATTTTAATGATAGTATGCAACTTTATTATTTTAGACTTCTGCGAAAAATATCACCTAATATTATTCTCAAATTCAGTGCAACATTTTTTGACAGTTGTATTTCTCACAGGGCAGTTGTAGCCCAGGGGGCGTGACCAGCCGATTGATAGAACCGGGCCAGTTCTACCACCCGTCTATAGGAAGTAAGGGGCAAAGTGGTGTGTTGGGCAAAGGAACGCTGTTCCTGGAACCAGTGCCCTCAACCACCAGACTCCCGTCCTCCACCGACACAGGGGCGCAACCCACGGCAAACGGGTTGGTGGACCAAATATACCCCCGGGTGCACAACGGGGGGTTGAAGGTGGCACTTCACGGGTGCCGTAACTGTATGACATCATCAATGGAATATTGCTGTACTGAAGAACTTAAGACGTAAATACTCACGTTTCATCCATTTGCTAAGAAATATGTCAATTAGTGTTTTTTTGTTTATTTTATTTTTATTTAAGATCGTCTCAAGTACTGTATACACATTTTAACGAGTGAAACACTATTATTGGTGTATTTATCAAACCGGGCGTCTCTGTGTGTATATAAAAACGAATGTAAAGGTGGTGGCTTCACATGAAATTAATAGAAAAAATACCCCTATTGAAAACGTCATGGGTACTCTAAAGACACCGAAGTATGTACTTCTAGGTAGGCAACGTTGACCATAATTGTCATCACCGTGTGTTTGGTACAGGATTCACGTACCTCTATCCACTCAATACCGGTCCACTCAGCTGATGCCCATGCGTTTTCGTGATCACCATAGGCGGGGTACACATCCGGTGATCCAACTATTTTCTCAGCACTCCAGCTAACATTAAATAGAAGATTGATTTAAATCGTATGAACATAAAACTGCAGTCCCAAATAATACCAGTCCTAACACGCATGAGTAACTGATTTATTTAGCGTAAAGGTCAAAATAAATATGGACATATTATATATATGATTGGACCACTGAAATCAGTGATTAAATCAGGTATTCGGGAAAGAGTTAAAATGTCATTATCCATTGTGTAGCAATGTTCCAGATGTAATACACTGTACCTGTTGACAGTAGGGCGTCGCAATATGATCTTTACTAATTCTTGTGTTTCTGGAATGAACTACAACAACTGTTGGTCTTTTCTACTATATTCCTTTCCCAGGTTGTTGAAGAATATTCCTGAGTATATTCTCACTTATATAAACGGGCGTAACTCTTTCCTCTCAGATTACATTTTAAGTTACAAGAAGACCAGCATCTGTCTACATGTCATTCTGACCCTGGATACGCATATTATATTGGAAACTTAACCATTGTTGCAATGAGATGAATATTGCCATCTCAGTCTATGTCGCTCTTTTGTGTTGCTCTTAACCCTGCTCTTTTGTGTTCTACTGCCTTTACATTTGTACAGCCACTGTTATATACCTTTACAGTGACTTTGTAAAAGGTCGTAAACAACTTATTATTATATCACACTTCACACCGAATCAACAAGTAATATCAACAAAGGTAATAGTAACAAGTTGTTATAACACCAAGTCATTACATACGGCTTCATGTCAAGGTAAATGAAATCTTTTATCCGATTGCCATATATACTAGGCAGCAAAAAAACCGTCAGTTTGGAATTTTCCTTCGCAGAAACGGATAACTGTAAAATCATTTAATGTTTTGATTGTATATTTTTGACAACATCTCCAACTTTACCTGGGCAAAGACATTCCTTCCCAAACTAAGAATGGAACCCAGGGAATGGTCTCAAAAACGCAACCTGATCTCGGAGATGGTACGGTGTTCTCCATGTTTTTCATGCAACTCATGCTGCACGTGCTGTTCACAAGGACCAGTCCTATAAAGTGCACCCCCAAACCTGGTTGAAACATTCACATTACAACGTCAGCAGGATGACCCCTCTCACGACAGCTCAGAGGAACCAGGCGCAAGAAAGACTTGAAGCTGGCCACACTGCACAAGCCGTTGCCTATCACTTCCAGGTCAACGTTCGGACCATCTACAGGCTGCAACAACGTTTCCGGGCCACCAACACCACAAATGATCGCCCCCATACTGGCAGACCAAGGGTGACCACAAGACAACAAGACCGCCACGTTGTGCGACAGCATGTACAGAATCCCTTCATGCAGGCCTCCGAAACAGCACGCCAGACAGTGGGAACACACGGAAGACCAATCAGTACTGATACAGTACGCCGACGTCTTAAGAGCGGGAACCTCCATTGCCGTAGACCTTACCGTGGACCTATCCTCACCCCTCGTCATCGGCGTGAACGTCTACAGTTTGTCCTATAACACCAAAACTGGCGATACAGGCAATAGCGAACTGTTCTGTTCACAGATGAGAGTCGATACTGCGTATCAACTGCAGATGGAAGAAAAAGAATATTGCGACGACGTGTCCAGCGTTACTCAGACCAATGTGTTATGGAAAGAAACTCATGGGGAGGTGCAAGCATCATGGTACGGGGTGGAATAGGCCTGAACCAGAGAGGGGGTCCTGTGGTGTTCCAGTACTTTGGTCCAGGGAGAGGAGGCGGCATCACAGCGGTGCGCTACATCGACCAAGCTCTCAGACCCCACGTCATACCACATTTTGCACGTCACCGGAACAACATGTTCCAGCATGATAACGCCTGGGCCCGTACCGCCAGAGCTACACGGGACTTCCTATAGCAGAACGGTGTCAACATTATGCAGTGGCCAGCCCTTAGTCCTGATTTAAACCCAATTGAACATCTTTGAGATAAAACTCAGAGGAGACATAATAATGTCATGCAAAGGCCGAACACAGCCGATTAATTGCGCCAAGCCTTTCTCAGAGTGTGGTTCCAGGTGCCAATGGCCTTCATCAATCGATTGGTGCACTCCATGCATAGACGCTGTGCTGCAGCTATTGCCGCTCGTGGTCACACTAGATACTGAAGTCAAGAGTCTGAATGGATGGCAAACGTTCACGTAATGTATTGGAATTGTGCTGAGTTATTCATTGATGTGTCAAGATATTGTACACAAAAAATGTTTTTGATCTGCTTATTATGTCCAATTGGGTTACGCCAAGGATATGTACCGAACGATTGTCCAATTGGGTTACGCCAAGTATTTTTACTGAGCCCCCTACTGTTTTTCTCTTTTCGTAAACGAATTATACAGTGAAATAATGCTTTCAGGAAAACATGGAGATATTTTTCACTTTTATCACTTCTGTTTGCGGTTGACGTGATCCTAATATCAAGTTCCGTAACAGGTCTACAGAATCAGCTGAACATCCTAGCTAAATACTCGGACGAATGGGAGCTAACGGTTAATCTGGATAAGACGAACATTGTCATATTCAGGAAATGCGGTCGAGTCGCAGCAAAGGAGAGATGGACATATAAAGGTGTCAGAATCAACGTAGTAAAAGAGTACAAGTATCTTGGTATCATGTTTACACAAACCTTAAACCTGAGTAAATCTGTACAGCAACTAGCAACCAGACCGAAGAAGGCATTTTGTCAACTTCAATCATTTTATATAAAGTTGATGTCATAACACCCCAAATATTTTTTAAACTATTCGACGTCCAAATTCAACTTATTTTACTCTACGGCTCCGAAATATGGGGATGTCACTGTTTTCATTCAATAGAAAAACTACATTTATTCGCTTGTAAACAATTCTTAAATGTTGGACTCACAACTCCTAATAACATGGTGTATGGTGAGTGTGGACGCTATCCGTTGTAACCATCGAATCTTACACAAGATGCTTACGCTACTGATTAAACTGATTCATATGCCAGCCCATCGCTTACCGCAGAAAGCGTATAACATCCTTTACCACCTAAACGAAATCGGCAAAAACACGTGGGCTTCATCAATAAAAAACTTACTACTCATCTATGGATTCGGCCTCGTATGGACTCCACAAACAGTGGGCGACTGTCATTCCTTCTGAAAATATTTCGTACTCGCGCCAGTGACATGTTCAAACAGGATTGGCATTCATGTCTGGAGGAGAGCTCAAGATACGACACATATCGATCTTTGAAACTGAAACCTATCTCCACAACATTAAACCTTAGTCTCTTCGAAATACCATTATACGATTCAGACTTGGTCTCAGTGAATTGGAAGTGAACAAAGGAAGACATCACGGCATCGAGAAATCAGCCCGACTTTGCAAAATATGTAATAATGGCGTTGAAAACGAGTACCATTTCATGTACGTCTGCCCCATCTACGCTCAACTTAGCTCTAAGTATTTACCTCCATATAACTTCATGTCTATATATAGTTTTAAAAAGTTGTTATCCTGCAATAACCCTACAATTCAATTCTAAATTGCTCTGTTTATACACCATGCTTTAATATTACGCAAAACATCATATTGTTAACAACATTGTATTTTTGTTCTGCTTCAGAAATATATGTAACTCGAATGTATATGGGCCTATGGCCTTTCGTACAATAAAGCATTGATTGATTATGTCCATCTCTGTAATGAATTGATTACAGTGTCTATCTAATTTTGAATTCGTACTGACGTTGGTTGTTTTTGCTGCTGAGTATATTATATAAGTGTCTGTCAGTTTACTATTTGTATTTATTCTCATAATTGCACGTATATCTCAAAAACAAATATTCTGATGATACAAATGAAGCAAGACTTCTGGTTGTTATGTCTATGTTTTGTGTCAGAGCAGCAAATAATGTGAAACATTACATAAATAACACATGTAGTGATCCACTAACAACTAATATATATAACACACACGACAATATAATTTGGTTCTTAGCAGCCGAGGCAGCCATATTGATAATGGAAGCGACCACATTGGTTTGCTATCAATAGAAATACATGCGCAGTTAAATTGTTCTAACGGTTTCTGAGGCTTGACTGTTTAAAACGGAACATGAAAAAAACAGGACAAAGGTTTCCTAGGATTGAAATATTGTTACAGCTGTGTCCGTTTACTCGCTGTTATCTGGTTCTACTTACTCCACATTCTGGAATTGGGAGGAGAACTTAAGAACAGACTCCACCCACAGTGAGATCAGCGCAGGAGTAGTAGCTACATGTGTCATTGTTGTCCTGGAACTTGTAGTTGTTGCTTTATAAGGCATCACTTTTCGTGAAGTCGTGGTAGATGCCATTGCAGGTAAACCCATCGTAGTAGCAAGGGTCATTGGTGTAGTAGTTGGGTTAGTCGTCGTGACAGCTGTCTTGGGAGTAGAAACAACAACTGTCGTCGATGTAGGTGAAGTAGACACGTCAGTTGTTTCATTTGCAAGAGTCACTGTTACAGTTTCAGCCGTCGTCGATGTCTGCGCAGCAGTAATTTTAGTCGATACAGATGTCGGTGGAGTCGTTGTCACATTAATAGGTATCACTGTAGTTGTAGTGTTAGTCATCGTAGTCGTGACACCTGTCGTCGAAGTTGAAGCTGTCGGAGGATGGAATGTCACTGAATGAGTAGGGATTGTCGTAGCAGTTGTCGTCGATTTCCATGAAGCTGTCACAGAAATAACGGAATTGTCAGTTGCAAGAGTCACTGTTGCAGTTTCAGCTGTCTTCGTAGTCTGTGCAGCAGTCGTGGTCGGTGGGGCCGTTGTCGCATTGTCAGGTAGCACTGTAGTTGTAGTGTCCGTCACCCTGCTTGAGGCTTTTGCTGTCGTAGTACGGGATGCCATTGATGTAGTGGGGGTTGTCGTCTTAGCAGTTGTCGAGGTCGATGACACTGCCGTAGAAATAACAGAATTGTCAGTTGCAAGAGTCACTGTTGCAGTTTCAGCTGTCTTCGTAGTCTGTGCAGCAGTCGTGGTCGGTGGAGCCTTTGTCGCATTGTCAGGTATCACTGTAGTTGTAGTGTCCGTCACCATAGTTGAGGCATCTGTCATTGCAGTTGAAGCTGTTGTAGTAGGGTATGTTACTGGTGTAGCGGTTGTCTCGTTTTTAGTCGGGTAAGTCGTCGTAGCAGCTGTCGTTGAATTCGATGAAGATGTCGCAGGATGAGTTGTTTCTGTAGCAGGTGTCACTGTATTAAGAATAACTGTCTTCATAGTCGTTGTAGCTGTTGTCGCAGTTGAAGCAGTCGTCGTACGGGATGGCACTGACGAAGTGGGGGATGTCGTCGTTGCAGTTATCGAGGTCGATGACGCTCTGGTAGAAATAACAGTTTTAGCTGTCTTCGTAGTCTGTGCAACAGTCGTGGTCGATTGGGCCGTTGTCACATTGTCAGGTATCATAGTAGCTGTCGTGTGCGTCGCCGTAGTCAAGGCATCTGCAGTTGAAGCTGTTTTAGAAGGGGATGTTACTGAAGTAGTTACTGATGTAGCAGTTGTCTCTGTCGTAGTCGGATAAGTAGTCGTAGCAGCTGTCGTTGTATTCGATGAAGCTGTAAAAATATCAGCTGTTTCAGTTGCAGGTGTCATTGTAGTAAGAACAGCTGTTGTCGTAGTCGTTGCAGTAACAGTTGTTGCGGTAGTATTTGTCACCTTTAAAGTTGAAGTAATAGTTGTCGGCGTTATAGCTGCAATTGTCGTTGTAGTTTTAGTGCCAGCTGTGATCGCGGTCGAAATAGTAGTTTCAGCAGTTGGTGCAACGGCGTCTGTCTTGGTGTCTGTTACTATGGTAGTCGACGGTGTTGACGAGGTAGTTGCATTTGTTGATGCACCTTTTCTGATGTTGTCTAAAATATTTAGGACACATAATTGCAAATTAACTAATACAATTTAAAATAGGGATACTCAGAAATAACATCTCTCAAACTCTAATAAATATATATTTCTAGCAATAGTTTTATGACAATAATATACATACCGGGATCACACTGTAACTGTTAGCGAAGTATGAAAGTACATGTTTTGACCGCCAACAGTGTTGAAGGAAGATAGGGGAAATTTCAATGTTGAACGTTCCTTAAGCAGGAGTACGTAATACGGCTACATAACTGGTCAAACATTCATTCACTAAACGAGGCGTAATGAGTCTCATAATGGCTATTTGAGGTACACCTTTCAGTAAATCTCTCTTACATCTTCGTACACAAAAGTATTGTTTTTTTTAAAAAAACACTGACATATTTTCAATGCAAGAAACCACACTATCTGATAAACAGCTGCCATTGTGCAATTAGTCTCCATATGTTCAAATAGTTTGCAAAAATTTCATTATTTCAGCAATATTTCGATATGTAATGATCGAAGTGGCGCTGGTCGTAGACGGTTATTGATTTAATGAAACCACAAGTACAGGTGCCATCAGATCTCAAATCATATTTAACATGGGGAATCTGGGATTAGCACCCACTATCATAGGATCCTGGCACGCTAAAGGGACACAACCCTGCACCGCGAAAAGGAAGGCTTACCTGGAAGGTTAAATCCAATCCATCCAGTCTCAGACGTGAGATTCAACTGTGACACCTGTTCTGAGTTCAGAATGCACTTCAGAAGAGTTTGGTGATAGAAGAAGGCTGCACAGTTGTCCATGTTGACGCAGTCCACAGCACATTCAGATAAACTGGAAACTGTCGTCGTGTTTAGTATACTGTGTAATGACCTTTCTCCTGATGACACATTGCTTAGATCGCGTACAGAAATATCAACACAACCATTGTAACTGTCTGCTCTTTCCATAAGAATCCCCATCATCAGAAGCATTAGTACACTCATGGCTGCAAGGTCCGGTTCTGACGGTAAGGTTAGAGCCCTTACCTGTCAGTTCTTTAGATCTGGCTGATATAGACAACTTCTCATGGTTTTCACCGCCGTTTTGTCCCGTACCTGTTTTTATACCCACGGAATCTGTTTCCCATGACAGTCGATGTTGGTTCTCATGCTTTTTATTGCTCACAATCAAAGCCATGTAAATCTGAGTGTACGAAGTGTGTGCATTTCCTTCATTAAACGAACACAAAGCAGTGCACGTCATCACTTCGTGAGAGTGAAATATCGATGGTTTTGTTTTCCTTACAGTTCTCGAAAGCTGTGCAAACAATATAATCCGTATGTTGAAAACAGACAAAAGAGAAAGGAAAAATGCTGTAATACAATGTTGACAAACTTTATGGATAACAACTTTTTTGTTTCGTGATTCTTGCAGCGTTGTCAAACAGGTATGTAACATGAAGTAGAGGAATGTATACATACTGAATGTAATAAAGAAAACAACATAATTGTCTTAAAAAGCTTGGAAAGCTCTGAGTTGGTACAAATGATTCGATATTCAATGACATGGAAGCATCATTATCGACTAGCACAGATTAGAGTTGGGGGTACAGAGTGCGTACATGTTTCATACATGGCGCCCTGAATACGAAAATGAATATGATTGCACTTTAGTCGCAATAAATATTGTTCAATGAAACCGATAATGTCTAACATAAGCAGTTTTGTCTTTGGATTACGAAAACCCTCTCCATAATAATAAGAAATATCTTCTGAAAACATTCAACCATTCCGACTATATCCTAAGTATGTGGTTACAAATCAGGTCTTCGCAAAAAAGATGGTTTGACATATGCCAATTTAGGTAATTGCAACGGGCATCATTTTTTTACTGATCCGTCAAATTTGGAAACACCTCCACATGTCTGCTATAAATCTTTCTGAAAGCCTTGTAAACTCTAAAATAGGGGCGTTCAAGGGCACGGAGTTCATCCGTAGCTCTGTCTTTGTGAGCACCGTTTGAGGTTAGGACGTTGGCTTGTGTGATCAAATAACTTCTATCTCAACAACGGACAGTTATCCAGGGCAAAGACCTTTTCTATATCCATTACAATACTCCGACTCTACCATCAGCATGGTAACGTATGTATCACTATGGAATAGCGATGGTATCATGTCTTCGCGAAAACATGGCACGAAATCTCAAAATTAAAGTTTACCATTTCGACGTTTCTTGAAAAAAATATTTGCAGGTGATACTAATAAATACATATATGGTAATGCTTTTAAATCAGCGATGATACCAGTCTGATGCCATTCATGTTTTATTATAAGAAACAGTGTTTGCTTTCTTCAGATACAGACAATGCTCAATGCTGATTTCTCCTCAAGATGTTGAGCGGCAAATATTCTTTCATCCTTTTCAATATTGGCTCGTTTTGATTTACCTCTCCTGTGTGTGAATATTTACTGTCAACGAAGCTGTGATATTGTTTTTTTCAAATCCAAGTTTGCATGGTCTTTAGAACTAATTTACAATCGGGTTATAAGTTTGGTAAACACGTGACCCTTGTCGTTTCAATATTATCCATAGAGTATCGCACAATGATCAAAAGAAGTGTATTTATCAAGAAGGCTTGATAAACACCCGAGACCTTCCGGGTGTATGTTCAATGATGTACTTGAGCTTGGAAGACATGAGGATGAGATTCGTGAAAATATTATTCTTTCAACATTTTCATTACAATGAACGAGGTCACTCGCTACTGTCAATATGAATTAATATCATGAAATATGGGTGATAGGGGTACATCATCACAAGTCAACAAAATGTGCACATATATGCAATCTTATGGGCAGCAGGGTAGCCTAGAGGTTAATGCGTTTACTTGTAACAACGGTCACGCCGAAAATCAGGGTTCTGCCCCGGTATGTGTACAATGTGTGAATCACATGTCTGGAGTCATTCGCTGTCATATTGATGGATTATCGTCAAAAGTTCGCTCACTCACTCACTCACTCGTGACAAAGACGGCCCGTGTCCGTTATGTGGTCTCAAGAACTCTAGTGACGGTCTAGTGGCCGTTGTCGTGCCTACATTAGCGGGATTATATAATACTACGTAATGCACACACAATGCATCAGCGTCTCCAGTTGCGAAATAGACAGGATAATGCCCGAAGTATATACAACGTAGAGCTTCCGTACATATATTGTAACGTCGCTGGTGCTAAATTGATGCTCATGTGCATATAATCTATTCTTTTTGTCAGAAATACCATTTGCAGACTTTGTCTGAAAGTTTGTGTGCATGATGTATATATTGAATAGATTCGCTATATAAACATACCAACGTTTTGTATGACGTATTCAAGCTTTTATCTCCATTTGCCATTTCCGGCATTCAAACGCATTGTAACACGTTACTTCAGTCAACTAGCTTGCACCAGAAGTCTTGTGTGGAGAGTTCTTCAACTTGAAACAGTGTAAACACACATTTGAAAGTATATTCGGATTCCAAAAGCCACCAACATTCAATATTTACTTGAAGTTCTTGAGAGATAAATACCTTTCTGTTTACTCTACAAGTATACTTACTGAATAAATACTGGTCTGTGTTTGGTAATTCAAGGGATTTCGCTATCAGATAAAAAATAGCACAAAGCCTTTTCCTCCAACATGTTTCATTGTTTACTCTTCAGGGATTATATATATGTTTGAAATCAGTAGATCGTAAGGTTGTTTTAATGTCACTTCATCGATGTATTGCACACATAATACCACGTGACTTTGCAATATGTGTTTATATTATCAAACAAACACGTTATTTCTTTTAGCTACATATTACTTTGTATTTACATTGGCTTTCCGATTGCCAGGAACACTTCATGTCAATGTTTCCCGGATGTTTGATGGTATTCTTGGTGCCATAAAAACATGTTCCATCAGCATCAGGTTTGAGAGGGTAGTTTGAATATCTGAGCGCTGGTCCCAATTCTATGGCATGGAAAGAAACCAGAATGATTACACAGTAGGTAGACTCAACAGACTATTGGAAAACACTTGTGAGCGTGGTATTTCGAATCCTTGTTATACAGTAGTATTTTGTGTGAATCATAATGTTGCATAAACGTTATAAACACGATTGAGATGTATTTATCACATGAATGACATGGATTTAACATTACTTCATACGTTCTCCCTAACAGATACCCGTGATGGACTGGTTGCCATAGTAACAGGGGAGCATCTGGCATTGGATATCAAGTTACAAGGAAATTAGAGATGAAAAATGTCCACGTTTTCATAGGTAATGCAATTAAGCAGGTGAAAGCCTAATAACCAGGTGGTGCATTAAACAGTTATTAATGATCATAATTGAGTTTTCTGTGTTCCTATGTTGTATGTCATGTTAAATCATTTTAATGTTGAAAAATGTAAATGTTTATGTGATATAAATTATTAATTTAGTCCCTTTTTTGCTAATTCTGTACTGATTCTTTATAAACATGGAAGATTTATTGATAATAATATGTCATGATACATCCATAATTATTTCAACAGCTGGCAGAAGTAAGCAGGAAGCTGATGAAGCTATAGCGAAGATCAGAGCTGAACTGTCAACAGTTAGAGGTCAGAAAAATAATATTAATAGATTTTTAATATGTAAACAGCATACAATGAAAATGAAAGAACAAAAGTTATGTGAAGAAATACACTGAACATACATACAGCAGTAACCACTGTTAACACAGAAAGCCAGTGTCATTCATGGCAGATTTAGAGGTTTATGGTTCCAGTAATTACATTTTGTAACTCTGGAAAAAAATATGCATTCATGTGCTTGTGTGGATAACATTTGCAAACCCCTGTACACAAGGGGAATTGTGGAGTCTATGTCTATTGAACAACTGCACGAGTTACAGTCCACTCCTGTTTGATTCAGGTGGATGTTGTATGGTACATTGGGTGAGCTGGTCCCATTTCCACAAAGGGATGGGAGCACTTGGGTTATAATACATCTGTCCTTTTTACAATCAGTATACAGTGGAAATGAATCATCAAAGCTTAGGTCAAGAAACATACTGAACATACTACAAATCAGTGTATTGACAGAGATAGCCGATGTCCTTTACTGACAAGCTCTCTCTGGTTTGCATGCAACGATGCATATCAGCAATTATCTTTTTAAACTTTGGAAAAACATTCATGTGCTTGTATGGATACTATTTGCAACAGCCTCTAAACAGCTGGGATTCATGAAGTTCATCATGTTTTAATATGAATATGACCATTGAACAACTGCAACAGTAACAGTCCACTCCTGTTAGATTCAGGTGGATGTTTTCATGTATATTTGGTGAGCGGGGCCCATTTCTACAAAGGGATGGTAGCACTTGGGGTATTTTAAGCCTGTATTAAAAGTAAGGTTTGATCATCCTAGTTCTACAGTTCCTGTGTGGAACTGGGTGCTGATCTCCACTGCTTATGTCTGACCCTTATACAGCGAAATACGAGAGAGCAACCTCCTTAGTTATGTCAGTGGTGTTATGAATTATGGGGAGCAATGACAGTTACATATTTAGTGATTTATGCAGAAGTTCAAATGATCAGTATTGAGAGAGATTGCCTATGGTCATGGACACCCATGAAGATCCAGGCTAAAATTGATCTCCAGTAACCCATGCTTGTTGTCGGAGGCGATTAACAGGATCATGTGGTCAGGCTAGCTGACTTGGTTGACACATGTCATCGTATCCCAAATGCATAGATCGATGCTCATGCTGTTGATCCCTGGATTGTCTGTTCCAGACTGCCGCCATATTGCTGAATGCGGCGTAAAACTAAACTCACTCACTGTGGTCATTGGTCAGCACCACACCTGTACAGAACCAATATCATTCTGTTCTTGGTCGTGCTTGAAGTGATTAACCCACAATTGTCTTTTCTAGTTCAATTCCTACACCTGGATCTAGCATCTCTGACATCTGTCCGGTCATTCGTAGAGAACTTCCAGCACACAGGGTTGCCGCTGCACATCTTGATCAACAATGGTATGTGTCAGAGACATTGACGAGATTACTGACTGATTTTATACGGCTTTGTCAAAGTCAAGGATCTAAGATAAGAAAAGTAAGGCGAAGAGTTGAATGAATGCCAAGATGATGGTCACGGTGCAGAACCACAAAGCAATCGTAGTGTTACGTTCTCTGGTACCGGTGTACTTTACCATAGCCTTAAACATACTATGAACAGTTTGTGGATAGGATCCCTGGACTGCTATAGACACATATCCATTTTCTGTCAACGACACTTCATTTCGAGGCGTAAGTAGATGCAATGTGAAAGTGATTGCTGCAAATAATGCGGACTGAAGTTATAAGTATATGAGGGACACTCAATTTCACCGCAGTTAATATGAACATTCTTTTTTGCGCATTCGAGTAAAATTATATTAATAAACTAGATTGCAAACATAAGTCCAGATATGCAAAGAACATTTTTTCTCATGAGATAGTATAACAACAAGATTAACTTTCATAATCCAATATGAATTTGCTGCCATTCTATCCCTCGGCTTATCTATGGGATCAGCTTTTCTACCGTAATATACGGTAGTTCACTTGTGAGTTAGTATTTTTGCAGTGCTTGTATCATTTTTCCATCAGTATCACGACTAGGGACAAAAGAAGCAGGCATCAAATGCTTTACCTATGTGACTTAACTACATGAAGCAAATACTACAACAACAAGGCTTACCCACTCTCTGTCCTTGGCTGTATGAACACAGTCTGTATGGCTATACAACAGCTGCTAGCTAAGACTTAAGGTTCACAGTATATATGAATCTTTGACTGTGCAATCACAAGCTATCGTGTCCAAAGTCACAGTAATTGAATATTAGGGACCACTCATATATATGGCTAGGGAGGCATGATGATGAGTTTTATGGAGAAGCATGTACAATGTGAATGACACCCCCCCCCAAAAAAAAACAACACACACACACATTAAAATTTATGTACAAAGTAAGTGAACACCTTGCATGTCATGTACAAAATCAATGACACTCCCCTCCTCCTCCCCTCTTACGATAATTTTTAAGTTTACGTTTTTAAAAACATTATGTACGAAATTGACACCTCCCCCCCTACCTCCCCAGAACAAAATGGGTGACCCCCCTTAAAATCATCATAACCCCTCTAGCCATAAATTCTGAACAGTCTGTCATAAGTCTTGGGCGATAAGTTATAACTTGAATACTGCTTACTAAGTAAATGTACAGCCTTCAATAACACCATTTCTATACCATCATAGAATTCCATAGCAGCCATGGAAGTTCCTAGTCTCTTTACCCGTGAAGGTACGGGTTAGAAAATTGGCCTTCAGTAACCCATGCTTGTCGTAAGAGGCAACTAACGGGATCGGGTGGTCAGGCTCGCTGACTTGGTTGACACATGTCATCGGTTCCCAATTGCGCAGATCGACGCTCATGCTTTTGATCACTGGATTGTCTGGTACAGACTCGATTATTTACACACCGCCGCCATATAGCTGGAATATTGCTGAGTGCAATGTAAAGTTAAACTCACTCACTCCTAGTCTCTTTATGTTTGATTTGGTGTCTTCATTTCTGTAATCAAATATGCCAGCATGTTTGGGAAAGTCATGAGATCTGTGATCACATGTTATTTTATGTCACGTCTCTATACAAGCTGATACAGCGTAAAGCATGGATCTTTACAGACATTATTTGTTTGTTCAGAGATTTGGGATAATGCAATGTTGACTTATTTTGGGAAGGTTGTAATTTTGCATTTGAAATTTGTCAATTGTTGCCATGGTTTCATGTTTCTGCCTTTATAATTCTTAAAGAGATGCATGTTTCATGTATACCAGCTACTGGTAATGTAATTTTAAAGGTATGTGTTCATCATTAGCAGAGATTTATCTGAATGGATTGTGTCTTCCCCAGCTTGGGTTATGCTGGTTCCCTACTCTGAAACCGAAGATGGACTGGAGACTCACTTCCAGGTGAACTACCTGTCTCACCTGTACCTCACGTCGTTGCTGCTCAACAAGCTGAAAGCCTCTGGTACACCAGACAGGTGTGCTCACATCATCAACGTGTCCTCCGTTGTACACTGGGTTGCTGATGCCACCGACATCCAGCCTAGGTGAGGAGTCGGACTAGAGCTGATCATTCCTGTCTCTGAGTGTGGTTACCATTCTGGTGCAGAGTTGTGTCCCTTGTTTATGCTAGGATATGCCGTTTGAGGGTTCAGATCATGATATACTTCCTCATTACTGATTTTGGTATGTTAACATCATACCTAAGTGTGGGCAAGCGGAAAATCGCAGGGGCATTTTCTGTTTTGGCACCCTGGTACATTTTTTAGAAAATGCAGCACTGGTTATTCTTGGGCTGTTATTTTTGTTCCCCTTCAGTGTACCTGACTTCCACAAAAAATTATCCCAAATGCATTTTGTTAAGTGTGCTTGAAATGGGTCTGTGTGCCCGTTGTTATTTTAGTGCTTTCCTCCAGTATAAGACCCATGAAGGTACGGGTTAGAATATTGATCTTCAGTAACCCATGCTTGTCGTAAGAGGCGACGAACGGGATCAGGTGGTCAGGCTCGCTGACTTGGTTGACACATGTCATCGGTTCCCAATTGCGCAGATCGATGCTCATGCTACCACTGCCATATAGCTGGAATATTGCTGAGTGCGGTGTAAAACTAAACTCATTCACTCACTCCTCCAGCATTAAAGCTGGTATACAACCCAGAATACTGTTCAAACCCTGCTTCACATGAAAAGTAACTAACAAGATTGGTGGTCAGTCTGACTGACTTGGTTAATCCTTGTCAGTGTATCAACATGACATCGATTAATGCTCAAGATGTCAATCACTGACTTGTCTGGTCTAGACTCAGGTGTTTACAGACTGTCATCATATTGCTGGAATATTGTGTGATATTAACAACAAACAAATGAAGTATTTACCTTTCATGCACTCACTCACTCCACTATGGATCTCATAGGGCAGGTACACTTTTCTGGAAAGATGACTCAAATGACAATACGTGGTTGGTCACCTCCAGGACAGTCCAACTCTCCACTTGTTACATGCTGTATTCTGTATGATAGTTCACAGCATGTCTTCACAAAAGTTGAAACTGATCAAACTGGCATGTGTAAACATCAGGTGATGTGGGACGGTGGGGTAGCCTTGTGGTTATAGCGTTCACTCATCACGCTGAAGACCAAGTTCGATCCCTCACATGGGTACAGTGTGTGAAGCCTATTTCTGGTGTCCCCAGCCGTGATATTGCTTGAATATTGCTAAAACCAAACTCACTCACTCAGGTGGTACACATTTACATACTCACGTGTGCACACCATACATTCATGAACTGTGTAGAATTGTGCAACATGCCTGTTGATTTAACGGAGACTTTTTCTTGATATTTTCAGCCACACAAGTATATCTTCGTACTCCCCACATTCAGCATACGCAAGTTCAAAACTTGCTGTGATTATGTCAACCTACATTCTCAGCCAGTTGCTGAAGGGAGATAACTCTAATGTGACTGCCAACTGTCTCCATCCTGGAGTTGTCAATACAAATTTGTATGACAATATACACTGGTCAGTTCGATGGGTCATGGATATAATGCGTCATCTGTTCTTCAAGGTACTGTCAGGATTGAATCTCATGCTACCAACCTCCTTGGTCTGCAAATGTGGAAGGGTAGTCTAGTGGTTAAAGTATTCACTGTTCCTCTTCACCTTCAGTGGGTGGGGTAGGCAAGTGTTTAAAGTATTCACTGTTCCTCTTCACCTTCAGGGGGTGGGTAGTCTAGTCGTTAAAGTATTCACTGTTCCTCGTCACCTTCAGGGGGTGGGTAGTCTAGTGTTTAAAGTATTCACTGTTCCTCTTCACCTTCAGGGGGTGGGGTAGTCTAGTGGTTAAAGTATTCACTGTTCCTCTTCACCTTCAGGGGGTGGGGTAGTCTAGTCGTTAAAGTATTCACTGTTTTCTCTTCACCTTCAGGGGGTGGGGTAGTCTAGTCGTTAAAGTATTCACTGTTCCTCTTCACCTTCAGTGGGTGGGGTAGTGTAGTGGTTAAAGTATTCACTGTTCCTCGTCACCTTCAGGGGCTGGGGTAGTCTAGTCGTTAAAGTATTCACTGTTTCTCTTCACCTTCAGGGTGTGGGGTAGTCTAGTGGTTAAAGTATTCACTGTTCCTCTTCACCTTCAGGGGGTGGGGTAGTCTAGTCGTTAAAGTATTCACTGTTCCTCGTCACCTTCAGGGGAGTTGGTAGCCAAGTGTTAAAGTATTCACTGTTCCTCGTCACCTTCAGGGGGTGGGGTAGTCTAGTCATTAAAGTATTCACTGTTCCTCTTCCCCTTCAGTGGGTGGGGTAGTCTAGTCGTTAAAGTATTAACTGTTCCTCTTCACCTTCAGGGGGTGAGGTAGTCTAGTGGTTAAAGTATTCACTGTTCCTCGTCACCTTCAGGGGGTGGAGTAGTCTAGTCGTTAAAGTATTCACAGTTCCTCTTCACCTTCAGGGGGTGGGGTATTCTAGTGGTTAAGTATTCACTGTTCCTCTTCACCTTCAGTGGGTGGGGTAGCCAAGTTGTTAAAGAATTCACTGCTTCTCTTCACATTCAGGGGGGTGGGTAGCCAATAGGGGTGGGTATTGCAGAGAATTTTCATACTGCGATATATTGCGATGCGAAAGCATATATTGCAATATGTATTAAAGCTTGATTCTTAGAGCAAAATCACAACAAAAACTATGCTTGATTAAGTTTTAACAACAACCTTTAATCATGACAAAATAGAAATGTAAATAATATTTGGCACAAATGAAACAAGGAAATATCCGAAGATTGCCGAGTGTTGCGAAGTTTTCCGAATGCAAGTCAAAATACTGGTTTTTGATCAGCGTATCGCAGTACGTATCGTTTTCATGTCTGAACCGGTAAATACCGGTAAACCGGTTTTATTGCACAGCCCTAGTAGCCAAGTGTTAATGTATTCACTGTTCCTCTTCACCTTTTCCTGGGATATAGCTTACCTATGTCTAAACTAACATTGTCACTCTGAGGCGTGAGTGGATCATTATGTACATGTGCCAAGTAAATATATTTCATAATTCTACATCCACCTTTTTATCAACTTTTTCAGTTCTTTCCACTGATAACGGGGCGGTGGGGTAGTCCAGTGCAGTGGTTAAAGCGTTGGCTCGTCATGCCGAAAACCCGGGTTCGAATCCCCACATGGGTACAATGTGTGAAGCCCATTTCTGGTGTCCCCCGCCGTGATATTGCTGGAATATTGCTAAAAGCGGCGTAAAACCAAACTCAGTCAGTCCACTGATAACATAGTATATTTTATGAGTTACAAATTCGTAATATTTCACTTCTTTACTTGAGAGAATGGTCAATTCTTACATCAATTTCTCAAAATTGTTCTTTTTCAGAATGCCATTGAAGCTGCTAACAGTGTGGTGTTCTTGGCACTGTCTCCCTTGGTTGAAAGTCATACTGGAGGTTACTATGACAACTGCAAAGTCAGCCAATCAAAGCACTGGACTTACTCTAAGACTTGTCAATATAATTTAGAAAAAATGTCTTGTGAACTTCTGGGTATTCAGAGTTTCAGTCAGACATCCTGACCAAATGACTGTCACCATTTTTGTATTACCAATATATTTATTTATAGTCCTAGTCTGTTAGGGCGAATATTGATAGCACTGATGCAACATTTGTTCCCTTTTGTCCTTGACGAGGTCGCCATTTTGTCCGAATACTTTTTGCACGACTCTGTATGTATTTAGCGACGTCCGTCCGTCCGTATGTACGTCCCGATTCTTGTTAACGCGATATCTCATGAACTGTTGTAGCCAATATCTTCAAACTTGGTGACAGCCTACGTTGGGAGAATACCAAAATACCAGTTGACATCTCATAAAACATTGCACCCAATGTCTTCAATTATGTTGACCGCCTACATTGGGTGATTATGCAGACACCACTCATTTCAGGCATCTTGTATATGTCCAGAACATAAAAAGTATTAAATATGTTATAGATATTCCATTCTGTATGGACGTGGGACATTGTCATATCAGTGGCAAAGACTTGTTTTGTTTTCATTTTAACCCCATCAATCCATCATTCATAATCTTTTTGCGGATTATAAACATGTTATAGATTATCCAACAAATGGTTATTTTATAAATATATACTTGCTTCAAAATTCAACATCTCTCGTTTTGAATCATATCCTCAGAATAGGACGAGCATTAATTGTCTGAGAAATGAACACATATGATATCATAAACACATGTGATATTTATGTACAGACAGAACACGAGAAAAGGAGAATGGATTTCTTGCCCTGCCTTGTCCCGAACGGTGGATCAACATTCGACATCGAATGACATTATAACAATGGTTAGCAATAACCACAACCACCCACCTGTACACAGGGAAATTGAGGTAAACATGGCATTTTACAAGTATTTTAATATCAAATATATTTGAATTTATAAATATACTAGGCACATAAAGAATCTGTGCATACAAAAATTTATAATCTAAATTTATCAAACCTGTGTAGACACATAAGAATTTAAACTCAGAGATCAGTGGCATGTATCCAACATGCATGCACGTGCCACGTTCCGTGACGTCAGTGGGTTCGTCCTTGAGACGTGCAATACGTTGTTGCACGTGCATTCCGGGAAAGAGAAACAGAGCAAATGAATGCCACACAATACTATCACTTTGGAAAGCTCAACCCCTGCCCTTGCGATCGTTCAAAAAAATTAAACGGCAATTGAAACGCATAGCATGCCAAGGCTCACGTCTGCACAACGTCATGAGGCCATTGGGATGGTCCGTGGAGGAATGTCTCAACGACAAGTGGCTGCACATTTCCACTGCCATTTCTGCAATGGTGAGACGCTACCAGAACACAAATGACGTCATCGATCGGCCACGTTCTGGACGTCCACGTGTAACAACGCCAAGACAGGACAGATGGATAAGGGTGACCCATCTTCGCCACAGGTTTCAGACTGCAGTGATGACTGCCCGAACCATCCCAGGACTTCGCCGTATCCACCCCATCACAGTTCGACAACATTTACGTCATCACGGGATCAGACCACGACGTCCCGCCATACGGCCTATCCTGACACAACGTCATCGACAAGCTCGCCGAATGTGGTGCCGAAATCATGTCCGCATACCCTTGTTTTGGTGGAGAAATGTTGTTTTTACAGATGAGTCCAGGTTTAACATTTCCCATAGTGATGGACGTTAACGTGCCTATAGACGCGTTGGAGAACGTGATGCACAGGCCTGTGTCTTTGAGACGAATCGCTTTGGTGGTGGTTCCGTGATGATTTGGGGTGGAATAACAGCACGCCAAAGAACTCCTTTGGTGATTGTTCAGGGCAACTTAACTGGTGTGGGCTACAGGGATAAGATTCTTCGACCTGTGGCAGTTCCTTTTCTGCAACGTCATGGCCCTGGGTTAACATTCCAACAGGACAATGCCCGCCCTCATACGGCAAGGATTGCTGTGGATTTCTTGCAACACCACAACGTTGACTTACTGCCTTGGCCTTCAAATTCACCGGATCTCTCCCCGATAGAGCATGTTTGGGACGAGATGGATCGACGTCTACGCCGTCTTCCTCATCCGCCAGATAACGTCCTTGACCTTGCAACAGAACTTGAGAGAATCTGGCGTGACATCTCACAAGCCTTCCTTGCACGTTTGATAGGCTCTATGCGTCGTCGATGCACTGCTGTTCTCAATGCCGATGGTGGACATACCCGTTATTGAGCTTGTGACATGGTCGTTTGACCCCTGTCCCGCTTGTGGACTCGTGACGTCATTGTGATTGACTTTTCAATCGAAATTCTCCCGACTTGATATGGTCTCATGATCCCTTCCATTAAAGTTTATATGTACCTTTGACATTGTTATCGTACTTATCAACTGGGATAATATTTTTACAATGCAGTTTCTTTATGTGGCTAGTATACATTTTCACATGAACTATATCAAGGTATGCTTATGAATATAATCTAAGCCACATTCTATATTGATCATTATTTTTATTTGTTTTTTGTTTTAGGCAAAAGAGGTTTTTACAAATATGAAGACGATTGCCAAGTCATCCCTCGATCCAATGCCATCACTCTTCGATGAAGAGATCAAAAAGATGAGAGGAGATCCAGCAGTGTCTGCAATACCAACGTTCGAGTCCCATCGAATGACACTCTGTAGAGCAAGAACATCCGCCCAGCCCAAACTTCCAACAAGCAGACAAGGTCTTGTCATGCCTCCAGAATTCCAGACAACAGATACTGGAGATCAGTTTTTGTCGTGATTGAAACTATATGCAGCCGGAAGCAAACCAACCTCAAGGAGAAGGAAATATGTCCGATTGGATGAGACCCTTTTACCTCTGAAATGGCGTCTACAGAATGACGAAATCACCCTCCTGGACTATGCAAGTTGTAAGTATGTAAATAAATGTATAAAAATATATATCTGATTTTATGAACCAGTCTATAAGCAAGGTAGACCTAGAGACCTAAAGAGTTGATGATTCAGGCAAACGATAAGGATTATCCGGATTAGTTGAAACGAAAATACAAACAAATGTAAAACTGGCTTAACATGCACATGACGCAGACCTAACTTTTCCCTCGCAAAGCTAGAAGGTCTGCTTCATGTTCATAAACTGAGTATGGTTGATGTATGTACATACGATCACAATTATGTTCAATTGCACACTACTACTACGAAATAACAAGCTTAACATGCCTTCATCGTTAATTGACATTGCATTGTATAAAATTCGAAATCAATCAGAATCATCGTACGTTCCACGGCGTATAAATGTTGAATTCGTATATGTCCCAGATGATACCACTGCCAACACAGAGCTTAGCCCCTTTGAAAATAGACAGGCATGAAAAAGCCCAGTGGATAATATATGCGAAATATCGCACTTATGTGTCACTGTCAAAAGACTGACATGATGTTTGTTTCATACGCTGCCTTGCGTTATTACCGAGCTGATCATGCACGTTTGTGTGCATCATTTTCAAAATTGTGTCGTTGCAAAATGCATATAGGTTGTATCAATGTTCTATCAACAGTGACTGTCCTGTATCATAATAGTGTTGTAGTGTGCATCCATGTGTTGGATGAGTGAGTGAGTTAAGATTTAAAGTCACTTCGACAATATTTCAGCCATATCGTGACTAAATCAATATATATACTTTAATGATAAATACAGTTATTTCATAAAATCTGTCAGCAAAGGACAGTAAAACTAGTGGGTTATCACAGACAAATTTAAAACTAGCATGTAAGCATTAAACCATTAACTACAATACAGGACAAATACAATATAATAAAACGGCTACAGGTCACCAGCAACTGAAGGTTAATCACCATACTAGGGACAATGGGGACTTTCAGTACCTTTGCTACCGTAGCTGGATTTACATCATCTCCAGCCACTGGCGATAGTGAGTTTAGCCAAAAATTAAAACGACAAATTAGCTACGTTTAAAAGTATGGTGTGTCTAGATGTACATAGACATATGTGGAACTTACATACCCTCATAGGGGGAAAATCCATGTGTTAGACAACGTGTGAGGTGTCTTTGCACCTGTCACGCTACGGTCACGTTAATCAGAGAGAATAATAGCTGCAGGAGTGGGTTGGGCTCATTATCCACAGTACATGCGCATTATCATTATGTTACAAAGTTTTTGTTGCAGTTATTCTGAAATATTGGACAATTGTCTGTAGAAGATTGACATCATGAGGATCGAACCACGCAAATGGGATATACTGACATATAATATATTTATCCACCGAATATGACATGATCCATTTTGTCGCCTTATAGACTACATTCATAGACTATGTGTGAAGTAAAGTCAATTTATCCTTTTGTTTATTTCTTCATTCATTCCCGTTTGGTTTACTTTCTTCTTCTGAACACTTGTTCTGAATACATCCTATAATCCTGTAGCATAGACTTGACAACTGGCAAATACAGTTCAAACACACTACTTTCGAAGACGAAAGTCGACAAGGGCGCAGAGGACGAGTGACTGCAACAGAATAAAAGTATATATATTGTTTACAACTGTTGACTTATCAAAATGAGAAATAAACGCAAAATACATGTGTCTGTTGAGAAATGAAAGTATTTTCATACCATTTTGTATCACCTCTTCTCCACAGGTGGTCCTTCGATATTCTACTCTGAGCGATATCTGCGTGAGCATGAAACACTACATTCACAACTGAATTAGAATGACCTCCCATGTTCTAGTAAAACGCAAATATTATGGATGACAACTTCTTCTTTATTGTATGTCACAACGTTTCTGGGCTATTCCTTGCCCCTACGTATTCACCTGACGAAGGGGCAAGGAATAGCCCAGAAACGTTGTGACATACAATAAAGAAGAAGTTGTCATCCATAATATTTGCGTTTTACTTGAACACCAATTGCAACTTCTAAATGCCTCTCAAGAACCTCCCATGTTCTGGTGAGAATGACATAAAGCGCTCGTAAAATACTTGATCATTTTGGCCTCAACAGTCGCTCTTACCATAAAATGAGGTAAGCTGGCAACACGAATAAGAAAATGTTGTTGAACATCATATTACTGATGCGTCAATCTTTTATTTGAAATGTTGTAACCCAAACTCACGTTGTCTTCAGTCAAATGGTTCTCTGACCACACCTTTACAATGTACATGTTTATCCACTGAACCCCTTCACTGATTCTCATAACTCCTATATAATACCTTCCCTCTCAAAGTTAAGAAATAATTTCTTCGATGGAGACGAAATATGAAAATCTACTGTTGAACAATCAAATATTATTTACATTTTTCTTTTATAATTCACTGAATTTTTTGTGACTGTTTATTTTAATGGCTGACGGACGAACGAATAACATGGAAGTTCTTAAAAAGACATTGTGTTTAAAATGATGTTATGTATCTTTAGATGAAACTGTATTACTCCTCAAACATTGATGAATCATGAGTTGTTACAGGAATAATTCATGTTTGAGTTAGTGGGTCTCTTCCCTCTTTTCTTACTGATTTTACCGATTACTGACAATATTCAACTCTAAATAGCATGTGCACCAATCTATTGATATTACATATGTGCAGTGTCCTGGGTGTACATCTGCTAATACCATATATGGTGTTGTGTATAGGCACTGAATGTTGAGTAGCATTTACAATGCAGTCTCTACCGTATTGACTCCACCTCTCTGCCATCAAGTAAATTTACTTTCTATCGCACTGATGAAGGTATACACATGTGTTGGAGTTCGACGTATTGAGTATACAGAGCTATACATATCTGAAGAACAAACACGACAATATCAAATCCTATGTGTACGGTCGACTATTTAGGACAGTTGTCATCACGACTGACAAATCATGTTCAGATATGCATGTGCACATTTGACTCTCTTAGGTTGTCTGCTGTCTAAAAAGGACCCGCCTCGGTTACTCTGTTAAGCATAATCAGAATAACCGTTGACCCATCAGGACTGAAATCAGATATATTCCACTAGACGTCAAGCTACAAAGAAAAGTCAGTCAAGCTCCACCTAGGAAAGGTGCTCACAGAGCATCAGTGTATATGCTACTGACACATGATCTGGCACATGTTACTATCTGTGTACAGTGAAAGATAATCGCTCAGAACACAAACCAGCGAAGCTTATGCTCGAGGTTAATTCTAGACGTAGACCAATAACAAGATACCAATTACCTTTAGTGTTACGATAATTGAAAACGATGTTCCGTAAATAGATGCCACATGTATCTTTCCGATCAATCTTGACGACTAATTGGATCAACAGAATTGTCAAATCAGAAATGGTGTTGGATACACATACTATTGCTCTAAGGAGACATCTTTGTTCTTTTAATGAGGAGTTTGCTGAAAGTGACAAGTATGACTTAGAAACCAGGTTTACAGTGTATACAAGTGATTAGTTTAGTAACCGATGTTTTCCACTTTTTATCAAATGTCAAATGTGTTCTCGTCACGATATTGCTGAAATATTGCCGATGTGACGTTAACTATTAACTCACTCACTTACTCACTCACCCTAAGCAGATCAAGATGTGTCCCTGCGATGACATGACGCTAGTTGTTTCCCTATCTCAAACAGTTTCAAACATGTAATCACATTTCACGCATTTTACGCAAGTTTAGCTTTTTGATCATGTTGAATATTGTTACAGTTCTATTTTTGTGTGTCTTTAGTTGTCTTCTCACATTTTGTCAACACTGTAACGTAAATGAAAAGTTAAGTTTTTCAGATGTGACCGATTACCCTACAATTGAAAAAAGACAATCAAATAGACTTTAGATATGTAAAGATTGATCCAAGCATCGGTGCAAAATCTGGACTACATCAATAAAAATGACACCATGGAATAAAATCGAAACCAGGTTAACTATTTATATTTGGGATTCAAATTCAAGTAGTTTTGACATGATTTTGACTGTACTCCTTCCGGGATTCCAACGTTGGCCTTCAGAGGGAGGTATTTAATCGCCAGTACATAGTCAGCGATCTAAATCACTCTACCACAAAACCCTGTTGTCGGACAACTGGTAGTCAAGATTACGGAACGTGTCTACCCCTGTGATAAGTATGTATCGGCCAAAAACTGCAAATTCACAATGCCTTTGAGTCCACATGTTTCATTTGACCACTTTCTAAAAGACTTTGTGAATTGATACCAAGGTAGTTAACTGATATATTTTTTGTGTGTTGTGAGCCTCTAATACCCAAAGTAAAATGCACCAAAATGTTTAATATAGTTGCTAGTCTGTCATACAGAATCTGAACCAAAAATACACAACACAGCACATGTCCGGAATATGACATTGTGGCAAGGCTCTATTACAACATTTTCTGAAAATGAAGAAAGTCTAAATGGCTCATTTGTTTATGTCTTATGAACATATTTTAGGAAAAAACAATCTGCTCAAAAATATGTTCATTTCAGAAACTGCATCCTCTCTTATGGAGTCACTTACCGGGGCAGTCTACAGACAAATCATTCCAGTTTCATTCTCAACTTTATTACAGTCACACTCACATCAAGTTCCACGAGAAAGGTGCCGGAGGGATACTTTTAAAGGTCAAAACGACTATCGATTTGCCCGCATCATTTAACCTGTCGTGGTTTACCTTAACAAAGCAACGCTGGTAGTATTTGCTATATGTGGTATCATGTCATGTAGTGTTATGCATTTTCAGGTCCATTTTTCAATCAGCAAACACGCTTTAAGAAGTTGCACACATGCCTTCATGCATAGTACAGTTGATTACTGCTTCAATGTTTGTTTGTTGTTTAATGCCACCAGCAGCAAAATTCCAGCTACTTGATGACAGGTACTGCGTCAGTAATACGCAGATTCTTAGTATACTAACGTTCATTATAGCTGAAATACATGGGATTATCATGAAACGGCCCTCCCATTATCAGAAATTTGCGGGCCGCTGCAAATGATATTGGACCGCTCAACCTTAACGACGGGCCACTATCAGTTCTGTTGTCAACTGACGTCATAGTGGGTGCGTGGGCTTACGGTTCATTCGACACTGGCTTTCGACTGGCAGATATTTTGGGTCTAACAAGTCAAAACAACCCGAATTCCCGCTTTAAATAGCAGTAATATTGACTTTCTTGTTGGTGCTAACTTTAACAATTGCACTATTAATGTTGTTGTTTGGTCAACACCGAACACTGACATAGTTTGACATGTTGCAGGCTATGGTCTTGTCAAAGGCCAAGGTCGAATATCGTCACTTTCTGTTGTGACGTCACTTGAATTGTTCGATGACGTATTTGCATTCGAGCAGTCAGCCCCGTCAGAAGTTGGTTTTCAGTAAACTTACAGTCAAATTCCTTCATTGTATCCTTTTTCTTTTATACACAAATTCCATGTATTTTAGCAATAATAACGGTAATGCTATTTTTGAGGGCATTATCATTTGCAGAAGCCCTCGGGCTTTTTCAACTGCCCTCCTTCGTCGGGCTGTTAATGGAAGACATCGGGCTTCTGCAAATGATAATGCCCTCAAAAGTAGCATTACCCTTGTACTACTATCAATAGTTTCCACATGGATATTTCTTCAACCATTCCATGAAGCTAATTCTGTGTTAGTGCTGTTAAGTTTTCGTCAGTGTATTTGGGAAGGAATGTGGGAGGAATCCTGGACAATATAAGGTACACGTGGAAGCAGTAACTGTTCTTTACTGGCCATATAATCCGTAGATTGAAACCTAATTCATTAGTCACTAATGAAAACATTTACAATATGAACGGCACAAACTGTATTTTGCATTTTTATAGTAAGGATAAGAATGAGGTGTAATACAAGTCACAAGGGCAATATTTCAGTCGCATCGTGGCTGTGATAATATTTTCATTCACAATACATAAATCAGAGTATCTAACACCTGTCGGCAAAGGACAATAACATAACTAGATCACCACAGACATACATAATTTATTACTAGTACCTATCCTTGAAATGTGGCTAGTCATAACGGCAGAACATGAAAATGGACTAAGTATGACCAACAGCCAACGTTAGATCACCATACCTGGGACCATTGAGACCTGAGCTACCTGCGTGGTACCCCACCTTTATTTTTGGCATAAGTTGGCAAAGTCGAAATCACAAATCTTTTCATGATATTTACGAGGTTTTTTTTAAATATGACTCGAAAACACAAAGTGTTGCTTTTTTTTTGCTTACATCAATTTATGTATTTGAATATGCAGTTGATAATGTCACACGTATATCTTCAATTATCTGAACACTCAAGTGTGAATGGTATACTTCAGTGAGAAGGCTTGTGAAACCCAAGTCTGACTATACTACACACATCGTGACAACCAATCATCTGGTGACACAATTCGCAGGGGTGGCAAGCAAAAACTGGCTGTTTTTTAAAGTGTCAGTACCGACAACATCTCCGTGGAACACGTTACTCAGGATAGGACAATATCCATTACGTCATAAGGAATCGGCTTCGATAGACATCCGAGACGGTGTGTTTATCTTTTGGTCTTGACATTTTTATCCCTTTTTATCTGAACAATACATATCGTCATCACCACTATACCACGTGCACTGCTTCTTCAGACTTTCAATGTCAACACAAGCGGAGAAGTTTGCGAAATAAAAATCGAACGTTCAAATAATCCGAGACAAGGAACATATGTGATGCGTCTTACCACTAACTAGAGTGAAAAGAGCAAAAGGCCTCTGTAATGACATAAACATTTTTGAAAAGCCTTATGATCCCACTGTGGTTATTGATGGGAAAAGTACAAAGAATCACTTCACTGGATCAAATTCAAGGCAATATTTCAACCTCAAACTTCAAATATTATATGAAACAAATATATGAACGGAATGTGAGTGAGTGAGTTAATATTAAACGTCACATCAGCAATATCTCAGTCATATCGTGACGAAAACAACTTATACAATATAAAGTGAAATCATTTTGAAGATTAAAACCTGTCGACGATGGACAGTAAAAACACTAGAGACTCACAGATATGAATATAATACTAGCATGTAAAGCTAAAACATTCCAATTAAAGAAGACAAAACAGTATAAAACGCAGGCTATATATCGGCAACAACTGAAGGTAGATCACTATACTAGGAACCATGGGGCTTATATTACTTTCGCTACCTGCATGAACCCTAGCTGGATTTACACCATCCCTTAAGCCGCTGGCAATTGTAGGATAATTTAGCCGAAATTCAAAAAGAATAAAAATGCTACGTTTAAATCCTAGGTACGTGAAAATTTTACTTTGAAAGCTTATAATTATCTTGTCAAGGTTCCATTCCCCGAGAAATACAACAAGGAACCACCTGCCTACCATAGTGCCATATCTCTGACCAGCTAGCCTGTCGCAAATGATACTTTTTTATTCATATTCTCATAACTATCAGATGACACTTTGTCCTCTCAGATAAAGGGTCAATTGAAAATGTTCCGAGTCTTGGACAATCAAATTTTATTTGATGGAAGACAATGGGAAATACAAATCGGAGCGTATTTTGATACACAAGTCGGGGTTTGAATGGCGCATATATATGATAACCATAACGATTATTTTCGTGACGTGCTCATGGTTTACAAACCAGGAATGAGGTTCGTGGATAGATGTTGGAATGCATTAAAGTAGCCATACTTTCTATCTGGTGTATATGGGCGTTGAGAAAGTATATAATTGTTCATATGTGTACTTTATGTTTTGTTTCCATTGATATTTACGCGATATATCTAAATATTAGTAAGAGAAACCAATTATCGTGTCGAAATGTTCGTTTGTGAAAGTTAAAAGCAACATTAACCAAAGTTTGTCTAAATGTTCCTGAATAACGGGTAATATGTCTAGATTTTAGACATTTTCAGGTCTGACTCTGCCATCTCACTGGCAATCGTTTTCAGTTAAAACAGATTGCTTATTTCGATCCTACCTATAAAGGTGGTCTGTATCCACCTAAACGTTTTGATGTACATATGTATCTATACTATACAGTGTACTCCAAATATACATATATGTGTTCCACTTTCCTCAGAAGGTATTCCACATTGAGTGCGATACCTCTAACGTAATGTTGGACGAATTGTACAGGTAGGTAAACATATTTTTGAAACATCTACATCAACAAATCAGTAAGTTTACCTCGTTAGAGTGTATAGTATTATCATGACGCAACACTGCAATGACTGTGAGATTCTAATAACCGTAGATTTTTGTTTACCTAATGTTATGAAATGACAAGGCGTCAAGTTCCATAGGTTTAATGTAAACAAACAAGTTACATTCCAACGATAGCGTCTGCTCGAACGCACATGGTTATGCACTGCGCATGCGCGTCTCAGGGAGCACTTATTGTCCATTGTCATTTGGTAGTAATCATTGCACGATACTGTAACACCTATAATAAAATATTAACAGGGGAGTATGTTCAATTTAGGTCTTCCTCAGCATTTCCACAAAAAGTTAAAGATGAACTATATACGGTCTATAATTCCAAAGCGTTTCTACTCTGTCATCAAAAAGATCCAAACATAATCATGGATTTTTTAAGTGAACAATATCCAGTTTTAAGGCAGGAAACGCTTGCGAGAATATGCAAGTATTTATTGAAGTTCAAGAAATAAATTATAAACACATCTTGCTCCTCATATTCCTATCACTGCCATGAACAGGTACAGGTAAACAACGGGCGCGTGTAGTGGAATTTCAATTGTAGTAATTTCACCCGTGCACCTCGCACACCTGACTGTTCTATCAGCAAGTGGTCCTCACTCAAAATAATGATCGTCTGCTGAACAACTTTTTTATTCGGGAGTCCAAATATATGACACAAATCACCCGAGTTGGTCTGTCAATTTCATGTGACTGAGCAAAATTTGGTTTTATTAGATTTGTGTTAGTGAGCAATTTCATTGGACTCAACTGAAATTAAACGGACAGTAGCAGGAACCAGCGTAACAAATATCGACCACTACACGCCTGATCCACGTACAAAAATTAAACTAAACGTGGAATGTGTAAATTAAAACTCATGGTAAGTATAAATGGCAGGCATATCCTTGAACCGTCTCCGGGAAAGTTGTTTATAAGAGGATGATTGCCAAAGGCAACGCTCAGGAAATTTAACGATCTTGGCCCAAGATCGCAATTGTAAAATAGACAGCTTGAAGAACCGTTCGTTTCACAAAGTGATACTGCCCTTGTCACCAAGCAGGTTCGTAAGGTATCGAAACTATACTGAGTCAAAAAAGAAACTTCACAAAACGTAATTTAAAAAATAATGAATAATTTTCCTCTGATGAACATCTATGTATCCGAAATGGGATCCCTATCTTTCGACTCGTTAGCAAATCCACTCAAACCCATCCATTCGTCGTGCAAATGACGTTGGTGCCAAATCGGTTTTGCACGTGCAGTCGATCACGTGATCTTCGCATCGAATTTTCTTCATGTGCACGTGTTTGCATTGGCCTCAAGAATTGAAAAAACACTTTCCTACCACAGTTCTAACGGTACTTGAAATGCCACGATTGTCAAATGTGCAACGTGAACGTGCCGTTGGCATGTTGTTAGCGGGAAGATCAGTTATTGACGTCGCAAGAGCAATGGGATGCAGCCGCCTTACTGTGTATGACTTGCGAGGTCGTCTACAACAAACTGGCCCCACTTCTGATCGCCCAAGGTCGGGTCGTCCACGTGTGACGTCACGAGCAGAAGACCGTCAAATCGTCCTACGTCACCTACGTGACACATTTCTGCCGGTGTAAGATTGAAAACATACCCACGTTGAAAAGGTACCCGGCGGTTACGTTTTCAACATTGAATTATGACCCGGACTCACTTTTCAACGCCCTGGGTCTTTTTTCAACATTGAATAATTACCCGGCTGCTATTGAAAAATAACCCGGGTCACGTATTGAAAAGATACCCTCGTTGAATAATGACCCTCGCTGTTTCTAACGCTGTAAACGTACGCGTAGCCAATTGAAACACCGTTGATAAGCTATTTATCCATGTACTTATTTATGTACATTTCTAGCAATATAACTTAATTATAGATTCGTGTTTGTGTTTTAATATGGTCTCTCGCAATTCCGTGGGGAATGGCTTGTGTACACATATTTATGGTTTTATCGAAATGTTTTGTTCAAAATGCTGTACGTACGGTGAGACCGAAATAAATCATTTGTTGGACGACTGTGCCTGTCTTTGATAGACGCCGCAGATCCAGACGGGAACATCCAAATCTTTGATATCGTGCCGTTGCACGTCCGTATAAAATGTTACACATTTCAAAAGAATATAACACTGAAAAAGTCATTGCATTTCAACACTTTTAATCAACGTGGAAGAACAAGAAGTCAAGAATATCTAAGATTTCAAAAGCAGTAGGAACTACCCAAAGTGGGCGTCTAAAAATCGGCGAAAATGTGAAAAATTCATTCTGGATAACGACAACCTGTTTTTCAAATCCAATTCCGGACCGCTAAGAGTCCCTCAAAAGGCAGATGTGCCAGTGTCCCGATTTCTCGAAACAAACTTAAGTTTTAACTCAAATTTCAAACTGAGTTTGACAATTTGAAACAGCTGATTTTTTAAACTCAACTGCATTTTTAAAATAAAAAAACCCAAACAACTTAAGTAATCTATCCACCAAACTCAAATTCTCTACTATGTGTGAGTTTTATATGGATTTCAGTTCATTCTGGGAAATACATTTTCTCAAATTTGAGTAAAAACTCTAACTTAAGTCAAAACTCAGACTTAAGCTTGTTTCTAGAAATTGGGCCTGAAGAGCGTCCATCGGGAAATGGGGGCACACCTTGGTGTAAATAAAACGTAAGTATACACTCTTTTTTAAAGGCAAATCTACTGATATTCTAATGTAGCTGCGGTTTTATTTTATTTGACCTTTTCACACGTTGAAGTATATATATGAATCCGCTATTACCTGTCCACTAAGGCGTATATAGAACATCAAACTTGATAGCAACGTTAGTTTTCGTACAACATAAATTTCATTTGAATTATACCGAGAAAAAACTTAAACGACACTAGCAGATCCCAAATCCCCCAACCACGTGTGGGTGAGAGATGCATGGTTGTGGGGGTAGGGATCTAGAGTTGTGGGGTTGGGGATGTATGGTTGAGGTGTTGGGGATGTATGGTATTGTTGGGATGGGCATGTACAGTAGTAGGATGTCTGGTTGTTGGCTTGGGATATATGTTTGTGGAGGTGGGGATATGTTGTGGGAGGGGTGGGTGGGTTGGTGGGAGTGGGGCTGGGGGTGGGGTAGTTATCTGAATGTTGTCACATTAAGTGTCTGAATCGGTTTGCAAAACAACATGACAAAGGTATACCAATATTATTCAGAAATGTTTATGATTGCAAAAAACATGGAGAATCAAATTCTCTGTACACAATAATACACACAGATATACTGCTCGATACAATGAATTTGACACATTATTTTACTAAACTGAATATATAAAAATACACAGGATGATCAGTATGTTAATACATTACCCTAAAAATGCATACCTTGCCATAAAGGTACATATATTTGTAGATGAACTTTTTAGACAGATACATTCCACTATTTGTGATTATTACTTATGACACCTGTCCTGAGGACTGCAGTTTTTATGGCTTAAAGTCAGTATGACAGTATACATTTGCTATATATTGATCATTTTGAGCATGATATCCATGGTGATATTAGAATAGATTTGATACATGTCAATAATACATAATTTAATATCAACAATTATTCAGCCAGATAGCAGGTAACACGTTTGATTAAATGCAGCAATGGACTCTTTTTGCTTTACTTTTTATATTTTACAGCAGTGCATACATACCTATATTTCAACACACAATCAGTGATTTTGCTTGGAGAATGTTCTCTGAAATTGTTGACCAGTGAGTTGTTTTAAAAATTAAAATTGTATGGTGTGCCTCGAAATTGTGTCTTTTTATGATATTTGGATATTGTGTCACCACCTAAACTTATTTGGACTAAAGCACAAACTACCCATGGTACACAGAGTAAAGAGGCAAATATGGCATTGTACAGGTATTGAAAGAAAGTTGGAAATATACAATGCCAAGTTATATTTAAGATAGTTGATGTTATTATTGTCTCTATAGTGTGTTATGGTACAGAAGTGTAGAGCACCCCATATTGTAAAATTATTGAAGATGTACAGCATAAAATGTGTAAAACAACGAACAATGCTATGGTTTGGGGAGACTGTGTCAGAGCCCCTCTCAGACTTGAGTACACCAAGGGTTAAATATTAAGTATTGGTGCAGGCTACTGTATTTGGATGAACACTGTCTGCCTCGCCAATTGTATCTAATGGACGACACTGGCTGTACAATATGGGCTACTCATATAAAACATATTCTGTTTAGACTTGAATTTGAATATGTCTGGTTAAAACAAAATGTGAGAAATGTGAAGATATTTTCTTCACCTTTTCAAACCATGATTATATCACAACCTACTGCAATCATGATTAAACAAGTAATCATGGTGCAGTTCTGTGAACAGTTTATCGGATTCATTCTGTTAATATTTCATAATGTGTCCGTTTTCCGATGACATAAAAAACTGCAGCAGCCACTGCTGTATCTGGGGTTGGAGGGGTATATTCAGTTTTATATAATCATAATGATGTGATTTTCCATATCCAGTAGATAACACGCCAGTGGTCCGATGTGTAATCAACGTCTCGGTAGCATCACGCAGATGTTGCCATACAATGACTATTGTTATACTTTAAGATCAATGCCTACATTGTGTCACCATGATCAACCCCATGCAAAATGGAAGAAAAGATATAGATGTAAGTATATTGAAATGAGTGAGTGAGTGAGTTAAGATTTTAAGTCACATCGGCAATATTTCAGCCATATCGTGACTAAAGCAAGTTATAAATCTATCAACAATTTTAGATTATCACAGATATACATGTAAAACTAGTAATTGAATCTAAAACATTTTAACTAGAGGGAACAACACAATATAAAAATGGGCTATAGATGGCTAACAACTGAAGTTAGATCACCATACTAGAGACCATGGGGACTTACAGTACATTTGCTTCCTGCATGGGCCCTAGCTTGATTTACATCATCCCTTCAGCTGTTAGCAATTGAGATAAATCTAGCCATACGTTAAAATGACACATATTCTACGATTAAAAAATGGAAAGTTGAAATTTACTTTGAATGTTTTGGGACTTACGTACCCTCTCGGGAGGACAATAATTTTACAGTACTTTAACCCCCCTCGAGGATACAGCCACTAACAATCTGTGTTACTAATTCGAACTTCCAATCATAAAATATTTAGCTATTTACAAATCTGTTAACAAATCTAATTCTTTTAAAAAGGCAATAACTAAATGAGAACTAACATTATTAAAAAGATCCTTCAATGTTTTGACATTAAAATACTTATCCCTTGTGATGGAATATTCAATGCAGTCAAGCAAGACATGCTCGACTGTGATCCTTTCATCACAAGGGATACAAAACGGAGGATCTTCGCCTTTCAATAAATATTCATGAGTATATCTGGTATGGCCAATGCGACATCGTCGCATAATGACCTCTTCAAATCTGGACTGACAACCCAAGTAGGTGTAACCAATATAGGGTTTTATTGCATGTAACTTATTAATACCTACTTGGGCGTCCCACTTCTTCTGCATCAGATCACGGATGTAAGTTCTAATGCCAGCTTTATAATCAGAGTATGGAATAAGAAGTGGTGTCACAGATTTGTTGAGTGCTGCCTTGGCAGCAAGATCAGCCATGGTATTCCCAGAAATGCCAACGTGGCTGGGTAACCAACAAAAGACGATGTCGCACTGGCCAGTAGCAAGCTCATTATACAATTCAATAATTTCTAATAAAAGTGGATGTTTACGAGAAATATTTTTAATAGCCCGAAGACATGAAAGGGAATCGGAAAAGATTATGTACTCTTTATGTTTAGGATGTCGTTGAATATATTTAAGAGCCGTTAATATGGCGTTTGCTTCTGCTGTAAATATAGAGCTGTTATCAGGTATTCTAGAAGATATTGTTCTGGATCCAGTGACAGTGGCACATGCCACTGCGCCACCATCCTTGGACCCATCTGTAAATAAGGATTTGTATGTATTATATTTATTTCTTAATTGACTAAATTCTTGTTTATACTGTATTCATTTGTTTCTGATTTTTTAAATGTAGTCAATGTTAGGTCAACTTGTGGCCTAACCAATTGCCAAGGCGGAGAAGAAAGAAGACGGGAAGGAGCTATATTTTCCAGCTCAATGCCGGCAGCAGAAAGAAATGGTTTAATTCTTAAACCAAGAGGCGGAACAAGAGAAGGCTTTTTGTTGTACAACTCCTCATAAGAAGGATTGAAAACACAGTTAAATGCAGGATTAGACTCGTTAGAATAGAGTTTTGTTATATACTGTAAAGAGAGTTTGATACGACGTTGGGTAAGAGATGGCTCATCAGCCTCAACATAGAGACTATCAATAGGAGAAGTTCTAAAAGACCCAAGACAAAGTCTCAGACCTTGATGGTGGACTGAATCTAAGAGTTTTAAGTTGCTTTTACAGGCTCCACCATATACGATGGAGCCATAATCAAGCTTCGAGCGGACAAGTGATCTGTAAAGGTGTAGGAGCGTAGTTTGATCCCCTCCCCACCTTGAATTAGACACGACTTTCAATAAATCGAGTGCCTTCAGGCACTTAGTTTTTAGGGATTTAATATGCGGAAGAAAGGTTAAATGGGAGTCGAAAATCAGACCCAAGAATTTGGCCTCTTTGACAACCTTGATGGGAGTGCCATTTAAAAACAGTTCTGGGTCTTTATGAGGCTTATATTTTCTACAGAAGTGTAGACAATTAGTTTTTGATTTAGAAAATTTAAAGCCGTTTTCAAGACACCATTTATTTATTTTATTTAAACACAACTGTAGTTGCCGTTCAATAGTATGCATATTTTTACCGCGACAAGAAATGTTAAAATCATCCACAAAAAGTGATCCATCAATTGAATCGTTTAAAACCTTGGATAAGCTGTTAATCTTAATGCTAAATAAAGTGACAGACAAAATACTGCCTTGTGGGACACCCTGATCCTGATTGTAATGGTCAGACAGGGTTGAACCCACTCGGACTTGAAATTGCCTGTCTTTTAAAAACTTTGATATAAAAAGAGGTAAACGACCCCTTAATCCAAAATCATGTAAATCCTTTAAAATGCCATGCTTCCAGGTGGTATCGTATGCTTTCTCGAGATCAAAGAATATCGATACTGCATGTTGTTTATTAACGATTGCATTTTTAACAAAGGATTCTAAACGTACCAAATGATCAATGGTACTTCGATTTTTCCTGAAACCACATTGAATATTGGTTATAAGGTTGTTGGTTTCAAGATACCAAGTTAATCTATTATTCACCATACGTTCCATGGTTTTACAGACACAGCTAGTTAGGGATATCGGTCTGTAATTAGACGGATCTGTATGATCCTTGCCGGGTTTTGGTATTGGGACTACAATGGCATTACGCCATGAAGGAGGAAATTCCCCAGACGTCCATATTTGGTCAAATATATCTAAAAGTGTCATCAGACATGGTTCCGGTAAGTGTTTCAGTAGCTGATAATGTATATTGTCATCACCTGCTGCAGTGTCATGAGCTTGCTCAAGAGCAGTATGTAGCTCATGTAATGAAAACACTTCATTATAATCTTCACCGTTATGTGATTCGAAATTAAGTTTTGTCTTTTCCTGTTGTTTCTGATATCTCTGAAACTCAGGGACATAGTTTGCCAATGAAGAATTTTTGGCAAGAGTTTCGCCAATTTTATTTGCAATTTTAGACTTGTCAGTAATTAAATTATCACCATCTTTAAGATGGTGAACAGCAGATTTTGAACCTTTGCCTTTTATTCTCTGAATCATGTTCCACACCTTAGACATGGGTGTGCGAGAATTTATTTTGGAGACATATTTCCTCCAAGATTGTCGTTTGTTTTGTTTGAAGGTACGACGTGCCTTCGCATTGAGTATTTTAAAGTTATTTAAATTATGGACAGTTGGATGATGGCGGAAATAATGTTCTGCCTTTTTCCTCGCTTTTCTGGCTTGTCTACAGTCTGTATTAAACCATGGTTTCCGTACATGTGGAGTCGTAGAGGATTTCGGTATACACTCGTCAGCTATTTCCTTTAAAACGTCAGCAAAAATCAGAATGGGATCAGTTATATCACTGAAACATTCAGGTCGCAATTTAGATTGACATAAAGTTCGATATAAAGACCAGTTAGCCTTCGAAAAGTTCCATCTTGTGTACGATGGAGAATCAGATGGAGTTATTTCTGAAAGTATAGTTGGGAAGTGGTCACTTCCACAAAGGTCATTATGCACAGACCAAATAAATTCATTCAGGAGGTTTGAATCTGCAAGAGACAAATCCAGAGAAGAATAAGTGCCAGTTGCAGGATGTAGATAAGTATTTGAATCATCATTATATATGCACAACTCATTATTAGAAATGAAATCTTCTAGTATTTTACCTTTAGTATTAGTGTTGTTACTACCCCAGAGGGGGTTGTGACCGTTAAGGTCACCCATAATAACACAGGGCTTCGGAAGTTGATCATAGAGTGACTGAAGTTCAGTCTGCTGAAGTGTAGAGGAAGGTGAAATATACAGAGAGCATAATGTAAATGCTACACCCAGAGTAAGTCTCACTGCAACAGCGTGGAGATTAGTTTTAAGGACAACAGGACTGTGAATAACATCTTGTCGCACAAGAATAGACGATCCTCCAGTGGCCCTATCACCGAGAGGAGAAAAATAATGATAGGCATTGAACTGACGTAAAGTAAAAGTATCTGTCTGTTTCAGATATGTTTCTTGCAGACAGAATGCTGATGGCGTTAAATCCTGGACTAATAGCTGTAGTTCGTTAAAATTTGTCTGTAGACCTCTACAGTTCCACTGCATGATATTAGTAAAATGACCTATCTTTTAGGTGGATTGATAGGGGACCTACCCCTCACTTTTTTGGATGGCGACAAGCTATGTGCCCTGGGATGGATGTTTTCAGACACATCCATCTCCTCGAGTGAACCATATTTATTGAATAAGTTTATCCGATTTTCTGAACCCTTGGGTGGTCTGCCACTCTTTTTCCCAGTTCCCGTTCTCGGTTTGCCAGTACTTTTTGCCTTCGAACTTGTTTCAGAACGAGTCTGTTCTGTAGAATGTGACACTGTGCGTTCTTCATCCTGAACTGTAGATATCATCATAGTGTTAACACTTGTGTCTGAAGTCTGAGTAGATTGCTCAGGCGTGAGAAGTTTAGGGTTATCAGTTTTAACCCAAGTCAGCTCAGTTTGACATTGAATTGACAAAGTGGATACTTTAGGCACGGTTTCGGAAGGTAATCTGACGACTGATGCATAAGTTTCGTTAGGTAGTGTTGACTCCACAATCTTTTTAGCATCAGTAAAGCTAATGTTTTGAGTGAATTTAACTTTGTTTATTTCCATTTGCTTTTGCCATAATTTACAATCCTTGGAAAAGGCTGAGTGATTGCCTGAACAATTTGTGCATTTTTTTACAGTACTAGTGCAGTCTTCCGTCACATGAGACCTCTCGCTACAGTGAGCACACGTCACTGGCTGTGTACAGGTGTTAACACCATGACCATATTTTTGGCATCGAAAACACCTCAATGGATTTGGGATGTAGACTGCAACTGTGATACTACAGTAACCAACGTTAACAGACTGAGGCAGACTTGGAGTTGAGAATGAAAATAGGTATGTGTTTGTCGGAATTAGTTCGTTGTTTTGCGGGTGGTAAATCGTTTGACATATGTCACACCCTGATCTTTCATTTCCGATACAATGTCCAGTTCTGACATGTCAGCTAGCAAACGGTCTCTGTCTCTTATAATGCCTTTGCATGTGTTCAAGGTTCTATGGGGAGTGACTGAAACAGGGATGCCAGCAAAAGTTTGCATTGTCAATAGGTTCGATGCCTGCTGTTTTCGACTGCACTCAATCAGTAGAGAGCCTGAACGTAAGCGTTTGATGTTCTTAACATCGCCTGCAATGCCATATATCCCCTTAGAAATTATAAAAGGGTTCAACTTGAGTGGAGTCTTGTCAACAGTGTCAAGAACAAGGAAACGTGGCCAATTTTCCGTAAGTGTGGATTCATTCTCTTCATTGTCATTGTCTAGTTGTCGTTTGGTCTTTTTCGAGGGAGTTTGGTAAGCCATGTTGAGTTAGTAATTGTTTCATCATCCGAGCTCCCCACCCACCACGGAGTATCATGAAAACAGTGCTAATTACAAGTGGGTCTCCGACTTGCAGCACCAGGGATACCCGGATGACATACTCAAGCAGAACAAATGAAAAATCAATTATTCTACCAGATTGGCCCATGAGCCACCGCCTTCTGGCACCAGCATCTAGGCAAAATTTCAGAAATTTGAAAATCCATATATATCACAGAGTAGATACACAAAACAAAACATGTCAATATTGTGTCCAAATAAAACCAAGCCAAATAATGTTAGAGCAATGAAATTTAGTGCTCAGGGCTCGGCATGACCAGCCGATTGGTTGAACCGGGCCCATTCAACCACCCGTCTAGGTGAAGTAAGGGGCGAAGTGGTGTGTTGGGCAAAGGAACACTGTTCCTGGAACCAGTGCCCTCAACCACCAGACTCCCTTCCTCCACCGACACAGGGGCGCAACCCACGGCAAACGGGTTGGTGGACCAAAATATCCCCCCCGGGTCCACAACGGGGGGGTTGAAAGGCGCTTAGCGTGACCCAGCACCCACCACGAGGAGGTGGCCTTTCATGGGTGCCGTATATTGAAATGATGTATGAAAAACAATAAATATATTCTTCTTTATTTATATTTTTTTCACACTTACACTTTTGCACAAATACATTTTCGAATTAATCAGTTATGTGTATCAAATGTGTTAGATCTATTTATCATTAATTATATAATGTGGTAACAACAATTTTCTAGTTACTATTACTAGACGTTCAGTTTATTTCCAGCATACAACAGGAGGAAATGGGACCAAATCATCGAATTATACCTAATCAAACTACATTAATACTAACTATATTCAAGCAATTTGGTCGTTAAGATCCATGTTTTGTGTGTACTATTTCGAGACATCAGCGAGCTGACACGAAATATCAACGCACATGTCGGTGTTGGAAATGGCATATGTGTTATTGTTTACCAATGGCATATGTGTTATTGTCTCGAAAGGGCTTAAATAGCAATCAAGATTTACGGATCAAGTTTTAGGCACTAGTGACGGTTGTTAATGGGTAAATCTCTCCACGTGATAGATGTTGAACTAGCAAGAAAAGTATAGATTAAATAGAAATACACATAGTCGAGAGAATTATCCATTAACATTTTGACAGTTGCTAGATGGACAGTTTCATCATATTAAGTTTAAACTTCATGATTTATTAGTTTATTTCACATTTCTCATTGCGTTAAAAATGGGATTTCACGTTTAGTTGATTATAAGGGGATTTCACTTTTAGTTGATTATAAGGAGATTTCACATTTAGTTGATTGAAAGGTAAGTCAAAATTTATGTAGTTTTAGTTTAATTTTCCACTGCGTAACAGTGTCCAAACAGTGATTTGAATCCATGTGATACAACATATGAAAAATGGTACATCTCCAGGTATTGTCCTTATAGAAATGATTAAAACAAGTGAATCTACAATAATGCCCTTTTGAGTAGCAATGTTCAATAAAATATTTTAAATGGTTGTTTCCCACAAATGTGGAGTAGAGCAATTATAGTTCCTTTACTCAGCTCACACGGGAAAATATATACTTGTGTTTTAAATGAAAGACTAACAAAATGGGCAAATGTTATGGATAAAGCTTCTGAAACTCAAGCTGGTTTTCGGAAGGGCTATTCAGTTGTTTACCATATCTTCACATTGTATGCTATCATCGAGAAAAATCTGTGTAGAAGAAGGTTTTATAAAAGCTTTTGGTTTTGTAAATACAGATAAACTCTGGAAATTGCTTTCATGAGTATATATAAAACAGTGAAATCGTGTGTCAGAGTTCAATCCGAGTTAACGGTACATTTGGTTTACGGCAGGGTTGTATGTTGAGTCCAATGTTATCCTCATTGTTTATAAATGAACTTCCTATACAAATCACAAATTATGGTAAACATGGAGACAAATTGTTTCCAGATGTACTTGAAATTCTAATGTTGTTATTTGCGGATGATGTAATTCTTGTGTCAGATACTATTGGTGGTCTTCAGTGCCAGTTAGACACTTTAAAATCGTATGCAGATAACTGGGGATTAACTGTAAATTTAGATAAAACTAAAAATCTTGTTTTTAGGAGAGGTGGGGAATTAGCGGTTAAAAACTCGCTTTATGATGAGAGAAACATTGAAGCGGTAAACTGCTACAAATATCTATGTTTTGTTTTCGCTTGTAATTGTAGTCTTAGACAAGTTGTCTCAGAGCTTGCAGCTCGTAGTAAGAAGGCTTAAATGGAATTAGCTATAAACTTAAAGGTCACATGCAACCAACAAATTTAACATAATTAAAACACAATTATCACTTATTCATCACATATAATATACATTGCTGATTATGAAAAAAACACATAAACAAAATTATAAGCGTACAATCGCAAATCAAAAGTGCAATATTTTGTATTTGGGTTTACTTCCCAAGAAACGAAGGAGCCGGGATACCGAACCCAGTCAGAGCGGGTGGGTGTGCACTCAAGTGTAACGGCTGGTTCAACATTTGCAGATGCCCTCACGGCTCATTGTGTGTGTATATATAGAGATGTTGGGTTTTGTAAATACATGCTCATTTTTTGTGTATAACATTTTGCAATCAACAGACATCATAACATGGCATGTGTACAAGTATCACACCTTTCTGTTTGTGTAATTACATAATGTGACAGCGACCGAACTCCGGCCATAAATCAATGCGTCTTGTTTATGGTGTATAGCCTGATAGGTGTTCAAATTGCATGTGGTCAGTGATCGAAGTTGTGTATTGAATATTGTCATTAGCAGACACCCAGGCAGACACATAGGTGTCAGTAAAACAGACATTGAGTTTCGTCTGTGACAACGACATATCCATATCACAGTTAGAAAGAACGTGTGATCAACATGTTTTAACAAAATTGGACATCTACTCTTGAAAATAGTTCATGCTATAAGTTATAATTCTACTACAATCTACGAGATTTGACACACACGGTATACAACATTCAAGGAACGCTGACAAAGTTACTTCTGTCATACGTTATAAAACGTGCAACATACTACTGGTCCAATTTCAACAGTACAAAAGTACTCTCGCCATGATACAATTAATCAAAGAGACATAGACCTACAATAACACAACTATATCAGAAACAATTGTGCCATGGCACTGTAGTTTACGGAAACGTGCTTAGCGCAACGAAAGAGGTCAAAACAAAACACACAGCCAAATCCGTAACATGATATGCATGCGTTACGCATTGCTATTTAACAAATTCCAGCTGAATCGGTGCGAAAATGAGCCACTAATGAGACAAGATGGCAATTTTATAATGAAGGTAAAATGCGATGCACAGCAAAACCCGCACTATATTTGTTGATTCTTACTATTCAGTATCTACATAGTAAATTTCAGCTGAATTGCTGCAGAAATGAGTCACAAATCAGTCAAAATGGCATTTTCAATATGGCTATATACATATTGCAAGAAGATATATGAAAATGTTCAGCTTCATCACTCAAGTAGATAGTAATTTCAGAGAACATGTTTAAAGATACAACTGAAATTAAAGGCCGTGCCGAATAACGGGTCAAATAGGTAAAATGGCGAAGTAAAGCAAATCTGTTGAGTTTGCTATCTGGCACAGATATATCAACTTTCAGCTGATTCACTGCAGAAATTGGGGACTAAAGAGCGAAAATGTCATTTTCAGTATATGGCCGCTGTAGTCGCCATATCTGAAATTGGATCGGAATGCCTCTAACAACCTTTGGTGTCCTCTTGGTTTGGATCATAAATGTCAAGTTTCAGTCTCATCGGCTAAGTAGTTTCGGAAATGATGTTTACAGATGTCGCACGACGACGGACATACAGCCAACGACATAAGCTCATCTGAAGTTTGTCCAGGTGAGCTAAAATGTGTCTATGTTCACCATCCAACCAGTGTGCGAAATAGTTTCCAAATTGTACTTACCAGTCGGGCAAGCTATGCCTGAAAGTTTCTAGCCCACAAAATATATCACTAGCCCGAAATTTGAATGTAGACACGGGTTTCATCATTAAGCTGCCAATATGATGAACATTTTTATCAGGCCATAATCTTGCATGATGTCGGAGAGAATTATATGTTTTCAAAATCACCCCATGAAAGTTCACTTGCCAGTCGGCCCAGTGACTGTGGAGATTTACTGGCCCGACTGGAATTTTACTAGCCACGGACTAGCGGACCAGTGGCTATTTCGCACATTGCATCAAACCAAAGATGTCCGGTACGTTGCATACGCGTATATATCTTAACATATGTATCTTACTTGACAGTGTAGAAACAGCGAGGGTCATTATTCAACGAGGGTATCTTTTCAATACGTGACCCGGGGGTATTTTATCAATAGCAGCCGGGTAAATGTTCAATGTTGAAAAATCGACCCCAATCTCCATTCTCGATGTCCATATTGAAAATATTGAGTCCGTTTAATAATTCAATGTTGAAAGAGTACCGTCTTTAGCCGGGTACCTTTCGTCAACGCTGGGTATGTTTTCAATCTTACACCGGCCGTGGAAACCTCACAGCTGCTGCTTACCGCGACCAGGTGCTCACCCCTGAACTCGTTCCTTTCATGGCGGCTCATGGCCCAGGTCTACAGTTCGAGAATTATAATGCTCGGCCGCATAGCACTATGTTGACACGGAATTTCCTTCAAAACGCTGGAATCAACGTCATGGACTGGCCATCGAGGTCCCCTGACCTTAATCCAATAGAGCACGTTTGGGATGCACTTGGGAGAAGGCTTCGTGGTCTTAGGAACCAACCTCAGTATTTGCAGGAACTTGGCGCTTCCTTGCAAGAGCAATGGCGCAGAATCCCCAACCACGTGTTCACAAGCATCAGGCAGTCGATGAGGAGACGGTGTTTTGCAGTGGTGAATGCGCGGGGTGGCCATACACGATATTGAACTGAGAAATTTCGCATTTTTATTCTTGTGACTTGACATTCTATATGCCCATGTTTTGGAACGGCTGTGTAGCCTAATAGAACGGATTATGGCACTGTCAGTGTATCGAGTACATCACACAGATCTCAGCAATGAAATAATAACAATTTAACCATCTTACCATCTCTTGTGTTTTTAAAGTGCCCTGAAGAAAGAATGTGAAGTTTCTCTTTTGACTTTGTATACCTCTGCAAGTATGTACATATACTATCCATTTGGTATTCGTGATTATTTAGTATTAATTTGCATAGGGATTTTATGACATGACCTTGATCACAGCGTTTGCTTTCGACACAGACCAACAAATTGACATCTCTAGGGACTGATCTCTTTCAGTTATTTGGCAATAAATAATATATGCTTGCGCCAAAGTGCTTCCTGCTCTCATGATTGTGGTGCTTTTCACAAAAGCGAAACACTGCGTTGGTCGGACTTCATGTGTAACACAAAATCTGTGATATAACCAAGAGCGTTAATATCGTAAGTATATCTACCAAAGAGGTACCAACCATTGATTAGTTTTGTGTGAAGTGGATAAATATGTGCTGTTATATTGCCTCTTTCAAAGAAAATACAAGATTTTTTTTGCAAATCAGAATATTCTGGTATTGTGATTTTTACTACGTTGTGTGAAACCAACAAACAGCAAACAGAGAGATGTGATATATTTCACAATTGCATCATAAAGCAACTAAAGTTGCAAATCACGACAATCGAACCAGAAAGAGTAGCGGTACAGATTCAACTTTGATCCCATAGTTACCTTTCTCCCCAAGAATCTCAGGCAATATAGAATGTCTAATGCTGTTACATGGGGACGTATAAGGTAACTGAAGTTAACGTGGATCCATATCTTCTGACCGTGATGAAGGTATGTGCATGACAATGTCATTGCGTGGATGTGGCAGAAGAAATATATTAGTATCAGGCTGTAGAGTAATGTTCGGTACAACTTCATAACTGTAATCATAAACATCTTGGATTTGACATTTCTGTGGAGAAGGACCAAAAAATCAATTACAAATACTTCATGTTGTGGAGTATGCGGGGCAATATTTTACAGCTGTTGTAACACTACAATGAGCAGCTTTGCCTGTGTATTGAAATACCTGTTGGCGTGTTAATACATTTTAATAATACAATGTTATTAGAGAATAACTCAAAAGATGGTGAGGGGTGTCTGAGGCAGGAATATATTGCGTGAATTTATTACCCAATCATGACATCTGCTGTCTTCACATGGCCTTGACTATTCCCATGGAGTTGGGTACTGTGTCAAATATATTATAAATATTACCTGTCAGCTGTGATGATATTCCTTTCGAGTTAAGAGTATATAAGATAGGTGCTGACCAAGCTTAACCATATGAACAGAGGCAGCCCAAGGGGAACGACCGGAAACAAGTAGAGGTAAGCATCCTTTATTCTGTTGAACAGTGCTGAATTTAAATACTCCCTCAAAAATGTATTTACATGAAACAGGCTGAGTTTCTCCCTCCATGTTGGGGTTGAAATAATGCATGCATAAAAGTATCATATAACCTTGCTCATCCAGTTCTTGGTGTCACATCTGTTAGATTGTCTTCGTCCTGGGAATACGAAATAAACGAACGTGAAAAAAAGCATCGATTGTTTTAAGCAAAAGGTACAGTTGGCTTGTACCAATGACATGGACGGGATCCTTGATGCCCAAGGTTTTGTATATCTGGCTGAGGAACTGTGCCGCGTGGGTGGTGCCACAAAGCGTGCTAACACGTCCGTTTTTGCATCATTAACCTGTCAGTGGAATTCAGGCACGGGACAAAAAAGTCAATCTGTAAACTTTGTAAGCACGTTTATTGGGGTCGCATGTCCCTTCGCTACGCAAACGTACTTATATTTCATATTTGCAACATAGCATGATGATTGTCACAATCTTTGTAGACATGATTCCAATACTCATCCTGTCAGCAGAAACCCAATGTCTCGAGGGGTGCATTCCGAGCTTTGTGGGAATACTAATCGCGCAAATGCCCGTGTCTACCCGCATACCACGTCTCCTCAGCATCCCGGCGCTTTTGAATTGCGCTCCTGTATCAGTGGAGGAAAGATTGTTGTCAATGCTGCTAACATATACAACATCACCCACCCCCACCACCCAAATGTACACACACAAAAAATCGTATTTATGCTTGTTATTCTTCAAAGATTGTTTTCGGGTTAAAAACGATAATACTGTGTCATCTTTCTCATACGCCAGATGAATCAAGCAATGCTAAGAACAAAGGACGCTTTCCCATAACACCTCCATAAATGACTGAAGTTACAGTGCAACTGTCGAGATCTTAAGACTAATTTGTATGAAGTGAATCCATATGCAAAGGGTACTCATGCTGAAGCATCTATTTTGTTAAACAGGTGATAAACCACAGCCCTATCCATTGAACAGGTTGCAGCTGTCCGTTTAACTCGGCATATTGCTACGAAACTATGTTCTTTATTTATCTCCTACTCATCAACGTTAATTTTTCCATCACTAGGGATAATTAACAAAACAATGAAGGATCTTTTTTATAATGTACATTCTCATTTATTTATCGAATTTTTAAAAGAAATTGAATTATTGGATAAATTTTGAACAATATGTTTTGTAAATAGTTAATGTAATTTTATTATCAATAATAGTATAAATAAGCAAACTGCGATTGTTAGTGGCTGTATTCTCAAAGGGGGTTAAAGTATAGTAAAATTATTGTCCTCCTGAGAGGATACGTAAGTCCCAAAACTTTCAAAGTCAATTTAGCTCAACCATGTTTCTTAAACGTAGAATATTTGTTATTTTATGGTATGGCTAAATTTCTTTTCCCGCTAGGGCCCATGCAAGAAGCAAATGTACTGTAAGTCCCCCTGGTCCCTAGTATGGTGATCTACCTTCAGTTGTTGGCGATCTATAGCCCGATTTTATATTGTGATGTTTTGAAATGATTTAACATTTTACACTGAACTCAAACTAGTTTTAATCGAATTGTGATATTCTAGTCGTTATACTGTCCTTCGCTGGCAGGTTTTTAAATAAGTATACATATGTTTATTCTTAGTACCTCACTTTTTGTCGTCACAATATGGCTGAAATATTACCGATGTGACGTTAAATATTGACTCACTCACTCATCAACATTAAATCGCACGGATTTCGATCACGACTGATAACATTTAGAAGCCAATTTTCTTTGCTGGGGATAATGGGTAGGAATGGGTCATTTTGTTTATATTGATTTAAAGTGCTAGATTACTTCTTTGTTGAGCAGATTCTTTGCTTATTGAATGATGTAGTAAAGCCTAGTTAGTATTTACAGCCAGCACAGGGTACATAGTCAGCTCTGGACTAATATGTAATTCTTTTTAGATTGTCATGGTCTGTTAATAATGACCCTCCACTATTTTTAATCGTAGTATATGTGTCTTTTTAAATGTATGGCTAGATTTATCTAAATTGCTAACGGCTGTAAATCCAGCTCGGGCCCATGCAGGAAGCAGATGTACTGTAAGTCCCCATGGTCCCTAGTATGGTGATCTACCTTCAGTCATTGGCAACCTATAGCCTGTTTGTATATTGTATTGTCATATATAGTTAACATATTTTAGATTCAATTACTAGTTTTATATTGATTTATGTGATAATCAAGTTGTGTTACTGTGCTTCGTTGACAGAATTTTATAATTTACCTTTAATTGTTAATATATTTTTTACTTGATTTAGTCACGATATGGCTGAAATATTGCCAGTGTGACTTAACATCCTAACTCACTCACTCACTCACTGTTAATAATGACTAATATGGTAGTGACCTAACTATACTGCCAGTACCAATGTCAAATAACGTTCATCTAAACGTATTGGCAGACTTTGAATACTTTATGTTAAATCCTGAACTTTGGGTCGTGATTTGGATGAGATGATACACTGAATGCTATTGTTACTGAAACCATCACTAAGATCTCATGTAATCTCATGTACAGAAGGCAAGGAAATGTTGACGAAACATGTATGTATATATCCGTCCGAGGAAAAGTGGAAAATGTCAAATGTAGCTTGTAAATGAGTAAAATGAAATAAAGGCAAGAGCTTGAATCAATCTTCTTCCAAAATAGATGGAACTATTCCACTTAACAAAGTGTGGAACGAAATCATCTAAATTTTAAAATCTGTTAACTCTGAAGGCTATAAGGAATCCTTTTCTTTAAATGAATTACAGAAAACTCTTTGGAGGATCATAACACAGCATCGGAGCCTTCTCTTCTACCCCAAGATCAGGTTTATTACGCGAACAATGAATTACAATATAAATAAGAATTGTATGCAATTATAAAGTAAATATAATACACTCAAATCCTTATTTACCAGTTGGTCCAAGGATCGTGGCGTAGTTTCTTGTGCCACTGTCATTGGATCCGGAACAATATCTTCTCGAATGACAGCTTCACAAATGACAGCTCTATATTCACAGCAGAAGTGAATGCCATATTAACAGCTCTTAAATATATTAAAGAACATCCTAAATATAAACAATGTATAATATTTTATTTCTTTCCCAGACCTATCTTTAATTGGATCTCCCATCAAAGTTGTCAAGGAGGCCAAGTTCTTGGGTTCTAATTTTCGACTAAGTTTTCTTCCGCATATTAAATCACTCAAAAATAAATGTCTAAAGGCGCTTGATTTATTGAAAGTCGTTTCCAATTCTTTGTGGGGAGGGGATCAAACAACCCTCCTACATCTATGTCAATCAAAACTTGATTACGGACCCATCGTATATGGTGGAGCCTGCAAAAGTAACCTTAACATTCTTGATTCTGTCCACCATCAAGGTCTAAGACTATGTCTTGGATCCTTTAGAACTTCCCCTGTCTCTGTGTTGTGGCCGAAGAGCCATCTCTTGCGCAACGCCGTATAAAATTATCCTTGCAGTATATAACAAATCGTTATTCTATCGAGTCTAGCCCTGCGTATAACTGAGTCTTTAATCCTCTTTATGAGAATTTGTACAACAAAAAAGTCTTCTCTTGTTCCGCCTCTTGGTTTAAGAATTAAACAATTCATTTCTGCTGCCGTCATTGAGCTGGAAAATATATTTCCTTCCCGTCTTCCTTCTTCGCCTCCTTGGGAATTGTTTCAGCCAGACGTCGACCTAACATTTAACCACATTTTAAAAATATCAGAAACTAATGAATTACAGTATAAACACGACTTTAGTCAATTAAGACATAAATATAATACATGTAAATCCTTATTTACAGATGGATCCAAGGATGGTGGCGCAGTAGCATGTGCCACTGTCATTGGATCCAGAACAATATCTTCTGTATACCAAATGACAGCTCTATTTCCAAAGCAGAAGCTAATGCTATATGAACAGCTCTTAAATATATTAAAAACATCCTTAATATAAACAATACATAATATTTTCTCTCGTTCTTGCCTTCAGACTATTAAAAAATCTTTCTTGCAAACATCCTCTTTTAATTGAAATTATAGAATTATATAATGAGCTTGCTACTGGCCAATGCGACATCGTCCTTTGTTGGTTACCCAGCCACGTTGGCATTTCTGGGGACACAATGGCCGATCTTGCTGCCAAGGCAGCACTCAACAAATCTGTGATACCACTTCTTATTCCATACTCGGATTACAAAGCTAGCATGAGAACTTACGTCCGTGATGTGACGCAGAAGACTTGAGAATCCCAAATAGGTATCAATAAATTACATGTAATAAAACCTTATATTGGGTACACTCACTTGGGTTGTCAGTCCAGATTTGAGGGGTCATCATACGATGATGTCCTATTGGCCACACAAGATATACTCATGAATACCTATTGAAAGGTGAGGATCCTCCGTTTTGCATCCCTTGTGATGAGAGAACCACGGTCAAGCATGTTCTGTATTTATTTTTCCATCACAAGGGATAAATATTTCGATGTCAAAACAGTTAAGGATTTTTTTTACAATGTTAATTATCTTTTAATAATTGAATTTTTAATTGAAATAGAATTATAACATAACTTTTGAATACTATATTGTGTAAATTAATGAACGGTCTTGTATACACGGTAGTATAAATTGGCAACTGCTATTCTTAGTGGCTGTAAACTCAAAGGGGGTTAAATATCATAAAATTATTGCCCCCCGGGAGGCTACGTAAGTCCCAAAAGATCAAAGTCAATTTAGCTCTACCAAACTTTTAATCGTAGTATATTTGTTATTTTTAATAATGGCTGAAACAGCATAATCGCCAGCAGTTGAGGGGATGATGTAAATCCAGCTAGGGTCCGTGCAGGTAGCAAAAGTACTGCAAATCCCCATGGACCCTAGTTTGGTAATGTACCTTCAGTCGTTGGTGATCTATAGCCGGATTTGATTTTGTACTGTCTATATTGATTTAATTTTATGATAGTGTACTAGTTTTAAATTTATATCTGTGATGCTCTAGTATTTTTACTGTCCTTCGATTTTTATGTTCTAAATTTATTAATTTTGATATTGATATAAATTAACTTGTTCTCGTCACGATATGGCTGAAATATTGCTGATATGACGTTAAATATCTACTCACACACTCACTCAAATGTTTTAAATGTAATTACTAGTTTTAATACTTACATCAGTGATAAACTATTTGATTTATTGTCCTTCGTTGACAGGTTTTTTTATAATTTACCTTTAATTGTTATTCATATATAACTTGATATAGTCACACGATGAAATACTGCCGATGTGATATAACATTTTAACTCACTCACTCACTCATTTTGAGTTTTTGTGTTGGATAAGAATCTTCATCAGATCCTGAATGATCCAAACAAAGTCAAATAACGAAACTCTTACGCTAACAATCGTGAAATATATCTCTTGCAGACAATGAGCAGACAAGTTCTCCTCCTTCTTCTTATTCTTCCTCTACATGCCTACTGTGCAATGGGTAAGACCACTGCGGTTTTTTTGAAATTATGCTTAATATAGTTCAAATCATCTACATAAATAATTAAGAGCAGAAACTTGAAAAAGGCGACAGTTCATTCAATAAATGAACAGATATACCGTTCACGTCTTTTCTTTTTTACATTATAACAGCATATTCAGAAACTAATCTAAATTACCAATTGCCTTATGCTTGATAATGACGTGTTGTGCTAACGTTCCCATGATATGAACGGCAACTGTAAGATACATTTGACGGTGCCGGTGCACACTGCTCGTTGAAACATTGCATTGGTGATCAGGCAACTGATTTGCAGTAGATTTATATGGCCACCAAACACATTTCTTTCGCGTTCGTTCCTTGTCACAGAACATTTTTCAAAACAATTGAACTCGCGCTTGCGGACAATATGATAGATATAACACATTTGTGGTTACTTTGGAGTATACACCAAGGGAATGGTTTAAGTACAATATCTATATCAGAGATTATGTCACTCGGCTTTGGGGGAGGTAGGGTAGCTTTGCTGTGAAGACGTTCGATCAACATGAGGACGATCTCGCTTATTCACATGAAAGCGTGATTTTCAATATTCCTGACTGTGATATTATTCAAGAAGTTTTGTCAAGCACAATATTCTGCCATATGCCGTTTAGTTCCTTTGTGTGCTGATCATATATTTTTTGTTAGTCAATTCAGATCATGTAAGTTTCAAGTTGTTTTATATTCAATGAATTCCACATGCTATATATAATCTTTGTCTGTAATGCAATTTTCTATCCAACCAAATGATGACATGATGATGACATCAATAGTTTAATTCTGAAATGTACTAATGTTTCAAAGACAAGACTAGTCATAGGGAAATATGATGGAATTCATATCTCTGATCATCATGGTAATCCCACTACAACCTGATCTACTTTGTATTTTGTTGAAGATAAACATGGAGGATTAATTACCATTAACGCCATTTTACAGCACCACGATATTGCGATGCAAAACCAAGTAATCCTCACATGTACCAGCGATGGCCAGATTCTGGAGACCTTGGTTTGGATGATTCACTGAATACAGGAATTATGTTGTTACCATTTGATTATGGGTTGATATTGGATTATCCACCTGGTATAGGTTCATGTGGAGGAAGATATCCGATTTGGAAGAAAGGTAATGTGATCATGATTCCTTGTCACTGATTGACTTTCATGCTTTGAAGTAATTACCTGAACATTCTGTCACCACAATAATATTGACAGCGTCCAGTTGAAGCGAACTAGGAATGATAATTTCAATTCAGATGAAGACCAAAAAATAACGATGATGTTGATGAGACAGTCTTTTGTATAATGTTAGTGATCCCTTCCTATCATCATGAATCATTACCTGAGTGATGAAGCGTTATACATCCCATTGAATAGTTTTATAAATGCAAGTACAATGTTTAACATGGAATTTAATAACTTCGCTTTACACTGTTGCTTTCAATTTTGATATGTTGTATTTTAAGCTCATATCCGCGTAACATTTGTCAAGTACATATAGTTATCAAAATTAACATTTTTTGTCCACCCAGTGCTAAGCTTGTTCTGGATTTGTAGAGCATATTATACTTAAGAAGGATGATTTCATTAGATGGCATTGGCAGATATATATTTTCGTCAATATCCAACCTGCCATATAAACTGGTTCTGGTCTTTGTTGTGGTACTGCTAAAAGGGTTAGGTTTGTCTGTAAATTACAATGGCCTTCTTTGTAAGAATGAGCTAAAGGTTTGAACTGGTAATGGGGTCATACTCATGCTCTGTCCATTCACAGCATGTATGAACATCATGAACCTACATCACTTAGGGTTTTCCTCCCGCATAAAGCATTGTTGTCAAACTATTAATCAAATGATGTTTTGTTGTGTTTGCTGTTTGAGTTTCTTAGTACAACACTCCTGAGACGTGCAAAACAAATATTGGTAATAATGACATATGTTTGTCTACTTACACACGGCGTGTAACTAGCGTCGGTAACATCAATCTGCAAAGTTTTCTATCTGTATACATTTATATTTAGCATGCAAATAGGCGGCTTAATCTATGTTAACCCCTGGTTCATTTCCGTCATTATACATAGTTTTGTTGATGTTTTCTTGTAGCGAAAAGAGAGGTACTGGGCAACATGCATTTACATTACCTTTTTTTCAACAAATCACGAATAGAGAAGTCTTTGTGCGTACACACGGTCTGACACTTACGTACGCAAGACATGGCAGTGCCACAAAACACCCCTTTCTATTTGTATACGCTTTGACGTACGGTAACGTACACAAGTAAATATATTAACGCAAATAAGTAACTTCATGCATGTTATGCACATTCTCCTTTCCTCGTTATACATCGTATATGTTTATCATTTCTTGCAGGGAAAAGAGGAAGCAATGTCTCAGTAGCATGTGTTCAAAACGAAACCGACACGTGTTCCACCGAATACGAACTTGAAACACTCAGGTGTAATAATGCTTTTGAAATCTATAAGATTGAGACTAATGTCAAGAGGAGTGTCGTCTGCTTGGGTGAGATCATGTTATAATATGAGAATTATGACAGTAAGTGGTTTCATGAATGTCTAGTATAACATTGAGATAATAATACTCATCGGTTGTCCGATACCTAACTGGGTTTGTGTTGTAGGATGCCGAGGTTTGCTTTATTGAGTCTTCGACCAAATGATGTTTTCACGCATGATTCACATCAAACACTATCTAATGCTGTGTTAAAATAATCTCACTGCCTTATGGAAGAAGTGTTTTCACAAAGATCTGTGCATTTTCTTAACAATTTAAATATTTATTTGTCTTAATTTCCAACAGCGTTGCACATTATCGATTGTTGTGCGGTCAAATCCTTTGGCCATCGATCTTCGACACACATTACAGACATACAGCTGTAATATAGCTAAACACATTTGAAACTGACGTAAACGAAAGTAGTGCACAGACCACTCAATATTTTTTCAAACAAATCAGATAAGGGCGAGAATTTGTGGAAACGAGTGCATTCTTACTGATTCATCAGGTGACGTATAATATACTCCATCATGTCGTGTTGACATGCATAAATTCTCGGTATTATGTATACACATCTAAATGTCATTCAAAGACTTTAAAAGCGATTAAGCTCGCGATCAGTACCTCATAAGATCGATGGGATCTGAATTGAAGGGGCTAATTGGCTTCGAAGAGTAGTCACAGGTTTATAGTGTTTGCTAAATATTAATCTTCACAATGTTTTCTCATATTTCTCAGCGCCCAACTACTGTCTGAGCGAGCCATGTGCAAACGGAGGAACATGTGTTGCAGGCCGTGACGGTTTCACATGCACGTGTCAGAATGGATATACAGGCCGTACCTGTGAAGGTGGTGAGTACTTTCAATTCATAACGAAATTTGTGATATTTTGTTCATCCCAGTTCCATCAAATCTAAAGTGAGCTGGTTTATTGTTGACGGTCCTAAGACAAGGTAGTCGTGTTACACCCCTGTCCTAAATAACACACATAAGACCATTTCGATAATGCTAAAAAAGCTCCATCAAAGCATGAATGCATTCTACGAGACTTAGCTAAGGCACTGTGTCCTGAAATCTTGGCAGAAAAATGAATGCTATATTTTACCTCAAAAGTTGTGAAATACAGACACCAAAGGCTAGAACAGGTGGAATATTGTTCGACATAAAGTAAAAGTAGGCCATTGGAAAGTTTCAATGCATGCATCTTGTGATACAGTCGTGGGGGTATGTTTTGTTTCCCTTAATCATTGCTTTGTGAGTGAGTGAGTTAATATTTATCGTCACATCGGCAATATTTCAGTCATATCGTGACCAGAACAATAAATGATTATATCATATGTCAATTTAATTAGAAATTAAAACCTTGCATGGACCCTAGCTGGATGCTTTGAAATATGAAAGTGATTAGGTAGTTTATTGCTCTCCTTTGTAGCTAGTTTTAATCCCCATTCCACAAGGTGACTCTAACGCTTCATAGATCATTCACCTGTAATCTTTGCCTAACGCCCAGGCTACATGTGAATGCATTTCGTTATTTGATCTTTTATTAAGCAAACGTGTAATTGCCTATTTTGTAACATGATAATGTTTTTGTGTATGAGTTCCTTCCTGAATTATCGGACCCTATTTATAATTCGATCATGGGGGTCACTGTGTTTAGTATTAAACTATAATAGTATTTCAGAAGCATTCATTGACACAATAGACGGGTCATTATTCAATGATGATTTTGATGTCCCATGTCGTGGTAAAAATATGCATACCATCGAAAGACAAATAAAGATGTGTTTAAATAAACTTCATAAATAAATCAAGATTGTAAAGGAATCCAAGTTTTGATGACCAATTTGCGACCAGCATTGGATCTTTTTACTACTCATCAAAATGCCGGAAGGCCTTAGATCTATAAAAAAAATCATCTGAAATTCAAAGGGGGGCGAGATCAAGTACATACATACAAGGATGAAACTGTGAAATATCGATCGAAGACATGCTTGCCCATGTGAAAATTGAGTGAGTGAGTTTAAAATTTAAAGTCACTTTGGCAATATTTCAGCCATACCGTGACTAAAATAGTAAATACTTTAGAATTTTATATTCTAAAATCTGTTGCCAAAGGACAGTAAAACAACTGGTATATCACAGTTAGAAATATAAAACTAGCAGGTAACTTATAGATCGCCAGCAACTGAATATTGCCGATGTGACGTTAAATATTAACTCACTCACTCACTGTAAGTCCCCACAGTCCCTAGTACAGTGACCAGCCTTCAGTCGCTGGTGATCTATAGCCCGTTATATTGTATTGTTGTCTATAGTGATATCTGTTATGATAGCATGCTAGTTTTAAGTTAACCTCTGTTATAAACTAGTAGTTTTACTGTCCATCGACGACAGGTTTTTCCGTTCTACATTTATTGATTTTAACATATAAATTGTTCTCGTCATGATATGCTGAAGTAGTCTCGATGTGAAGCTAAATATTAACTCACTCACTCGGAATTATCGGTTTGCCTTGATACAATAAAATTTTATTATTCTTCTAAAGAATCTTAATGTATGCATATACATGTACACTTGTAGATCCATGTACTATTTCCAATCCAATACCTGAAATTGAGAAAAGAGGACCAGCAAACATAAATGAAGGACAAGTACGAGATTCCTCTTTGACGCATGGATGGTACGACTCGTTTAACGACACACAGATACTCATGAGGTCTGTTCTTGCTCCAGCATGTGGGAGCTCTTATCCCTTTTGGGTCAAAGGTGAGCAGTTCTTATTCTGACGCGAGCGTGTCACATTTCACAAACAGCCAGATCATAATTTTCCTGACGTGGACTCGATATAGCCTTGTGGTTTTGGTGTATCGAAGCATTGATCCATTCACAGTTTTGAACAAGAACTGTTTACCCGTCTAACCCGTGAAGATCCGGGTTAGAATTGATCTTCAGTAACCCATGCTTGTCGTAAGAGACGACTAACGGGATCGGATGGTCAGGCTCCCTGGCTTGGTTGACACATGTCATCGCTTCCCATTTGCGCAGATCGATGCTAATGCTGCTGTTGATCACTGGATTGTCTGGTCTAGACTCGATTATTTACGGACTGCCGCCATATAGCTGGAATATAGCTGAACGCGACGTAAAATTCACTATACCCGTCTATTGCCTGCTTCAGGTCAACTTATTTAATGCCGATTGCTTTGTAAAGCAATACAACGAGCGATCGTTTACTTTCATCCATTAAAATTGGCTAATGTTCTTCATCCGCATGTATGCCAAACACGATCATACCAAGTTTATGAATAAAAGACATCGGGCCCACAATTTCGCATCAAACAACTTTCACATTGGTTCACCTCACTATCACGTGTATTGTTAAACGATCTAGTGACACTAACGAATCCAGTTTCGGTGTCTTTCTTGTCAACGCTGATTCGAAATGGCTGGAATGTGTATGTTTCCATCGAAATTAAGCACAATCTGATTCTTTAATATAACTGCAGAGTGAGTGAGTGAGGGAGCGAGCAAGTATTTAACGTCACATCGGCAATGTCTCAGCGATATCGTGACCGTGACGAAAACAAAACATTTTGAAGAGTAAAACCTGTCGAAGATGGACAGTGAGTGAGTGAGTTAATATTTATCGTCACATCGGCAATATTTCAGCCATATCGTGACGAGAACATTTTATAATTATAATAAAGATGAATAAAGTTAGAAATTAAAAAACCTGTTGACGAAGAACAGTAAAACTACTAGTCTATCACAGATATCCATATAAAACTAGCAATTAAATCTAAAATATTGGAACTAGAAATGACAATACAATATAAAAACAGGCTGTAGATTGCTAACGACTGAAGGTAGATCACCATACTAGGGACCATGGGGACTTACAGTACATTTGCTTCCTGCAGTGTCACAGATATGATTATAAAACTAGCATGTAAAACTAAAAGATTTTAATTAACGAAGACAATACAATTAAAAACACGGGCTATAGATCGCCAACACCTGAAGGTAAAGGTGAAGAAAGCTGGCAAAGACGTAAAAGGGAAACCATACAGTATCAGTAACGATCTTCCGCGAAAATTCCGAAATGCACGACAAAAACTGGTCAGTGAGGTCAAGCACTACCGTCGCCAGGGTGAGTGAGTGAGTGAGTCAATATCTAACGTCACATCAGCAATGTTTCAGTCATATCGTGACGAGAACAAAGTTTATAAAGAATGTGTATATTTTATAAAACCTGTCGTCAAAGGACAGTAAAACAACTAGAGTATCACTGGTCGAATTAAAACTAGCATGTGAAGTTAAAACTAATAGCATTATTTCGACAATACATAATATAAAAAATATAGATAGTCAACAACAGAAGGTAGATCACCATACTAGGGACCACGGGGACTTACAGTACTTTTGCTACCTGCATGGACCCTAGCTGGATTTACACCATCCCTTCAGCCGCTGGTGATTGTAGGAAAATTTAGCCGAAATATAAAATAACAAAAATACTACGTTTAACAAGATGACAAAGTCATCAATATTCCCCGCAATTGCAAATTATTCTTCTCAAATATGTCTTCGAGTTATGATTATGTCAAATGTTTTGGTGTGTATATAGCTAAGCGGAAGGAGAGTACTGAAAGGTTTCAAAGTTCTGCTCCAGAAAGGAGCACTACCACCAAATTCAGTTGAAGCCAACATTGTTGCCATGGAAACACCAAAAAAACACATTTTAATCAGCAATCTAAAACTACCAAAAGGCACCAGTTCACCACGACTTTCTTTAATATAACTGCAGTGTATGTGTTATACAATAACGGATTAGGTATAAAAACATCGGTCAATGTTTTCTTCCATCATGTAGTGAGTGAGTGAGTTAATATGTATCGTCACATCGGCAATATTTAAGCCATATTGTGACGAGAACAGTTTATAATCATATGAAAGATCAATAAAAGTAGAAAATAAAAACCTGTTGACGAAGAACAGTAAAACTACTAGTATATGGCATATATCCATATCCATAAAACTAGTAATTAAGTAGTAATCGGGGCGGTGGGGTAGCCTAGTGGTCAAAGCGTTGGCTCGTCACGCCGAAGACCCGGGTTCGAATCCCCACATGGGTACATTGTGTGAAGCCCATTTGTGGTGTCCCCCGCCGTGATGTTGCTGGAATATTGCTAAAAGCGGCGTAAATCCAAACTTAGTCAGTAAGTAATTAAATCTAAAATAGTGGAGCTATAAATGACAATTCAATATAAAAACAGGCTATAGATTCCCAACGACTGAAGGTAGATCACCATACTAGGGACCATGGGGACTTACAGTACATTTTGTTCCTGCATGGACCCTAGCTGGATTTCCACCATCCCTTCAGCCGTCAGCAATTAAGCAAATCTAGCCATATATTAATAGACACGTATTCTACGATTAAAAAAAGTGGAAAGGTTTAATTTACTTTGCATGTCTCGGGACTCGTACCCTCTCAGGACAATAATTGTACAGTACTTTAACCCCCATTGAGGATACAGCCACTAACAATCGGAGCTACTAATTTAAACTTCCAAACGTAAAATATTTATCTATTTCCAACTCATTCAACAAATCTGATTCTTTTGAAAATGCAATAATTCAATGAGATCTTATATTATTGAAAAGATCCTGCATAGTTCGTGATTTGAAAAAGTTCATCATGTAGTGTACATCTGAAACGCATTCCTTCCAGAATCAGTAACATACAAATTTCTAATCTTGTCATTCATGCCTTTACTTCGATAGTGACCTAAAAATATTATTTGGATCTTAATGATCTTAACGTCCCCACGTTGTGTATTGCAGAGGTTAAAGGGGACCTTGCAGTTCTATGTGTGGCTACGCGTAAAAATGACTGTTATGCAGCATACAGAAACATACCGGTCCAGAACTGCAGCGACGGTAGACAAGTGCTCAAGTTACCACGTCTCCATGGTCCATTTTCGTACTGCTATGGTAAGCATACATGTGCTCTAAAGGGTGTGAAGTTTGCAGCGTCATTGCTTAATTGCCCAGGAAGCGTAGTGAATTTCTTCTAAGAAGGACTCCTTGCCTTGCCTTTACGTCAAAACAAGTACAAGGCTTGTTTATAATGTCATCACCTTCAGAGCATATGTCACCCAGCCCTGGGTGTCTACATGTGCATAAACCTTTTACATGACAATGTCACGATAATGTTCAACCAAAACAACAAACTCCTGTGAAACCTCTCATGTGATCTTTCCTCAAATACCATTCCTGTCTGCTGATTACATGTGGAGATTAAGTGAAATCGGGTTTCACGTTCACGTATCACGGGGCCTTCCAGATTATTCCACTGATATGGCGATATGCATGTGTGTGTCGCTTCTTATACTAATGCGGACTTCAGAAATTTGCTTAAGTGATGCCGATACAATGCGGCAGTTCAACACTACAAACCCATGAGGTGTATTCGCTCCAAGCATACCTGTCTTTCATTAATTCCTTAATTCCGAGCACCCTTGAACGTCGTTTGGTATTTCTTGACCAGGGATCTAACCACAGACTACCCTGTCACCTGCACCACGGAACAATCCTATTTCCCTAAATGACAACTCCTGATTGTTGATCATTTGCAATGTCAATGAATCGAGATGTTTAACACCCGACGGAGATCAATGCAGAAACAGAATCTAGTTAGCTACATCTCAACCATATCTATTATATATGAATTTAATGCTTTATAAACAAAACATATATATATCATAGGTGAGCCACTGCCTGCTAAATGATTTAAATAGTATCTTACTTCTATAAATAATGTTTTTCCCGCCCAAGATGGTTCCTGCTGTATCACGAGAGTTAGCCGTCTTACAGTTACTTCACGAAGGAGTTAGTTGTGTGAGCAACATTACACGCCGCCGTGGTCTTCAGGGCTTACATTGAAGTTCCGGTGCAATTACAATTCAATTCAATTCTTTTATTCTCAAGATAGTACAACAAGGTGAAGGTTAATTTTGGTTATATTCGGTGACGTTTCTTTAGTGTTGAGTTGATGATAGATATAAACCTGGAAAGCTTTTTAAAGACAATTTTTTAGACGTAAATATTGATTTAAAAGTTACGAATTTATGGGGAATATAAAGGTCTCGTTCGACAGCAAATGCCTTACATTAAGTAGTAACGCGCTGAACATCTGTTACAACCCACGGAGAATCCACTTGGTTCTTTGTTGGTTTGGAAATTTCATTAAATGTACCTTTCTATTCCAGATGTTGACGCATGTATCAACAATCCCTGCTTAAATAACGGGACTTGTGTGGCAAACAAGGGCGAGTTCACCTGCACCTGTCCACCGGGCTTCAAAGGAATTGAATGTGAAAGAGGTAGAACTATTTGGAAACAGTTTTCAAAAGTTATTGTTCCAACTGATTTTATATTGCCTGAGGAAGAATCAATGGCTTTTGTTTTCCTTTTCTAAATTAACAATAAATATTCTAGTGGTATCGTAACAGAGAGATGTTTCAATGAGCAATCCAAGTTTTGTTATGATTTACTGGTTTGTTAACTGCATTATTGTGCTGATTTCTCCAAAGACTATTAGGTACATATAAATAAGGGTAGGATATTGCAATATTCGACAGCATGTTATCGCTCAGCCAGTCAATCTTTAAGGGCACATCTTTTTCTACAAGATTTTGGTCTATAATACATATATCGGGGCACATGCACTCACTTTAGCTTCCTCTTGATACAATTAAAGATTTATTATCACCTACGACCTGCCTGAAATCGATAATTGAAACTTCGAGGCGAACAGCGTCCAAACAGATAACACTTGCCATACATGGAATGTAAACGATTACTCTGTACATCGACAAGTGCCAAGCGTGGTGTTGTCGGTGGTTTCCAAACTGGCCTCAATAACAAGTTGCGTTATAGAATATACATAAAGAGCGTTCAAAGGGGCATAACTTTATGGGGTCTGCTTGAAATAAAGTTCGGTCGGCTGAGGGCGCGAGAGTCGATTTCATGGAACGTTACAATCATTCATTTCAACTTTTTAATTTCATATTGCAATCTTAATACATAATTGTTTTAGGAATAGATTATAAGGTAGTTTCGCTGAGGGCTGATGGTACATATGAATGAGAGAAATATTGATTTTTAGAGAAGTGTGGTGTGATAGTGTGCCTCTAAAGTATCTAGCGGGAAAAAGATCAATACCTACCATAGTGACCGTCATGTTTCAGTAAACTGGCTTTGATTACTTGTTTGTTCGGGGTGCTTTGTTCTCTTCTACATACCCCATGTGCTGTTTCAGAATGCACATCAGCGCCTTTGGATCTCCTCATCATAGACGATATGTCTACCTCTGTCAATCAAAGCGAATATGAGAAGGTGAAGTCCCTTGTGCTGACTACCATAAGTGATATAAGCATTTCTCCAACTGCTACTAACGTAGCTTTCATGGTTTTCTCGGGAAGAGCCGAAGTCGTATTCTACTTGAATACTTACAGTGAAAACAAGACAAGTGTCATTGAAGCCATTGGTTCTCAAGCACACACAGGTGGGGGCACATTTCTCGGGGATGCTATCAAACTTGCAACATCTGACGTCTTCACAGAAACCAATGGCGATCGCCCTGACGCCGAAAACGTGGTACTTCTTTTCACTGACGGGGAAAGCAGCTCTGATCAAGTTGTGAGACGTAGCATAGATGAGTTGAAAGCTGAGGCTGAAGTGTTTGTGGTGACTGTGACCGCAAAAGTGGACACCATCACCGTCGACTTCGTAGCTTCTTCACCAGCTCTGAAACACGTGTTCCACATTGATGCTCCCGAAACGGCGAACATCGTTAGGAACGTCACCACTAGCGAGATATGCACATCCATACCTCCTGTTGCAAATGCCGAATTCAATTAAATTTGTTGCATAACATATGTTGAGCAACGTTATCAATGTCAAATAGTTCTGTCATTTTTATATGGGTATTTAACAAATCTTTGCAAGTTGTAAAATGAATTTTAAAAGAACGACATATTGAAAAAACCCTTCTCAGCTCCTAGTTACACACGTACATATTTCCAAAACAACTGGGCATTGCAATGGCGGCTATCCCTTTGTAATGCATTCACGATGTCACAGAGTTGGCATTACAGCACTATGAATGTCGATGATAGTTTACTACAACACAAAGAACAGAGAGCTGGTCCAGAGAGGGTGGGGACTACATGTCATAAAGAAATTACTACCATTAGTCTCTCATGTGGTGATTTACTATTAAAACAAATAGCACGACTATCATATACAACATGCATCGCAGATTCTTCTTCTTCATCTGGCATGCATTTGATCACTGAAAACACTTCTTCTACGATCATCGTATAACTTCTTTTATCTTTTACAATACAGAAAATCAACAGCACTCTATGGTCATGTAACTCAGTTAATATCATTTATTTTCTTACCTAACTGTGATCTCATTGGATAATACCGTTTTTACAAACATCCGCGTGGTATAACTGGAAAACATGTGTACGCCACCCTGACAATGGCGTATTTGACCCTGGGGCCATGGCGTGACGACTGAACGATTTGGCCACTTGGTGCTTTCAATCATTCACAGAAATCTACACAAACTTTATACGTTTAGCCCTTTGAAAATATAACTTTGCAATCCCTGGTCTATTGTTTTGATTGCATATTAGATAAATGTGAAAACAACTTTAAAAATTTCTGACACGAAAGTGTGGTCTCCTTCTTTTCTTCAAAAGTATTGCTTGGTTGAGTCCATGCCATTTCATGTCACACAATATGCAACAATGACAATGTGCAATTTGCAACATGTTGAACTGAAAAAAATTCCCAAACAGAAATGCTTTCAGTGATGCTAGTATTGTCCCAAAACCGATCCTCTAAAATATCGACCAGTTTTACGTTAACGATTGGTTTGGTACTTTTAAAAACCAACACCGACTTGCACCGTAAAAGACGCAAGTATCGTTGATCCTTTGGTGCGTTTAGAATCGTTTGTGCAAATGCCATAATTAATTAACAACATGCAGATTCTAGCATGCCCGATTCAGAAACGGCAATATACGGAAAGACGGGATTTTGAAAGTTTTACATGACTTATAGATAGAGAGGCCATTTGCACCAATCATGTATATTTTTAAGGACGGATACGCCGTAAGAACTTTGAGTATTCCGAGGTTCAAGACAACCGCAAAATGGGGACGGAATAAGCAGCCAATATTGACACAACAACGTATACTGTATACGTGCATATAATGGATATTTCCTCTGCCGGTGTACATTACAATTGATGTACACGTAAATATGCATATTATCGATTGATGAGGGTCAGACTTTGATAGGTGTGTTCATAGGTGACCGTGAACATGCCCCAAATCGTCGGCAACAAATCCGCTTATACCAGGATGAATAATGTAAGGAGGTCCCCAGAAGCATATTAGTCCCAAAATGAGATGTGTGTTTGAAAGTCATTAGATGATATCGGGTAGCGGTTGTCCAAAAAGTATGACATTATATTTGTTGGCGATACGTTGTTCAGCTCGGACAGGTGTCCCCTGCCGTGATATTGCTACAATCGGCGTAAAACTAAAGTCTCTTACTCACTCAGCCAGAGGACTTTTATGAAATAAAAAATATAGCTTGAGAGCTGATGAAAATACAATTTTATACGGCGATTTCTCGCAATATGCAAAATTCGTGTTTAATATTTTCTTCCAATCCTGATGTATGGTGTTTAAGTTTGGGGATTATCTGTTAGTTAAGAAATTGAATCAGTCCATGTTCTGGCATGTAAACTTGTCTTGGGTGTAAAAGCAGGAACATCTAATGAAGTTGCGCGAGAGGGATGTGGCAGATACCCTCTCTATATCACAGCCTATATATCAGGTATTGGGTAAAACTTATCAGTAAGCCAGATCACCGCTATCGTAAAAGGAGTCACGACATGTTTTTGCAATGGACGTTGAATGGGTTGACAATAAGATCCTTACTTTATAATCATGGTTTTGGCTATATTTGGGAAAGAAACCAAGTAGACCGTGTTCCCTCTATTATTGCTGAGTTTTCCCACTGGTTAAAATGCACGACAATATCGTTAATAGCTACAAATATACTGAACATCATTGAAAACGCACCACTTATAAAAATTCAGATTATCAAAAGCACATGTAAGGAATTGATATTTTTTAGTAGATTATAACAGATGGACGACTGACAAAAAATACAACACAGAAAAGACGCTCATGCATTGAAATGTTCCACAGTCAGAAAGGATCAATTACACGTGGGTCAAATATTGCGTGTGACCGCCATTTGCATTGACATGCAGTTCAACGTCTCCGCAATGAGTCAGTTAGCGTTCGAATAGAGTTCTTGAGGATGGCATTTCACTTCTGCAGTAGTGCAGCCTCAAGTTCCCGGATGTTTCACATCTGTTGTCGCCGCGAAAGACTTTGATTAATTTTGTCCCACAAGTGCTCCATGGGGGATACATCTTGCGACTGTGCTGGCCAATGAATAACCTGGATGTGTTGCTGGGCCAGATACAGCATGGAAAGTCTTGTTGTGTGTGCCCGTGTGTTGTCCTGTTGAAAAGTATGGACATCTTGGTGGTGATTGAAGACAGATACGATCTGATTCTGAAGAATCTGCTCACGGTAATAAAGGCATTAACTCTCCCTTGACAGACATGAAGGCAGTCCTTCGATAATTTATTCCACCCTAGACCATGATACTCCCACCACCCAAAGGTCTGTCTGAACCACACACTCATCAGCATGATGTTCACCACGTCTACGCCAAACACGTAATCGACCGTCAGCATTACGTAGATGAAGACACGTCAGTGACTACCACACCGTGCCCATGTTGTAAGCTTTACTGAAAATACCTGCTAACCCATTGTATACGCTCGTTACGGTGTCTGTCAGTCAGAGTTGGTCCGACGTAAGGACGTCGAGCATGGAGCCCTGTAGCGCGTGGAGTCAGCGCTGATGACCCCAACGTCAACCTTGAACTAGTGCAGCATTCCTGGCAGTCGGCAGTGTTCAATCACTAATAAGGACAAGGTCAATATGGCCATCCTGATGCAGCATCGTAACACGCTGTTGCCAAGGTCATTGAAGGTCACGGGTGCTGCCTGTCTACTGATGTCTATGAAGCCTAACGATGGTGGAGTGGCCAAATCCAAGTTGTCGAACAATATCCCTGCTGCTGGTGCCAACCTGAATCATGCCTAGTGCACGGTCTCTTTCGCGAGGTGTTAACCTCGGCATCTCTGTCCTCGTTTCTCAATCGTTAGTGAAGCAATAAGAGTCGGTACTCGTACACCTGCTTTTAATGGCACAGTCAGTATGATTTCAGAATGAAATTCGCGCTTTTTTCATGGCGTGGCTGCATGTTGATGCATTTTGGAATTAAGAGTCATACTGTGGGCAGGAATTTGTTTCTAAAGCATTTTCTCAGCTGGACATGCCCTTCGACTTTATGTTAGTTAAAAAAACAGGGAGAACCCTGTACCATCTCCGAGGTCAGCTTGCGTATTTGAGACCATTTCCTGGGTTCAATTCTGAGTTTGGGAAGGAATGTCTTTGCTCGGGTAAAGTTGGAGATTTGTCAAAAATATGCAATCAAAGCCTTAAATGAGTTAACAGTTATACGTTTATGCGAAGGAAAATTCAAAACTTACGGGTTTTTTTGCTGCTTAGTTAATGTTAAATGTGGAAGCAGTTCGTCACTTGCCATAAAATTTGTAGGATGAAACCTCGTAAGAAACTAATGAACAAATTTACAATATGAACGCCACAAACCGTATTTTGTATTTTATTAAAACGTACGAGAATGACTGAGTGAGAAATAATTTAAAGTCATGCCGGGAATATTTCAGTCACATTTTTAATGTAATAATATTTGTATTGATAATGCATAAATCAGAGTTTCTACCAGCTGTCGGGAAATGACAGTAACATAACCATATCATCACAGATATACATAATTTATTATTGGTATCTATCCTTGAAATGTGGCCAGTCGTAACGCTGTCAAATAAGGTATAACTTCAATGTCCACTTCATGCTAAACATGTTACATATATTTTCAACACTTTATACAATTTTAAGAGTAATACTTCAATTTCCACAACATGTTTAAACTGTTGCATGCTCATGGAAACAAACAAGGGAACACCTGAAAGTACAGGCGCCCCAATATTCCCTTCCAGAATTTCACCCACAGTGCAATACAAAGCTGGTGAAGAAGCCTGGAAAAGAAAACAATAAGTTTTGATTTCTGGCTTCATATTAAAACATGTTACATGCAACGTTCTCCATATATTGTCGAAAGACCAAACATACAAATATAAGCAGTAATTTCATGTTTGACATGTTGTATATACAACATTCTCCATATATTGTCGAGAGTATACATGTCATAACAGAGATATGTTACCTAATTATATTAATTGTATCAATAACACGATCTATAAATATCCTTAACTCAATAAATAAATTTAGGTTCTCTTAATAGATTATGGAATGATGACCAGAACGCATAAAACTTGTCAGGTGTACATGATGAAAAGGCACTATATTTTGTTGCTCCATAATATCTTGTTTATCTCCCTTTGTACATGCTTGGAATTTGAAATTGCTGCTTTTACTTTTTAGGAATATATGATTTGTTAAACAATAATACATATGGCATAACATGAATTATTATTTCTTTCTTTAAATCCAAGCAGGATATTTTCTGAATTAATTTCAATGTTACCTTCTACTACAGTTTTAAGCCATCTAGTTAAATCATTCCATATTTCTTTTACATATTTACATTCACTGAGAAGATGTACAATTGTTTCAGGTTCCTTTGAACAGAATGTGCACAAAGCATTTAATTTAATGCCAATTCTATGTAAAAAGGTATTCGTGGGTATGTAGTGTTTTAATCTGTAGCTATTTTAAGTTACTACTTCTGGTACAGCTGTTTCCCGTAAATAAAGTTATTGGATGCTGTTTAACCCCATACTCAAATATATTAAAGCTGTGTTGAGGCGATCTGTAAATAATCGATAATAATCCCATAATTTGGATACGATTACCAAGTCTGCGATCTTGACCTGCCGATCCTGTAAGTTGCTTCTTCAGGGGAACTATCTTATACAGCTTCACACAGTGAAAACATGCGTTATGTGGTTCCAAACTGTAACAGACCTTTGGTCTCAATGAATCTATTGCTAACACCGTGCATGTGTAGGGCCACATTTATGCTACAGGTTTATTCGAAACCTTAATCCTGTGTTGTATATTGGTCACGTCAGTTGAAGAACATCGTAGACGATGTATATGTCACTGTCAATATCAGTAAAACATTTTTCACACATATGTCTCCCTCCTGACCAATTACATTACCTTATGGTCATATATCTGCAACCATATATTGAGCACACTGTAAGTCCCAATGGTCCCTAGTATGGTGATCTACCTCCAGTTGTTGGAGATCTATAGCCCATGTTTACATTGTATTGTCAAAACATAATTTTCTACTTTTACAAATATATGCTAACTAGTTTTAACTCAATCTAGTGGTCTTACTGTCCTTCGTTGACAGGGTTTTATATATTTTATGTATGTATTATGAATTTAGAACTAGTTTTAGTCAAGAAATGGCTGAAATATTGCCGATGTGACTTTAAATCTTAACTCACTCATATATTGAGTAAACATAATGCTGCGTGTCATAATTCAATATCACACACACGTACATGAATGTCACAGTTTGTAACGTAATGGTTCGAAAGTTAACACTATCCGTTAAATGGATATCAGGCCGCCCATGAAGTCGACGTGAAGGCAACAAACACCCAAAATATGTGATAGAATTAACAGGGGGGATACTTAAAGTAAGTTGTGTACAAATCAATACGAATCACTGCAAATAAATTCAAACGACAGCATAAATGGAGTGGTAGTACAAATTCAGTAGGGATCGAGTGAGTGAGTTAATATTTATCGTCACATCGACAATGTCAGCCATATCGTTACGAGAACAATTAATTATCAGTAAAGATCAATAATATAAGAAGCTATAAAACTGTTAACGATGAACAGTAAAACTACTAGTGTATCACATATAGAGATATAGAACTAGCATGTAACTAAACATTTATACTATAATGCAAGACAATACAATATAAAAACGTGCTATAAATGAACAGCAACTGAAGGTGGATCACCATACCATGGACCACGGGGACTTACAGTGCCTTTGCTACCTGCATGGACCCTAGTTGGATTTACACCATCCCTTCAGCCACTGGCGATTGTAGGAAATTCCATAGAGGTATAAATACTCAATATCATTTTCAGTTATCATAACATGCAAAATGATAACAAAAACAACGCTTCTCGAGGCTCCAAGGTATCCAAGAGGATATCTCTATAATAATGCATGACTGATTTAAATTTAAATAATTCCATTTTCTAGTACAAGGATTTTCTCAGCTGCACATTAATATCAGTGTATATTGTAACTAACACAACCATCAGAAACATGCATGTTTACATCCATAAGAGTTATACGTGATGCTAAGTTAATCTTTAGATATTTGTATTGCAACAGTCCAAGGGCACAGAACAGCCAACACCTATGACATATTGCTGGAGCTGGGATCTGAATGATACATACGTGTAGGCAGCTTGCATCAATTTCATATGACAGTATGGAACTGGTCTATAAGTTGTAAACACAGCCTTGTGGTCAGTAACACTCGATACTTGTCAATGCTTTTGTCACGTGATGGCCGGTTGAGTTAAAGCTGGTGTGACAACTCAATGTGAGTCTCAGTAGCAATCGATCATATTAATTTGAGAAGTACGTTGAAGACGAAAATATTACTTACTTTCGTCGTGCAATGACCTCATCATTCTTGATCTATTGATTGAAAAGCGCACACTGTATGCACATCCGATGCAAGCAATCTCTCTGACCTGCTAACCTGTCGCAAACGATACTTCCTGATTCATATTCTCATACCTATCAGAGACCTTTTGTCCTATCAGATAAAGAGTAAATTGAGAATATTCCGAGTCTTGGACAGTCAAATTACATTTGATTGAAGACCGTGGGAAATACTGTAACAGATCGCCGTTTACATTAATAGTCAAGTCGGAGTTTGAATGGCATATATATGATGACCACAACGATTATATTTATGACCTGCTAATGGTTTACAAAACAGGAATGACGATCGTTGAGATTTTGAAATGCATTAAAATAGCCATACTTTTTCTCAGCTATAAATGGCGTTATGAAAGTTTATATTTTTTTCACTTTATGTTTTGTTTCATGTATGATGTATCATTGTATTGTCATTTCCACGATATATTTATATATTGGTAAGAAAAAATCAATTATTGTGTCGATCGCTAACTGTCAAGCGTGCAGGCAGGTTCGTTTGGGAAAATTAAAAGCAGTATCAACTCACGTTTGTCTAAAAGTCCTTGAATAATATGAAGTTTATCTAGATTATAGCCATTCGCAGGTCTGCCTCTGCCATCTCATTGGGACTCCTTTCAGTTAAAACCGACGACCTATTTCGATCCAACCAATACAGGTAGTCTGTATTCACCTAAACGTTTGATGTGCACAATTTAATTTGTCTATACTATAAAGTTTACTCCAAATATACATAAATCTGTTCCACTTTCCTCAGTAGGTATTCCACATTGAGTGCGATACCTCGAACGTATTGTAACGCTTTTGTGCATTCTGTGTGGACGAAATGAACAGGGAGGTAAATATGCCTTAGAAACATCTACATAAAAAAATCAGTAGGTTTACCTCCTACGAGTGTATAGTGAGTTACAATTTTACATCGCATTGCCATTATTACAGCCATATAGCGATGAGTGAATGAGTGAGTGAGATGTCAATTTTGAAATAAAAAATCTAGAACGTAAAAACCTGTCATGGAAGGACAGTATCACAGCTCTTAATTTAAAAACTAGGATGTAAAACTAAAACATTTTAATCCAAGAAGACAATACAATATAAAACTCAGGCTATAGATAGCCAACAACCAAAGGTAGACCACCATACTAGGGACCATGGGGACTTACAGTGCCTGTGCTACCTGCATGGACCCTAGTTGGATTTACATCATCCCCTCAGCCGCTGGCGATTGTAGGAATAGTTTAGCCGAAAATTTAAAAGAACAAAAATACTACGTTTTAAAATCTGGTATGCTTAAATTTAACTTTGAAAGTTTTGTGACTTACCTACCATCTCACGAGGACAATAAATTTAGAATACTTCAACCCCCGTTGAGGGTACAGCCACTAACACACTCAGTAACTAGTTACTAATCTAAGCTACTACTAATAAAATATTCATCTGTTCTAAACTACTACTAATAAAATATTCATCTGTTTACTAACCATGTATCAAATATTATCTAGTAATTCTATTTCTTTAAACAATTTAATGACTTAATGGTAATTAACATTAAAAAGATCCTTCACTGTTTTGGCATTAAAATATTTATCCCTTGTGATGGAAAAATCTATACAGTCTAGCAGGACATTCGTGAACATGATTCTTTCATCACAAGAGATGCAAAACGGAGGATCCTCACGTTTTAACAGGTACTCATGGGTAAATATAGTATGGCCAATGCGACATCGTCGCAAAATGAGCTCTTCAAATCTGGACTGACAACCTAAGTAGGTGTAACCTATATAGGGTTTTATTGCATGTAATTTATTGATACCTACCTGGGTGTCCCACTTCTTCTGCATCAGATCACGGATGTAATTTCTAATGCTAGCTTTGTAATCAGAGTATGGGATTAGAAGTGGTGTCACAGATTTGTTGAGCAGTAAAATCGGCCATTGTGTTCCCAGAAATGCCAACATGACTGGGTAACCAACAAAAGACAATGTCGCATTGGCCAGTAGCAAGATAATTATGCAATTCAATAATTTCTGCGAAAAGTTTATGCCTGCAAGAAATATTTTTAATAGCCTGAAGGCAAGAAAGAGAGTATGAAAATATGAGATTGAGTGAGTGAGTTAAAATTTAACGTCACATCAGCCATATTGCAGCCATATCGTGACGAGAACAGTTTATACCAATATTCAAATCAATAAATGTATAACGTAACAACCTGTCATCGAAGGACATTAAAAATACTAGAGTATCAAGAAGTTGTGTCACAGATTTGTTGAGTGCTGCCTTAGCAGCAAGATCGGCCATGGTGTTCCTAGACATGCCAACGTGGCTGCGTAACCAGCAAAAGACGATGCCGTATTGGCCAGTAGCAAGATCATTATATGATTCAATAATTTCTATTCAAGGTGGATGTTTACCTGAAAGATGTTTCAGAGCCTGAAGGCAAGAAAGAGTATCGGAAAACGTTAATCTGTATTATTTATATTCAGGCTGTTTATAAACATATTTTAAGGCTGTTAATATTGCGTTAGCTTCTGCTGTGAAAATGGATCTGTTATCAGGTAACCTAGACGATGTTGTTTTAAAGCCAATGACACCGGCTCTGATAATATGATATACTGTTTATGTTTAGGATGTTTTTTTAAATATACTTAAAGGGGAACTGTACACGAATAAATCACATTTATTCTTATGTGAATTAAAGTTAACTGTTTTAATTAGTTAATACCAATGTTTGAAAATATACACTTATTTTTCTTACAATGTAAGTATAACCCACAAAATAAGTGCTGATATGTTACGCCAATATGAGGCCTTTGTTTGCAGAGCTAAAACAGACCAGAGTTACCGCCCTTTGATTATGACGTAATTGGTGCCACTTGATTTTAAACTGGTCTACTGTCTAGTCCCAAGATAAATTATACTGTGATTAATCACGTGAAAAATGTTAGTGAAAGTTCGAAAGAAGCATAAGAACAGACAATGTAAGCAGCAGGACAGATTGATCGTGTGTATTTTCATTCATAACCTCACCTCAGTGAAAATACCAAATGTGTATAACAATGTTGACGTCCGTATGACATCACTATCGGGAAGCGACTTTTTTCAAAATGGCGTGTTCACTGACATGAGTACGAAGTTTTCGAAGACATTTTCTTTGTTTCAAGCAACGTATATGCATAAATGTGACATGTAAGTAGTCCGAAAATTATGTCAGTCTGCTGGTTGTTATTTTCTTTTTGTTTCCATTGTGACCAAGGGAAATAGTAAGAAATTAAGAGGGGTACATCGTTGTACGTGAGTTGGCGTCAATCATGGCGTCACGCTTTTAGAAACAATAATATGTGTTGTGATGAATCTAGAAAATCACAAGAATACACCTATTTTATTTAACTATCGCTTGCTACGATTCCTTTCCATGCATGTTCTAAATCTAATGACCAGGCAACAAGTAGGCGAACGGATACACAGTGTAAAATCTGAGATTGGCTTTGTTTACATTTCAAACATGTGGTCCTTTCCCAGCGCGGCATCTGATATATTTCACTGAAACACTTCGAATTGGTGACAAAGTCCACTTGCCAGTTTATTTTTAACTGTATGTGGAATTCAGGGATTGCTATCAGGAAGATGGTGTTGAACTATACAATTTTATTGATTTTACGGGCGAAACATAACCAACATACATGTGACGTGATTTTATAAACAATCTGTAATATGGCTTTGGTGTTTGCGTATTTTCCTTAACATTCTCAGCGATTCTCGGTTCATCGACAATGCTTCAGAACGAGCAGTGGTGATTTGATCATACAACAACAAAACTACCGCTGGTCACAATGATACGTCTTTTTCTTTTAAATTGAGTTCTCCCAGTAAAATTTGACATTTGAATTAAGACATACATGTACTATAAATTACGCAAAACGCAGTAATGATACATCTCTCATAGAAAAACGAATTTCAAACAGAGTTCAAAGCTGCAAATTGCATTTATCTTCGTGATGTAATTGGGTATGGTATCGATATCAAAGTGAAGGTGGAATAGGAGGGACATATTGTACGATTTAAGTAGGAATTTTAGTAACAAACGTTGAAGGCCGGCACATTCACAGATGGCAAGCTAGATGTAGTTCAGGTTTTAATTTTTGTGAAAAATGATGCTGTTGAAAAGGCGACCGACTCAGGTTGAATGTTATACAATTTGGTTACGTGGTAACACATTTAGTACAATGTATAACAGCAACGTCATTACAGTGTAGAACTGACCACATAGCCAGCTGACGGCTAGGCCACAGTTGGATTAAAACAGTAGCCTGCGCATCGAGACACAAGAACCACACCTATACCTGCACCGCGTGAAATGGGTCTAATAAGGTCTAACGACGTCATTCGTTTATCGTTTGGGCACCAATGACGTCATTTCCAAGGGACATAAGCCATGGTGTGTTTATTGTGGACATAGAACTCTCGGTAAATGTTGAAAATATGAATTGATATAACGCAAAAAATAAATTAGTTACTTCTGATATATGTACGTGTTTGGATATAAAACTACTTGATAAACACTTTTTATGATGAAAAAGTGCAAGAGAAAAAGGTTAATTTTCGTGTACACTTGCCCTTTAAGAGCTGTTAATATGGCGTTAGCTTTTGCTGTTATTTGGTAGTCAGTCGAGAGGATGTTGTTCTGGATCCAATGACAATGGTACAAGCAACCGCGCCACCATCCTTGAACCCATCTGTAAATAAGTATTTGTATGTATTTATTTCGTTTTTAATTGATCAAAATTCTTGTCTGTATTGTAGTTTCTGATTTTCTTAATGTTGTCACTGTTAACTCAACTTGTCGCCTCACCAATTGCCAAGGAGGAGAAGAAGCAGACGGGAAGGAGCTATATTTTCTAGCTCAATGCCAGCAGCAGAAAGGAAAGGTTTCATTCACTCTTATACAAAGAAGCGGAACAAGTGAAGACTCTTGTTATACAGATCCTCATAGACGGGATTAAAGGCACAGTTATATGCAGGGTTTGACTCGTTGGAATATAGTTTAGTTATCTACTGCAAAGTTAATTTTACATGACGTTGGGTAAGAGATGGCTCATCAGCCTCAACGTAGAGGTTGTTAACAGGTGCACGTTCTAAAGGAGCCATGACAGGGTATTAATCCTTTGGTGGTGGACAGAATCTAAAAGTTGTTGGCTTTTGTTTTTACAGGCTCCACCATATACGATGGAGCCATAATAAGTTTGGAACGGACCAATGAATCGACAAAGTTGTAGGAGGGTCGCTTGATCCCGTCCCCACTTAGAATTGGAAACGACTTTCTACAAGTCAAGTGCCTTCAAGTTTTAAGGGATTTGATATGTGGCAGACACGTTAAATGTGAGTCAAAAATTAAACCCAAGAACATGGCCTCCTTAACAACTTTGATGGGAGTGCCGTTTAGAAACAGTTCAGGGTCCTTATGCGGTTTATATTTTCTACAAAAATGAATACAATTAGTTTAGGATTTAGAAAATTTAATACCTTTTTCAAGACACCGTTTATTTATTTTATTTATTTGGTGCTGCAAGTTGGAAATCCACTTGTTATTAGCGTTGTCTACATGATACCCCGTGGTTGGTGGGGAGCTTGGATGACGAACTAATATACTAACATCATGGATTACCAAACCCCCAACAACAAAATTACAAACGTCCACTGGAAAATGACGATCAGCAAAGACCCTCTATACTCATTGATTACTGGCCACGTTTTTTCGTTACCGAGACTCTTGACAAGACTCCTTTAAAATTATATCCATTTGCAATTTCAAAAGGTGTTTCTGGCATTTCAGGTGAGTTAAAAAACATCAAACGCTTGCGCTCAGGATCGCTGCTAATTGAATGTAGGATAAAACAACAGGCTACCAACCTGTTATCAACTGATATGTTTATCGTAGTCCCGGTGTTAGTTTCTGCTCACAGAACGCTCAATACTAGCAAAGGTATTGTCCGAGACCATGAGCATCTTCTAGCAGACATGACTTAGCTCGATAGTGTATCTGAGATGAAAGACCAAGGGGTATCTTACGTCAAACGTTTTACAACTCGGAGAAATAATGAGACTTGCCAAACCAATGCCTATCTGTTTTCATTTTCAGCTCCAAATCATCCAAAGTCAATCAAAGCAAGTTACTGCAATCTGAATGTTGACTTATATATTCCAAATCCTCTGCGCTGCTTTAACTGTCAAAAGTACGGACATGGTGTTAATACTTGCACATTGTCTGTTACATGTGATCAGAGTGCTGAGAATACACATGTAACAGAGGATTGTGACAGTAATTACAAAAAATGTGCAAACTCTTCCGGAAGTCAATCGTCCTCTTCTAAACAATGTCCAATTTGGAAAAGGCAATGGAAATTAATCAAATCAAATTTTCCAGGAACGTCAGTTTTGCTCAAGCAAAAAAGATTGTCCAATCTACTGAACATACTGAAACGTAGGCTTCCATCACCAAAACATCTGAAACGTCCTCAAAAGGAACAACTTCACCAATAATGACTTCGTCAAGCTCATGTCAGACTGACCTGACATGGGTGAATACAGATATTCCCCAGTCTATCTCTCCTAAACAGTCTTCTCAGACAGATACACTAGTTTCTACCGAACAGGTCGTATCTCCTACAACCAACGCTCCTTTTCAGTCTGATAGAAATGAAAAACAAAGTGCAAATTCGAAATTCAAGACAAGAACAGAAACGTCCAAATCAGATCGAACACCTAAGGGTCAGAAAATAAAATAAAATTGGAGGAAATGGATGTATCTGATCGCACCAATCCAAGGGCACATAGCTTGTCGCCCTCAAAGAAAGTGCGGGGTAGATCCCCAATCAACCCACCTAAACGATAGTCCATTCCAAAAATATAGTACAGTGGAATTGTAGAGGGTTGAGGACCAATTAAATGGGTTACAGCTATTAGTCCAAGATTTTGCACCATCAGCTTTCTGTCTGCAGGAAACTTATCTGAAGCAGACAGATATTTTTAATTTACGTCAGTTCGTTGCATATGATTCTTTTTCACCTCCGGGTGACAGGGCCACTGGAGGGTCTTCAATAATTTTTAAGCAGGATGTTATCCATAGTCCTGTAACATTCACAACTTATCTCCAAGCCGTTGCAGTGAGACTTACTCTTCACGTTACCTTTACACTATGCTCTCTGTATATTCCGCCTTCTTCAACACTCCAGCAGTCTGATCTTCAAGCTCTCTATGACCAACTTCTTAAACCTTGTATTATAATGGGTGATCTCAATGGTCATACCCCGATCTGGGGTGGTCCAAACACTAACTCAAACGGTAAAATACTGGAAGATTTTATCTCCAATAATGATTTGTGTATATACAATGACGATTCAAGCACTCATCTGCAACCTGCAACTACTCTTCTCTACATTTGTCTCTTGCAGACTCTAATCTGCTTAATGAATTTGATTGGTCAGTCCACAATGACCTCTGTGGAATGACCACTTTCCAACTATGTTATCAGAAATTAATCCATCTGACTCTCCATCGTGTACGAGACGGAATTTTCCAAGGCAGGCTGGTCCTTATTTCAAACTATTTACATCTAAACTAAGACCCGAATGTTTCAGTGATATAACTGACCCTATTCAGGTTCTTTCTGACGTTTTAAATGCAATTGCTGATGAGTGTATACCAAAGGCATGTACAACTTCACATGTTCTGAAGCCATGGTTTAATACCGATTGTAGGCAAGCCAGGAAAGCGAGGCAAAAGGCAAAGAATTATTTTCGCAATCACCCAACTGTCCACGACTTAGATAAATTTAAAATATTGAATGCGAAGGCACGTCGTACCTTCAAACAAAACAAACGGCAATCTTGGAGGAACTATGTCTCCAAAATTAATTCACGTACACCAATGTCCAAGGTATGGAACATGGTTCAAAGAATAATTGGCAAAGGTTCAAAATCTGCGGTTCACCATCTTAAAGATGGTGATCATTTAATTACTGACAAATCTCAAATTGCAAATAAAATTGGCGAAACTCTTGCCAAAAATTCTTCATCGGCAAATTATGTCCCTGAGTTTCAGGTATATCAGAAACAACAGGAAAAGACAAAACTTAATTTCGAATCAAATAACGGTGAAGATTATAATAAAGTGTTTTCATTACATGAGCTACATACTGCTCTTGAGCAAGCTCATTACACTGCTGCGGGTGATGACAATATACATCACCAGCTACTGAAACACTTACCTGAACCATGTCTGATGACACTGTTAGATATATTTGACCAAATATGGACGTCTGGAGAATTTCCTCCTTCATGGCGTAATGTCATTGTAATCCCAATACCAAAACCTGTCGAATTACAGACTTATATCTCTCACCAGCTGTGTCTGTAAAACCATGGAAAGAATGGTGAATAATAGATTAACTTGGTATCTTGAAACCAATAACCTTATATCAAATATCAAATGTGGTTTCAGGAAAATTCATAGTACCATTAATCATTTGGTACGTTTCAACTCCTTTGTGAAATCGTAACTAAACAACATGCAGTGTCAGTTTTCTTTGATCTCGAGAAAGCTTATGATACGACCTGGAAGCATGGCATTTCGAAGGATCTACATGACTTTGGTTTGAGAGGTCGTTTACCTCTTTTTATATCACATTTTTTATGAAACAGGCGATTGTAAGTCCGAGTGGGTTCAACCCTGTCTGACCATTACAATCAGGACCAGGGTATCCCACAAGGCAGTGTTTTGTCTGTGACTTTATTTAGTATCAAGGTCAACAGTTTATCCAAGGTTTTAAAAGTTTCAATCGATGAATCACTTTTTGTGGATGATTATAATATTTCTTGTCGTGGTAAAAATATGCATACTGTTGAACGGCAATTGCTGTTATGTTTAAGTAAAATAAATAAATGGTGTCTTGAAAACGGCTTTAAATTTTCTAAATCAAAAACTAGTTGTCTACACTTTTGTAGAAAATATAAGCGCATAAGGAACCAGAACTATCTTTAAATGGTACTCCCATCAAAGTTGTAAGCGAGGCCAAATTCTTTGGTCCAATTTTCGATTCTCATATAACCTTCTTGCCACACATTAAATCCTTTAAAACTAAATGACTGAATTGTTTCCAATTCTGAGTGGGAAGGGGATCAAACTACCCTCCTTTACTTATACAAATCATTGGTACGATCTAAACTTGATTATGGCTCCATCGTATATGGTGGAGCCTGCAAAAGCAACTTAAAACTATTTGATTCTGTCCACCACCAAGACATAAGACTTTGTCATGGGTGTTTTATATTAGAACTTCTCCAGTTGACAGTCTCTATGTTGAGGCAGATGAGCCTTCTCTTACCGAACGCCCTATAAAATTATCATTACAATATATTACCAAACTATCTTCTAACGAGTCTAATCCTGCTTTTAATTGTGTCTTTAATCCTCTCTATGAGGATTTGTACAACAAAAAGTCTTCTCTTGTTCCGCCTCTTGGGCACAGAATTAAACCATTCCTTTCAGCTGCCGGTGTAAGATTGAAAACATACCCGCGTTGAAAAGGTACCCGGCGGGTACGTTTTCAACATTGAATTATTACCCGGACTCACTTTTCAACGCCCTGGGTCTTTTTTCAACATTGAATAATTACCCGGCTGCTATTGAAAAATAACCCGGGTCACGTATTGAAAAGATACCCTCGTTGAATAATGACCCTCGCTGTTTCTAACGCTGTAAACGTACGCGTAGCCAATTGAAACACCGTTGATAAGCTTTTTATCCATGTACTTATTTATGTACATTTCTAGCAATATAACTTAATTATAGATTCGTGTTTGTGTTTTAATATGGTCTCTCGCAATTCCGTGTGGAATGGCTTGTGTACACATATTTATGGCTTTATCAAAATGTTTTGTTCAAAATGCTGTACATACGGTGAGACCGAAATAAATCATTTGTTGGACGACTGTGCCTGTCTTGCCGCAGATCCAGACGGGAACATCCAAATCTGTGATATCGTGCCGTTGCACGTCCGTATAAAATGTTACACATTTCAAAAGAATATAACACTGAAAAAGTCATTGCATTTCAACACTTTTAATCAACGTGGAAGAACAAGAAGTCAAGCATATCTAAGATTTCAAAAGCAGTAGGAACTACCCAAAGTGGGCGTCTAAAAATCGGCGAAAATGTGAAAAATTCATTCTGGATAACAACCTGTTTTTCAAATCCAAATCCGGACCGTTAAGAGTCCCTCAAAAGGCAGATGTGCCAGTGTCCCGATTTCTCGAAACAAACTTAAGTTTTAACTCAAATTTCAAACTGAGTTTGACAATTTGAAACAGCTGATTTTTTCAACTCAACTGCATTTTTAAAATAAAAAACCCCAAACAACTTAAGTAATCTATCCACCAAACTCAAATTCTCTACTATGTTTGAGTTTTATATGGATTTCAGTTCATTCTGGGAAATACATTTTCTCAAATTTGAGTAAAAACTCTAACTTAAGTCAAAACTCAGACTTAAGCTTGTTTCGAGAAATTGGGCCTGAAAAGCGTCCATCGGGAAATGGGGGCACACCTTGGTGTAAATAAAACGTAAGTATACACGCTTTTTTAAAGGCAAATCTACTGATATTCTAATGTAGCTGCGGTTTATTTTATTTGACATTTTCACGCGTTGAAGTATATATATGAATCCGCTATTACCTGTCCACTAAGGCGTATATAGAACATCAAACTTGATAGCAACGTTAGTTTTCGTACAACATAAATTTCATTTGAATTATACCGAGAACAAAAACTTAAACGACACTAGCACTACCAAAAAGGTGAGAAGCCGCGATTGATGATCGTGGATTTTATACGTCATTGACAGAACTATGGCTACATTCCTTCTCTCCTATGAGATTGTTCTGTATTGATCCGATATCCTATAGGTGACTGACGCTGATAGTGTTTTTGGTGTTGTCATGGCTATAAAAACATACACATCTCAATATTCAGTGTTATCCTAATGAAACTGCAATAATTTTATTTTATTGCTTTGGTGTACGGTAAATAATCATCTCTAAGCAATTATGTTGTTTTCTTTCACAAAGCTCTCTTCACTTTGTTCCTTCGCCACAACCAGACATCTCATCCCACAACATTACACCCCACCCCTACAAGACACAAAACGCCTGGACATCCACACCACTACAAGCATAGACCCCCTACCCTACATCACAGGTCCGCATATCCCCACACACACACACACACACAACATACATACCCCACCCCAACAATCATACATCCTCATTCCCACAACCACTTATCCCCACCCCAATAACCAGACACCCCACCCCTGGACATTGGAGCAAGCCCATAATGGACATGTAAACCAACACAAGAAGTTTAAATACAACGCTGTCTTTTACAGGGAGCCAGTTTAAATCCTTCAGGACTGGTGTTATGTGCACATACATATGTGTGCGTGTTACGAGTCTGGCAGCTGTGTTTTGAACACGCTGTAACGTGTCCATGAACTGCTGTTGTGTTCCATAGAGTACACTATTTTAGTAGTCTAGGCGTGATGTCTCAAATGCATGGATAAGGCATTTTACTGATGGTGTGTCCATGTACCTGCTAATCTGTCTGATGTTCCTTAGGTGGAAATTTGCAGATTTGCAGATGTTACCAACGTGATTTTCCGTGCTTAATGTTGAGTCAAAGATGACACCTAGATTTCGAGCATGGCTTTCTGGTTGAACAAACGTGTCTCCAATTTGAACTCGAGGGACCTTGAACTTTTATTTTATCTGTTTGGAGCTGATGATGAGAATATCCGTTTTGTCATCGTTCAGTTTCAGAAAATTACCCTTCATCTAACATTTGATCTCAGCTATGCAATGTGTTATTGTCTGCAGGGTATTCTGTACAGAAGATGCAGTTTGTGGCTTGAATCCGAGATACAGCTGAGTGTCATCAGCATAGAGATGATAGCTGAGATTGTGGGCTCGGGCTATATCACCAACAGGTACGGTATATACAGTGAACAAAATTGGGCCCAGGACTGAGCCTTGTGGCACTTCATACCTTAATTCACTGCTCTCAGACTTTACCCCATCGATGATAACTGATTGCTTGCATCCTGTGAGAACAAACACCCATCCCCACACCCACAACAATACATCCCACCGCACATTAGCACTCCCGCAACCATACCCCGGCCCAAACAACCATACAAACCCACCACTATTATCACACATCCCCACCCCAGCAACCTACATCCCCACCTTCTCACATTTCCATCCCAACAACCAAATATCACCCCCCAAAACAACAAATCCTCACCCCCACAACCTACATCCCCACACTCACAAGAAAACATGCAACCTTCTCACATTCCCATCCCAACAACCAAATATCACCCCCCACAAAAAAAAGCAACAAATCCACACACCCACAACCTACATCCCCACACTCACAAGAAAACATCCCACCTTCTCACATTCCCATCCCAACAACCAAATATCACCACCCCCAAAACAACAAATCCACACCCCCACAACCTACATCCGCACAACCATATATCCCACTTCTGCACATTCCCATCCTCACAACCAAAGATATCCACCCAAAGGACCACAGATCCCAAATCCCCCAACCACGTGTGGGTGAGAGATGCATGGTTGTGGGGGTAGGGATCTAGAGTTGTTGGGGTGGGGATGTATGGTTGAGGTGTTGGGGATGTATGGTATTGTGGGGATGGGCATGTACAGTAGTAGGATGTCTGGTTGTTGGCTTGGGATATATGTTTGTGGAGGTGGGGATATGTTGTGGGAGGGGGTGGGCGGGTCGGTGGGGTGTGGGGTGTGGGTAGTTATCTGAATGTTGTCACATTAAGTGTCTGAATCGGTTTGCAAAACAACATGACAAAGGTATACCAATATTATTCAGAAATGTTTATGATTGCAAAAAACATGGAGAATCAAATTCTCTGTACACAATAATACACACAGATATACTGCTCGATACAATGAATTTGACACATTATTTTACTAAACTGAATATATAAAAATACATAGGATGATCAGTATGTTAATACATTACCCTAAAAATGCATACCTTGCCATAAAGGTACATATATTTGTAGATGAACTTTTTAGACAGATACATTCCACTATTTGTGATTATTACTTATGACACCTGTCCTGAGCACTGCAGTTTTTATGGCTTAAAGCCAGTATGACAGTATACATTTGCTATATATTGATCATTTTGAGCATGATATCCATGGTGATATTAGAATAGATTTGATACATGTCAATAATACATAATTTAATATCAACAATTATTCAGCCAGATAGCAGGTAACACGTTTGATTAAATGCAGCAATGGACTCTTTTTGCTTTACTTTTTTATATTTTACAGCAGTGCTTACATAACTATATTTCAACACTCAATCAGTGATTTTGCTGGGAGAATGTTCTCTGAAATTGTTGACCAGTGAGTTGTTTTAAAAATTAAAATTGTATGGTGTGCCTCGAAATTGTGTCTTTTTATGATATTTGGATATTGTGTTACCACCTAAACTTATTTGGACTAAAGCACAAACTACCCATGGTACACAGAGTAAAGAGGCAAATATGGCATTGTACAGGTATTGAAAAAAAGTTGGAAATATACAATGCCAAGTTATATTTAAGATAGTTGATGCTATTATTGTCTCTATAGTGTGTTATGGTACAGAAGTGTAGAGCACCCCATATTGTAAAATTATTGAAGATGTACAGCATAAAATGTGTAAAACAACAAACAATGCTATGGTTTGGGGAGACTGTGTCAGAGCCCCTCTCAGACTTGAGTACACCAAGGGTTAAATATTAAGTATTGGTGCAGGCTACTGTATTTGGATGAACACTGTCTGCCTCGCCAATTGTATCTAATGGACGACACTGGCTGTACAATATGGGCTACTCATATAAAACATATTCTGTTTAGACTTGGATTTGAATATGTCTCGTTAAAACAAGATGTGAGAAATGTGAAGATATTTTCTTCACCTTTTCAAACCATGATTATATCACAACCTACTGCAATCATGATTAAACAAGTAATCATGGTGCAGTTCTGTGAACAGTTTATCGGATTCATTCTGTTAATATTTCATAATGTGTCCGTTTTCCGATGACATAAAAAACTGCAGCAGCCACTGCTGTATCTGGGGTTGGAGGGGTATATTCAGTTTTATATAATCATAGTGATGTGATTTTCCATATCCAGTAGATAACACGCCAGTGGTCCGATGTGTAATCAACTTCTCGGTAGCATCACGCAGATGTTGCCATACAATGACTATTGTTATACTTTAAGATCAATGCCTACATTGTGTCACCATGATCAACCCCATGCAAAATGGAAGAAAAGATATAGATGTAAGTATATTGAAATGATGTATGAAAAACAATAAATATATTCTTCTTTACTTTAATTTTTTTCACACTTACACTTTTGCACAAATACATTTTCGAATTAATCAGTTATGTGTATCAAATGTGTTAGATCTATTTATCATTAATTATATAATGTGGTAACAACAATTTTCTAGTTACTATTACTAGACGTTCAGTTTATTTCCAACATACAACAGGAGGAAATGGGACCAAATCATCGAATTATACCTAATCAAACTACATTAATACTAACTATATTCAAGCAATTTGGTCGTTAAGATCCATGTTTTGTGTGTACTATTTCGAGACATCAGCGAACTGACACGAAATATCAACGCACATGTCGGTGTTGGAAATGGCATATGTGTTATTGTTTACCAATGGCATATGTGTTATTGTCTCGAAAGGGCTTAAATAGCAATCAAGATTTACGGAAACTGTCGATGTTTACCGACGAGAGGCCAGACGTTTGTTCAAAGGAGAGGGTAGTGCTAATGCGAGGGTCAGTGGTCAAATATGAAATGCAGTTAGACAAATTGAATACGATGAGTAGAAAGGTAAAAGCATGACACACAAGCTCAACACAATATTTTGTGTAGAATCGGGCTGTCCAGTTTCGATCAGGTTTCCAGCATCGCGAGTGTCACGCCTTGTGTGTTTTATGTAACGGATGTAACGGGTGTAGAGGTAGTATTTTCAAAAAATTCATTTCTTCACCGATTTTGTTCAAACTTGAAATATATGTTAATCATAACATATGAAAGCAATATACGATTGCGAAAGTCTAGATTTTCATTTTTGTAAAATTAGTGTCTGTTCTGGAGGGTCCGTGCAGAACTGATGCTCTCGGACACAGTACTATAAAGCACCAATACACGCGCGGCAAGGACATTAGCTGCACGAGATTTTGTGCGAAGGTCGACCGCGTATGATACAGATGTTAAAACTTTCAGTTTTAGGCACTAGTGACGGTTGTTAATGGGTAAATCTCTCCACGTGATAGATGTTGAACTAGCAAGAAAAGTATAGATTAAATAGAAATACACATAGTCGAGAGAATTATCCATTAGCATTTTGACAGTTGCTAGATGGACAGTTTCCTCATATTAATTTTAAACTTCATGATTTATTAGTTTATTTCACATTTCTCACTGCGTTAAAAATGGGATTTCACGTTTAGTTGATTATAAGGGGATTTCACTTTTAGTTGATTATAAGGAGATTTCACATTTAGTTGATTGAAAGGTAAGTCAAAATTTATGTAGTTTTAGTTTAATTTTCCACTGCGTAACAGTGTCCAAACAGTGATTTGAATCCATGTGATACAACATATGAAAAATGGTACATCTCCAGGTATTGTCCTTATAGAAATGATTAAAACAAGTGAATCTACAATAATGCCCTTTTGAGTAGCAATGTTCAATAAAATATTTTAAATGGTTGTTTCCCACAAATGTGGAGTAGAGCAATTATAGTTCCTTTACTGAGCTCACACGGGAAAATATATACTTGTGTTTTAAATGAAAGACTAACAAAATGGGAAAATGTTATGGATAAAGCTTCTGAAACTCAAGCTGGTTTTCGGAAGGGCTATTCAGTTCAGTACCATATCTTCACATTGTATGCTATCATCGAGAAAAATCTGTGTAGAAGGTTTTATAAAAGCTTTTGGTTTTGTAAATACAGATAAACTCTGGAAATTGCTTTCATGAGTATATATAAAACAGTAAAATCGTGTGTCAGAGTTCAATCCGAGTTAACGGTACATTTGGTTTACGGCAGGGTTGTATGTTGAGTCCAATGTTATCCTCATTGTTTATAAATGAACTTCCTATAGAAATCACAACTTATGGTAAACATGGAGACAAATTGTTTCCAGATGTACTTGAAATTCTAATGTTGTTATTTGCGGATGATGTAATTCTTGTGTCAGATACTATTGGTGGTTTTCAGTGCCAGTTAGACACTTTAAAATCGTATGCAGATAACTGGGGATTAGGTGTAAATTTAGATAAAACTAAAAATCTTGTTTTGGGGACAAATGGGGAATTAGTGGTTATGGAAAACTCGCTTTATGATGAGAGAAACATTGAAGCGGTAAACTGCTACAAATATCTATGTTTTGTTTTCGCTTGTAATTGTAGTCTTAGACAAGTTGTCTCATAGCTTGCAGCTCGTAGTAAAAAAGGCTTATATAGCTATAAACTCAAAGGTCACATGCAACGAAAAAATTAAACATAATTAAAACACAATTATCACTTATTCATCACATATAATATACATTGCTGATTATGAAAAAAAAACACACATAAACAAAATTTTAAGCGTACAATCGCAAATCAAAAGTGCAATATTTTCTATTTGGGTTTACTTCCCCAGAAACGAAGGAGCCGGGATACCGAACCCAATCAGAGCGGGTGGGTGTGCACTCAAGTGTAACGGCTGGTTCAACATTTGCAGATGCCCCCACGGCTCATTGTGTGTGTATATATAGAGATGTTAGGTTTTGTAAATACATGCTCATTTTTTGTGTATAACATTTTGCAATCAAAAGACATCATAATATGGCATGTGTACAAGTATCACACCTTTCTGTTTGTGTAATTACATAATGTGACAGCGACCGAACTCCGGCCATAAATCAATGCGTCTTGTTTATGGTGTATAGACTGATAGGTGTTCAAATTGCATGTGGTCAGTGATCGAAGTTGTGTATTGAATATTGTCATTAGCAGACACCCAGGCAGACAAATAGGTGTCAGTAAAACAGACATTGAGTTTTGTCTGTGACAACGACATATCCATATCACAGTTAGAAAGAACGTGTGATCAACATGTTTTAACAAAATTGGACATCTACTCTTGAAAATAGTTCATGTTATAAGTTTTAATTCTACTACAATCTACGAGATTTCGACACGCACGGTATACAACATTCAAGGAACGCTGACAAAGTTACTTCTGTCATACGTTATAAAGCGTCAAAGAGACACAGACCTACAATAACACAACTATATCAGAAACAATAGTGCCATGGCACTGTAGTTTATGGAAACGTGCTTAGCGCAACGGGAGAGGTCAAAACAAAACACACAGACAAATCCGTAACATGATATGCATGCGTTACGCATTGCTATTTAACAAATTCCAGCTGAATCGGTGCGAAAATGAGCCACTAATGAGACAAGATGGCAATTTTATAATGAAGGTAAAATGCGATGCACAGCAAAACCCGCACTATATTTGTTGATTCTTACTATTCAGTACCTACATAGTAAATTTCAGCTGAATTGCTGCAGAAATGAGTCACAAATCAGTCAAAATGGCATTTTCAATATGGCTATATACATATTGCAAGAAGATATATGAAAATGTTCAGCTTCATCACTCAAGTAGATAGTAATTTCAGAGAACATGTTTAAAGATACAACTGAAATTAAAGGCCGTGCCGAATAACAGGTCAAACAGGTAAAATGGCGAAGTAAAGCAAATCTGTTGAGTTTTCTATCTGGCACAGATATATCAACTTTCAACTTTCAGCTGATTCACTGCAGAAATTGGGGACTAAAGAGCGAAAATGTCGTTTTCAGTATATGTCCGCTGTAGTCGCCATATCTGAAATGGGATCGGAATGCCTCTAACAACCGTTGGTGTCCTCTTGGTTTGGATCATGTATGTCAAGTTTGAGTCTCATGGGCTAAGTAGTTTCGGAAATGATGTTTACAGATGTCGCACGACGATGGACATACAGCCAACGACATAAGCTCATCTGAAGTTTGTCCAGGTGAGCTAAAATGTTCAACATCCTACCAGTGTGCAAAATAGTTTCCAAATTGTACTTACCAGTCGGGCAAGCTATGCCTGAAAGTTTCTAGCCCACAAAATATATCACTAGCCCGAAATTTGAATGTAGACACGGGTTTCATCAATATGATGAACATTTTTATCAGGCCTTAATCTTGCATGATGTCGGAGAGAATTATATGTTTTCAAAATCACCCCATGAAAGTTCACTTCCCAGTCGGCCCAGTGACTGTGGAGATTTACTGGCCTGACTGGAATTTTACTAGCCACGGACTAGCGGACCAGTGGCTATTTCGCACATTGCATCAAACCAAAGATGTCCGGTACGTTGCATACCCGTATATATCTTAACATATGTTTCTTACTGACAGTGTAGAAACAGCGAGGGTCATTTTTCAACGAGGGTATCTTTTCAATACGTGACCAGGGTTATTTTTCAATAGCAGCCGGGTAAATATTCAATGTTGAAAAAAGACCCAAGGCGTTGAAGAGTGAGTCCGGGTAATAACTCAATGTTGAAAAAGTACCCGCCGGGTACCTTTTCAACGCGGGTATGTTTTCAATCTTACACCGGCATTGAGCTGGAGAATATATCTTCTTCTCGTCTTCTTTCTTCTCCTCCTTGGCAACTGGTGAGGCCTGAAGTTTCCTGTTGTGGTAAAAATATGCATACTATTGAATGGCAAGTGCAGTTATGTTTAAACAAACAAAATAAATAGTGTCTTGAAAATGGCTTTAAATTTTCTAAGTCAAAAGCAAATTGCATACACTTCTGTAGAAATATAAGCCGCAAAAGGACCCGGAACTATTATTCAATGCCACTTCCATCAAAGTTGTCAAAGAGGCCAAGTACCTGGGTTTAATTTTCGACTCCCATTTAACTTTTTTTCCTCATATCAAATCCCTACAAACTAAAGGCCTGAAGGCACTCGATTTATTAAAAGTCGTTTCTCATTCAAAGTGGGGAGGGGATCAATCTACCCTCTTGCATTTATCTAGATCACTGGTCCCCTCGAAGCTAGCTTATGGCTCCATTGGCTATGGTGGGGCCTGCAAAAGCAATCCAAAACTACTTGATTCTGTCCACCAACAAGGCCTTAGACTTTGTCTTGGGTCTTTCCGAACTTCTCCTGTTGACAGTCTCTACGTCGAAGTAGCTGAACCATCTCTTACACAACGCCGTGTCGTATAACTGTGTCTTTAATCCCCTCTATGGGGATTTTATACACCAAGAAATCTTCTCTTGTTCCGTCTCTTGGGCTAAAAATTCAACCATTCATTTCTGCAGCCGGCATTGAGCTGGACACTATAGCTTCTTCCCGTCTTCTTTCTTCTCCTCATTGGCAATTAGTGAGGCCACAACACTGACCTCACACTGACAAAGGTTAAGAAAGCAGAAACTAATGAATTACAATATAAACAAGAATATAATGAATAAAACATACAATATATACGACTCTATATTTACAGATGGATCCAATGATGGTTGTGCAGTGGCTTGTGCCACTGTAATTGGATCCAGAACAATATCTTCTCGACTACCAAATAACAGCTCTATTTTCACAGCAGACGCTAACGCCATATTAACAGCTCTTAAATATATTAATAAACACCATAAATATAGACAATACATAATCTTTTCCTATTCTCGTTCGTGTCGTCAGGCTATTAAAAATCGTTCAAGTTAATATCCACTTTTAATAGAATTAATAGAATTTAATAGATTTATATAATGAGCTTGCTACTGGCCAATGCGACATCGTCTCTTGTTGGCTACCCAGCCATTTGTTGGCATTTCTGGGAATACAATGGCTGATCTTGCTGCTAAGGCAGCACTCAATAAATCTGCGACACCACTTCTTATCCCATACACTGATTACAAAACTAGCATTAGAACTTACATCCGTGATCTCATGCAGAAGTGGGACACCCAGGTAGGTATCAATAAATTACATGAAATAGAACCTTATATTGGTTACACCTACTTGGGTTGTCAGTCCAGATGTAAGGAGGTCACCATGCTACGCTGTCGCATTGGCCATACGCGTTATACTCACAAATACCTGTTAAAAGGTGAAGATCTTCCGTTTTGTATCCCTTGTGATGAGAGAATCACAGTCAAGCATGTACTGCTTGAGTGTGTTGAATTCTCCATCATAAGGGATAAATATTTCAATGTGCAAAGATCAACAGTTAAAGATCTTTTTGTAAATGTTAACTTTCCTTTAATTATTGGGTTTTTGTAAAAAAAGAAATTGATTCTGATTATTTTTTTTTGTACATAAATATATTTTAAAGATTGGTAGTTTCGATTAGTAACTTAAATTGTTATTGGCTGTACCCTCAAAGGGGGTTAAAGCACTGTAAGATTATTGTCCTCCAGAGGGGTTACGTAAGTCCCAAACCTTTCAAAGTAAAATATATATTTACATTTTAATCGTAGTATTTTTGTTGTCTATAACTGTCGGGATGGTGTAAATCCAGCTAAGGTCCATGCAGGTAGCACAAGTAATGTAAGTCCCCATGGTTCCTAGTATGGTGATCTACCTTCAGTTGTTGGCGATCAATAGCCCGTGTTTTATACTGTATTGTCTCTTTAATTGGAACGTTTTAGCTTTGCCTGCTTGTTTTATATTCATATCTATGATCCTCTGGTATTTTACTGTCTATCGTCGACAGGTTTTAATCTTCAAAACGATTACACTTTTTCTTGTCTAAAGTGTTGTCGTCACGATATGACTGAGGTATTGCCGATGTGACGTTAAATATTAACTCACTCACTCACTTTCTGCAGACTTAGGAATGACTGACCTGGTGAGTGGCGCAAATGAGAGCACATTTGGCTGTTTCATGAAAACATGTCGTCTAGTATTGTCATCCTATCCCCCCACAAAGGCGTCCATTAAGTCCGTGTCTGATTTTCCTAACAGGCTAGCTGTCTCGGTCAAGTCCGCCAAATACGCATCTATTGTTTCCTTAGGAGAGAGCTTTCGACTCACAAAAGTTTCCAAAAGAGCCCAACTGTCAGTGGGATGGACATACTTGTCCTGAACTATTCTCAATCTCATCAAAACGGACAATTTCTCTGCCGATTCTATCAGATCTTTGTACCATAGATACGCCGGTGCCTTTAACAAAAGTGGGCAAACTTCAAATTTCTACGCATCAGTCCAACCTTTGAAGTTACCAAAATGAGTAAAACGGTCAAGTCACTCGGCAGCATGAGACGTGTCTATACCTGTGAAATGTTCTGGCATTAAAGTGGAATCCCCCATATTGAAGTCAGGGGCAGAATAAGAACTATTGTCTGATGACAAAGAGGAAAATGACAATTCTAAATCCTCCTGAGAAAGAGATAGGGAGAGGTCCGGAGGAGCAGATGGAGAGGGGCAGGGAGGCTGAAACGTCGGTGGTGTTATGCCTAGGCGGGCCGGATTCGTAAAATGTTAGAAGTGAAGGGACGAGAGTGGACCAGACTGTCATATGACGTAGATGTATGTAAATCGTTTGTACGAGGCATTACAAGTCCCAATATCTTGAGAGAAAACTACAGATTACATATCCCCGCTGCGAAAAGAGAACCTACCGTCAAACGTCAACGCAATGGAATAAAAGGGTTGTATCGACCATAAGAAAAACAGCGAAGGGGATCGTCTTAAACATTTTGTTCAAGAAAAACCCGCAGACTCCACAATGTCGTAACTGGCGTTTGGGTGTTAGTAAACCCTACCTCAGTTAACTATTGATTATGGTCGTTCCACATTGTCAGGGGAGATGTAAGCCCCAGCTCTGCACTCGCTTGGCCCATGGGGAATGTTCAGTCAGGGAGTGAGGGGTCGGATGACCTAACTACATTACATTACATTACATTACATTCATGTACTGGCGTACATACATTCAAAGTCCATGCCTCACGAAAGTTTTAGCTAAGTGATATATTTCACAATTGCATCAAAAGGTAACTAAGGTTGCAAATCAGGAACTAGAGTGAGTGAGTTAATATTTATCGTCACATCGGCAACATTTCAGCCATATCATGACGAGAACAGTTTATAATTATATTAAAGATCAATAAAGTTAGAAATTAAAAACCAGTTTACGAAGAACAGTATAACTACTAGTGTATCACAGATATCTATTTAAAACTAGTAATTAAATGTAAAATATTGGAGTGAGTGATCAGGAACTAGAATGAGTGGCAGTACAAATTCAACTTTGATCACATTGTTACCCTTGTACCCAAGAATCTCAGGCAATATACAATGCCTAGTGCTGTTACATGGGGACGTATAAGGTAACTAAAATTAACGTGGATCCATATCTTCTGACCATGGGCACCCGTGAAGGGCCACCTCCTCGTGGTGGGTGCTGGGTCACGCTAAGCGCCCTTCAACCCCCCGTTGTGGACCCGGGGGGATATTAAGTCCACCAACCCGTTTGCCGTGGGTTGCGCCCCTGTGTCGGTGGAGGACGGGATTCTGGTGGTTGAGGGCACTGGTTCCAGGAACAGTGTTCCTTTGCCCAATACACCACTTCGACCCTTACTTCACCTAGACGGGTGGTAGAACTGGCCCGGTTCTACCAATCGGCTGGTCACGCCAAGCCCTGTGGTAAAATTATGTACCTTTTCAATATCATTTACCTTTGATTATCATGTGATACAATTTTTAAGTCTTGGCGAATTTTTGGAACTCTGAATTTCAAATCCACAATTTCATGACTGTTTTTGCCTAGAGTCTTATACCCAGAAGGCGGTGGCTCATGGGCCAATCTGGTGGAATAGTTACTTTTTTGATTATTCTACTTGAGTATATCATCCGGGTATCCTTGGTGCTGCAAGTCGGAGGTCCGCTTGTTTTAGCATTGTCCTTGTGATACTCCGTGGTGGGTGGGGAGCTCGGATGACGAATCAATATAACCTCAACATGGAATACGAAACCCCCTCCAAAAAGACCAAACGTCCACTTGATACTGACGATGAACCGAGACCTTCGCCACAAACAGAATATTGGCCACGTTTTCTTGTTGTTGAGACAAGTGACAAGACACCTCTTAAGCTCAACCCATTTGCAATATCAAAGGGTGTACAGGGCATAGCTGGCGAGGTTAAAAAACATCAAAAGATTGAGATCAGGCTCTTTATTGATAGAATGTAGCAAGAAGCATCAATCTGATAACCTCATGTCACTCACTTCGTTTGTCGGTGTTCCAGTTTCAGTCACGGAACACAGAACTCTCAATACCAGCAAAGGAATAGTACGTGATAGAGATAAATTGTTCACAGACATGACTGAAAGTGACATAGCATTTGAAATGAGAGATCAAGGCGTGATATACGTTAAACGATTCTCAACCAGGAAAAACTCTCAAACTCAACTGACTAACACTTACCTCTTTTCCTTTTCATCGCCAATTGCCCCCAAGTCAATTAAAGCAGGCTACTGCAATATCAAAGTTGACATTTTCATTCCTAATCCCTTACGATGTTTCAAATGTCAGAAGTATGGCCATGGTGTCAATTCCTGTACAAGACCTGTCACATGTGCACACTGCAGCGAACAAACTCATACTACTGAAGACTGCAACAGCGATATTAAAAGGTGTACAAATTGTTCAGGGAACCACTCATCCTATTCCAAAGACTGTCCCATCTGGAAACAACAGATGGAAATCAATAAGATCAAAGTTTCCAGAAACATTAGCTTCTCTGATGCTAGGAAACTTGTACAGTCTGCTGAAGGTACAGATTCATATGCCTCGGTTGTTAGGTCAACTGTTACTCAGGCACCCACCGTAACAACTAAATCTATAGACTGTCAAACAGATCTCACGTGGATCAGCACAGAAGCACCCCAGATTTATACCACTGAACAGGAAACACAAACTTCTGACTCAATTTCAGTCTCTCAACATCACTCTCCAGTTCAATCACAGTCGTCACCTCTTTCTCAAGAACCATCTTCTCAGTCAACTCAAAGGTCTCAATCTACGACAAAAATTCAACAAATTGTTAAAAACAAGGGCAAACCGACGTCAGATCACTCAAAGCAACAAAGTGGCAGAACCCCAAAAGGGTCAGACGATAGAATTAAATTATATAACAAATATGGGTCCCTTGAGGACATGGATGTCTCCGAAAACGTCCAACCAAGGGCACACAGTTTGTCGCCCTCCAAAAAGGTGCGGGGTAGATCCCCTATCAATCCACCTAAAAGATAGTTTTTTTCAAAACATATCGTGCAGTGGAACTGTAGAGGACTAAGGACCAACTTTAATGAAATACAGCTAATTGTCCAAGATTTAACACCATCAGCATTCTGTCTGCAAGAGACGTATCTGAAACAGACAGATCATTTTAACTTACGCCAGTTTCAAGCCTATCATTATTTTTCCCCTCCAGGTGATAGAGCCACTGGAGGTTCTACTATCCTTATCCGACATGATGTTATTCACAGCCCTGTTACACTTAACACTAATCTCCAAGCTGTTGCAGTGCGACTTACTCTGGGTGTAGCATTTACGTTATGCTCTCTGTATATTCCACCTTCATCGACACTTCAGCTAACTGATCTTCAATCACTCTATGATCAACTCCCGAAGCCATGTGTTATCATGGGTGACCTAAACGGTCACAACCCACTCTGGGGAAGTACTACCATTAATACTAAAGGTAAAATAATTGAAGACTTCATTTCCAATAATGACCTGTGCATATTTAATGATGATTCAAGCACCTATCTGCATCCTGCAACTGGCACTTACTCTTCTTTGGATTTATCTCTTGCAGATTCTAACGTCCTGAATGAATTTGATTGGTCTGTTCATAATGACCTTTGTGGAAGTGACCACTTCCCAACTATACTTTCAGAAATAACTCCATCTGATTCTCCATCGTATACAAGATGGAACTTTTCGAAGGCAAACTGGTCTTTATATCAAACTTTATGTCAATCTAAATTACGACCTGAATGTTTCAGTGATATAACTGATCCCATTCAAACCTTTTCTGATGTTTTAAATGAAATAGCTGATGAGTGTATACCCAAGTCCTCTACGACTCCACATGTACGAAAACCATGGTTTAATACAGATTGTAGACAAGCCAGAAAAGCGAGGAAAAAGGCTGAGCGTTATTTCCGCCATCATCCAACTGTCAGCACAGAAGCACCCCAGATTTATACCACTGAACAGGAAACACAAACTTCTGACTCAATTTCAGTCTCTCAACATCACTCTCCAGTTCAATCACAGTCGTCACCTCTTTCTCAAGAACCATCTTCTCAGTCAACTCAAAGGTCTCAATCTACGACAAAAATTCAACAAATTGTTAAAAACAAGGGCAAACCGACGTCAGATCACTCAAAGCAACAAAGTGAGTGAGTGAGTTATTATTTAACGTCACATCGGCAATATTTCAGCCATATCGTGACGAGAACATTCGATATTAGAATGAAATATATGTATATTATAAAAAACCTGCCGACGAAGGGAAGTAAAACAACTAGAATATCACAGATATCAATATAAAACTAGCGAAAAAAGCTAAAATATTCCAATTAAAGAAGACAATACAATGTAAAAATGGGCTATAGATCGCCAACACCAGAAGGTAGATCACCAAACTAGGGACCATGGGGACTTACAGTACCTTGGCTACCTGCATGGACCCTAGTTGGATTTACACCATCCCTTCAGCTGCTGGCGATTGTAAGGAATGTTAGCTACAATTAAAATTACAAGAATGCTACGATTAAAAAACCTGGTACTCTTAAATTGACTTTGAATGTTTTGGGACTTACGTACCCCCTCAGGAGGACAATAATTTTACGCTACGTCAACCCCCTTTGAGGGTACAGCCACTAACAATCTAAGTTGCTAATCTAAACTACCAATAATAAAATATATACCTATTTACAAATCAGTCAACAAATCTAATTTTTTAAAAATGCAAGAATTAAATGAGAGCTGACATTTGTAAAAAGATCCTTCAGTGTTTTGGATGTGAAATAGATATCCCTTGTGATGGAGTACTCAACACAGTCAAGCAAGACATGCTTGACCGTGATTCGTTCATCACAAGGGATACAAAACGGAGGATCCTCACCTTTTAATAGGTACTCATGCGTATATCTTGTGTGGCCAATACGACATCGTCGTATGATAACCTCTTCAAATCTGGACTGACAACCCAAGTAAGTGTAACCGATATAGGGTTTTATTGCATGTAATTTATTAATACCTACTTGGGTGTCCCACTTCTTTTGCATCAGATCACGGATGTAAGATCTAATGCAAGCTTTGTAATCAGAGTATGGGAGCAGAAGTGGTGTCACAGATTTGTTGAGGGCTGCCTTAGCAGCAATATCAGCCATCGTGTTCCCAGAAATGCCAACGTGGCTGGGTAACCAACAAAAGACGATGTCGCATTGGGCAGTAGCAAGCTCATTATACAATTCAATAATTTCTAATAAAAGTGGATGTTTGCAAGAAAGATTTTTAATAGCCTGAAGACACGAAAGAGAATCTGAAAAGATGATATATTGTATATATTTACGGTGTTTATTTATATATTTAAGAGCTGTTAGTATTGCGTTTGCTTCTGCTGTGAAAATTGAACTGTCATTGGGTAGTCTGGAAGATATTGTTTTGGACCCAATGACAGTGGCACAAGCAACCGCGCCACCATCCTTGGATCCATCTGTATATAAGGATTTATAGGTATTATATTTATTTTTTTAATTGACTAAATTCTTGTTTATACTGTAAATCATTAGTTTCGGATTTTTTAAATGTGGTTAATGTTAAGTCAACGTCTGGCCTCACCAATTGCCAAGGAGGAGAAGACAGAAGACGAAAAGGAGATATATTCTCCAGCTCAATGCCGGCAGCAGAAAGGAATGGTTTAATTCTGTGCCCAAGAGGCGGAACAAGTGAAGGCTTTTTTGTTATATAAATCCTCATAAAGAGGAGTGAAGATGCAGTGAAACGCAGGATTAGACTCGTTAGAATATAGCTTCGTAATATACTGTAATGATAATTTTATACGGCGTTGGGTAAGAGAAGGCTCATCTGCCTCGACGTAGAGACTGTCAACAGGAGATGTTCTGAAGGACCCAAGACAAAGTCTCAGACCTTGATGGTGGACTGAATCTAAGAGTTTTAGGTTGCTTTTGCAGGCTCCACCATAAACGATGGAGCCATAATCAAGCTTCGAGCGGACAAGTGATCTGTAAAGGTGTAGGAGCGTAGTTTGATCCCCTCCCCACCTTGAATTAGACACGACTTTCAATAAATCAAGTGCCTTCAGGCATTTAGTTTTGAGAGATTTGATATGCGGAAGAAAAGTTAAATGGGAGTCGAAAATGAGACCTAAGAACTTGGCCTCTTTTACAACCTTGATGGGAGTGCCATTTAAAAACAGTTCTGGGTCTTTATGTGGTTTATATTTACGGCAGAAGTGTATGCAATTAGTTTTAGATTTAGAAAATTTAAAGCCGTTTTCAAGACACCATTTATGTATTTTATTTAAACACAACTGTAGTTGCCGTTCAATGGTATGCATATTCTTACCGCGACAAGAAATATTAAAATCATCCACAAAAAGTGATCCATCAATGGAATCGTTTAAAACCTTTGATAAACTGTTTATCTTAATGCTAAACAATGTGACAGACAAAATACTGCCTTGCGGGACACCCTGATCCTGATTGTAATGGTCAGACAGGGTTGAACCCACTCGGACTTGAAATTGCCTGTCATTTAAAAAGTTGGATATAAAGTGAGGCAAACGGCCTCGTAATCCAAAGTCATGTAAATCTTTTAAAATCCCATGTTTCCATGTTGTGTCGTATGCTTTTTCTAAATCGAAAAAGATCGACACTGCATGCTGTTTATTAATTATGGCATTTTTGACAAAAGATTCTAAGCGCACTAAATGATCGATGGTACTACGGTTTTTACGGAAACCACATTGTATATTAGTTATAAGGTTATTGGTTTCCAAGTACCAAACAAGTCGATTATTTATCATGCGTTCCATGGTCTTGCAAACACAGCTAGTTAATGAAATTGGCCTATAATTGGAAGGATCAGTATGATCACGTCCAGGTTTAGGGATGGGCACAATTATAGCATCGCGCCACGACGAAGGAAATTGTCCAGATGTCCAAATGACATCAAAAATAGATAAGAGCGTCTCTAAACATGATTCAGGTAAATGTTTCAGGAGTTGATAATGTATACCATCAGCTCCTGAAGCAGTATCATGAGCTTGGTCAAGAGCAGTATGAAGCTCATGTATCGAAAAGGTTTCATTATAGTCTTCCCCGTTATCTGAAATGAAATTAATAGATTTCTTTTCCTGCTGTCTTTGATATTTCTGGAATGCAGGTACATAGTTAGATGAGGAAGAATGTTTGGCCAAAGTTTCTCCAAGTTTATTTGCTATGTCAGATTTATCAGTTAATAATTCATCTCCATTTTTTAGATGCTTAATGCTAGATTTAGAGCCCTTACCTTTTATTTTCTGAATCATGTTCCACACCTTTGATATTGGCGTGCGCGAATTGATGTTTGAGACATAGTTTCGCCAAGATTGGCGTTTATTTTGTTTAAAAGTACGCCGTGCTTTGGCGTTTAAAATTCTAAATTTGTTTAAATTGTGGACCATAGGATGGCGACGGAAATAATGTTCAGCTTTCTTCCGTGCCTTGCGAGCTTGTTTACATTCAGCGTTAAACCATGGTTTACGTACATGAGGAACTGCAGAGGATTTGGGGATACACTTGTCAGCTATGTGTCTGAGCTCATCTGAAAAACATTTGATGGCATCAGGAAGATCGTGAAAAAGTTCAGGTTTGAGTTTGTCAGCACAGAAAGTTTCATATAAAGGCCAGTTAGCCTTCTTAAAGTTCCATCTTGATGATGGAGGAACATCAGATGGATTCACGGGTTTGAGAATTGTTGGGAAATGGTCACTTCCACACAGGTCGTCGTGGACTGACCACTCAAATTCATTCAATAAGTCTGAGTCTGTAATTGATAAATCAAGGGCTGAATAAGTTCCTGTGCCAGGATGTAAATATGTGCTCGAACCATCATTATATATGCATACATCATTATCTGAACAAAAGTCTTCTAATAGTTTACCTTTAGCATTAGTTGTTGTACCACCCCAGAGCGGGTTGTGGCCATTTAAATCTCCCATAATGATACAAGGTTTTGGGAGTTGGTCATATAAATTTTGAAGGTCAGTCTTCCGAAGAGTCGAAGACGGTGAGATGTACAATGAGCATAATGTGAACGCAACATGTAACGTCAGTCGTACGGCAACCGCCTGGAGACCAGTATTAAGAACAACAGGGCTGTGGATAACACTTTGTTTGATAAGGATCGAAGATCCTCCAGTGGCCCGATCACCTGGAGGTGAAAAGGAGTGGTATGCATTGAAATTACGTAATTCAAATGTATCCGTCTGTTTTAAATACGTCTCCTGGAGACAAATGGCTGATGGTGTGAAGTCCTGGACTAAGAGCTGCAAATCATTGAAATTATTCCTTAGCCCTCTGCAGTTCCACTGTACAAGATTATTAGAAGACATTATCTTTTGGGGGGATTTATTGGGGATCTACCCCGCACTTGTTTGGAGGGCGACAAGCTATGTGCCCTAGAATGGACGTTTTCAGATACGTCCATGGCCTCAAGAGATCCATATTTGTTGTATAATTGAATTTTGTTTTGCGACCCTTTTGGGGCTCTGCCACTCAGCTTTTTTAGAAAAATCTGGCTTGTTACTTTTGGGTTTAGTGATATCTTGTTGAGACTTCGCTGACGACTGAGAAGATGGTTCATGATCACGGGAGGACGTCTCTGACTGGGTTAGAGATGGATCAGGAGGTGAGTTTCCAGTTTGTGTAGTTGTAGCAGTCGAGAAAGGTTTAGGAGATTCAGTATTTACCCAAGTTAAGTTTGTCTGACAACTTGTAGACACTTTAGTTACCCTAGATGGTACCTCAGCCGTTGGTCTGGCAATAGAAGCATAACTTTCTGTTTGTTCTGAGCTGTGGACTAGCTTCTTGGCATCCGCAAAACTAATGTTTTGCGTGAATTTTATTCTATTAATTGCCATTTGGTCTTTCCATACGGGGCAGTCCTTAGAGTAAGATGGGTGATTCCCTGCGCAGTTGGTGCACTTTTGACATTACTGACACAATCTTCAGTTGTGTGTGTCTTTTCACTACAGTGAGCACACACAACAGACAATGTGCAAGTATTCACGCCGTGGCCAAACTTTTGACACTTGAAACACCTAAGAGGGTTTGGAATATATGTCTCAACATTGAGGTTACAATAACCTGCCTTCAGTGATTTTGGAGCATTTGGTAGAGAAAAGGAAAACAGATAGGTGTTGGTTTTAATGGTTGTATCATTTTTACGTGTTGAGAAACGTTTGACATACAGTACACCCTGATCCTTCATCTCGGAGACGATATCAAGTTCCGACATGTCAGCCAGCAATCTATCGCGGTCTCGCACGATTCCCTTGCTTGTGTTAAGTGTTTTGTGGGCCGTGACGGTAACCGGAATGCCAACAAAAGTGTCAGTGTTCAACAGGTTGGTAGACTGTGCTTTTTTTGCTGCACTCTATCAACAGCGCACCAGAACGTAGTCTTTTAATGTTCTTTACCTCGCCAGCAATGCCTTGAATACCCTTAGACACAGCAAAAGGATTTAATTTTAAGGGTGTGCTATCTTTCGTGTCAATGACAACAAAACGGGGCCAGTAATCAATTTGTTTGGACAGTCTGAGGTCGTTATCATCAGGATCAATTTCCAGAGGACGCTTGCTTTTTTTTGTTGGGGTTTCATAAGCCATGGTAAGTGTTTAGATTTCATCATCCGAGCTCCCCACCCACCACGGAGTATCACAAAGGACAATGCTAAAAAACAAGCGGGTCTCCGACTTGCAGCACCAAGGATACTCGGATGATATACTCAAGCAGAAAAACCAAAAAGTAATTTTTCCACCAGATTGGCCCATGAGCCATCGCCTTCTGGCACCAGCATCTAGGCAAATTTTCACAAATTTGAAAATCCCTACATCACATAGTAGATATACAAAAACAAAACATGTCAATATTGTTACCAAATAAAACAGTGCCAAATAATATTGGAGCAATGAAATTTAGTGCTCAGGGCTCGGCATGACCAGCCGATTGGTTGAACCGGGCCAATTCAACCACCCGTCTAGGTGAAGTCAGGGCCGAAGTGGTGTGTTGGGCAAAGGAACACTGTTCCTGGAACCAGTGCCCTCAACCACCAGAATCCCTTCCTCCACCGACACAGGGGCGCAACCCACGGCAAACGGGTTGGTGGACCAAAATATCCCCCCCCCCGGGTCCACAACGGGGGGTTGAAAGGCGCTTAGCGTGACCCAGCACCCACCACGAGGAGGTGGCCTTTCATGGGTGCCCAAAGCAACAAAGTGGCAGAACCCCAAAAGGGTCAGACGATAGAATTAAATTATATAACAAATATGGGTCCCTTGAGGACATGGATGTCTCCGAAAACGTCCAACCAAGGGCACACAGTTTGTCGCCCTCCAAAAAGGTGCGGGGTAGATCCCCTATCAATCCACCTAAAAGATAGTTTTTTTCAAAACATATCGTGCAGTGGAACTGTAGAGGACTAAGGACCAACTTTAATGAAATACAGCTAATTGTCCAAGATTTAACACCATCAGCATTCTGTCTGCAAGAGACGTATCTGAAACAGACAGATCATTTTAACTTACGCCAGTTTCAAGCCTATCATTATTTTTCCCCTCCAGGTGATAGAGCCACTGGAGGTTCTACTATCCTTATCCGACATGATGTTATTCACAGCCCTGTTACACTTAACACTAATCTCCAAGCTGTTGCAGTGCGACTTACTCTGGGTGTAGCATTTACGTTATGCTCTCTGTATATTCCACCTTCATCGACACTTCAGCTAACTGATCTTCAATCACTCTATGATCAACTCCCGAAGCCATGTGTTATCATGGGTGACCTAAACAGTCACAACCCACTCTGGGGAAGTACTACCATTAATACTAAAGGTAAAATTGAAGACTTCATTTCCAATAATGACCTGTGCATATTTAATGATGATTCAAGCACCTATCTGCATCCTGCAACTGGCACTTACTCTTCTTTGGATTTATCTCTTGCAGATTCTAACGTCCTGAATGAATTTGATTGGTCTGTTCATAATGACCTTTGTGGAAGTGACCACTTCCCAACTATACTTTCAGAAATAACTCCATCTGATTCTCCATCGTATACAAGATGGAACTTTTCGAAGGCAAACTGGTCTTTATATCAAACTTTATGTCAATCTAAATTACGACCTGAATGTTTCAGTGATATAACTGATCCCATTCAAACCTTTTCTGATGTTTTAAATGAAATAGCTGATGAGTGTATACCCAAGTCCTCTACGACTCCACATGTACGAAAACCATGGTTTAATACAGATTGTAGACAAGCCAGAAAAGCGAGGAAAAAGGCTGAGCGTTATTTCCGCCATCATCCAACTGTCAGCACAGAAGCACCCCAGATTTATACCACTGAACAGGAAACACAAACTTCTGACTCAATTTCAGTCTCTCAACATCACTCTCCAGTTCAATCACAGTCGTCACCTCTTTCTCAAGAACCATCTTCTCAGTCAACTCAAAGGTCTCAATCTACGACAAAAATTCAACAAATTGTTAAAAACAAGGGCAAACCGACGTCAGATCACTCAAAGCAACAAAGTGGCAGAACCCCAAAAGGGTCAGACGATAGAATTAAATTATATAACAAATATGGGTCCCTTGAGGACATGGATGTCTCCGAAAACGTCCAACCAAGGGCACACAGTTTGTCGCCCTCCAAAAAGGTGCGGGGTAGATCCCCTATCAATCCACCTAAAAGATAGTTTTTTCAAAACATATCGTGCAGTGGAACTGTAGAGGACTAAGGACCAACTTTAATGAAATACAGCTAATTGTCCAAGATTTAACACCATCAGCATTCTGTCTGCAAGAGACGTATCTGAAACAGACAGATCATTTTAACTTACGCCAGTTTCAAGCCTATCATTATTTTTCCCCTCAGGTGATAGAGCCACTGGAGGTTCTACTATCCTTATCCGACATGATGTTATTCACAGCCCTGTTACACTTAACACTAATCTCCAAGCTGTTGCAGTGCGACTTACTCTGGGTGTAGCATTTACGTTATGCTCTCTGTATATTCCACCTTCATCGACACTTCAGCTAACTGATCTTCAATCACTCTATGATCAACTCCCGAAGCCATGTGTTATCATGGGTGACCTAAACGGTCACAACCCACTCTGGGGAAGTACTACCATTAATACTAAAGGTAAAATAATTGAAGACTTCATTTCCAACAATGACCTGTGCATATTTAATGATGATTCAAGCACCTATCTGCATCCTGCAACTGGCACTTACTCTTCTTTGGATTTATCTCTTGCAGATTCTAACGTCCTGAATGAATTTGATTGGTCTGTTCATAATGACCTTTGTGGAAGTGACCACTTCCCAACTATACTTTCAGAAATAACTCCATCTGATTCTCCATCGTATACAAGATGGAACTTTTCGAAGGCAAACTGGTCTTTATATCAAACTTTATGTCAATCTAAATTACGACCTGAATGTTTCAGTGATATAACTGATCCCATTCAAACCTTTTCTGATGTTTTAAATGAAATAGCTGATGAGTGTATACCCAAGTCCTCTACGACTCCACATGTACGAAAACCATGGTTTAATACAGATTGTAGACAAGCCAGAAAAGCGAGGAAAAAGGCTGAGCGTTATTTCCGCCATCATCCAACTGTCAGCACAGAAGCACCCCAGATTTATACCACTGAACAGGAAACACAAACTTCTGACTCAATTTCAGTCTCTCAACATCACTCTCCAGTTCAATCACAGTCGTCACCTCTTTCTCAAGAACCATCTTCTCAGTCAACTCAAAGGTCTCAATCTACGACAAAAATTCAACAAATTGTTAAAAACAAGGGCAAACCGACGTCAGATCACTCAAAGCAACAAAGTGGCAGAACCCCAAAAGGGTCAGACGATAGAATTAAATTATATAACAAATATGGGTCCCTTGAGGACATGGATGTCTCCGAAAACGTCCAACCAAGGGCACACAGTTTGTCGCCCTCCAAAAAGGTGCGGGGTAGATCCCCTATCAATCCACCTAAAAGATAGTTTTTTCAAAACATATCGTGCAGTGGAACTGTAGAGGACTAAGGACCAACTTTAATGAAATACAGCTAATTGTCCAAGATTTAACACCATCAGCATTCTGTCTGCAAGAGACGTATCTGAAACAGACAGATCATTTTAACTTACGCCAGTTTCAAGCCTATCATTATTTTTCCCCTCCAGGTGATAGAGCCACTGGAGGTTCTACTATCCTTATCCGACATGATGTTATTCACAGCCCTGTTACACTTAACACTAATCTCCAAGCTGTTGCAGTGCGACTTACTCTGGGTGTAGCATTTACGTTATGCTCTCTGTATATTCCACCTTCATCGACACTTCAGCTAACTGATCTTCAATCACTCTATGATCAACTCCCGAAGCCATGTGTTATCATGGGTGACCTAAACGGTCACAACCCACTCTGGGGAAGTACTACCATTAATACTAAAGGTAAAATAATTGAAGACTTCATTTCCAATAATGACCTGTGCATATTTAATGATGATTCAAGCACCTATCTGCATCCTGCAACTGGCACTTACTCTTCTTTGGATTTATCTCTTGCAGATTCTAACGTCCTGAATGAATTTGATTGGTCTGTTCATAATGACCTTTGTGGAAGTGACCACTTCCCAACTATACTTTCAGAAATAACTCCATCTGATTCTCCATCGTATACAAGATGGAACTTTTCGAAGGCAAACTGGTCTTTATATCAAACTTTATGTCAATCTAAATTACGACCTGAATGTTTCAGTGATATAACTGATCCCATTCAAACCTTTTCTGATGTTTTAAATGAAATAGCTGATGAGTGTATACCCAAGTCCTATACGACTCCACATGTACGAAAACCATGGTTTAATACAGATTGTAGACAAGCCAGAAAAGCGAGGAAAAAGGCTGAGCGTTATTTCCGCCATCATCCAACTGTCCATAATTTAAATAAATTTAAAATACTCAATGCAAAGGCGCGTCGTACCTTTAAACAAAACAAACGACAATCTTGGAGAAATTATGTCTCCAAAATTAATTCGCGCACGCCAATGTCTAAGGTTTGGAACATGGTTCAGCGAATAAAAGGCAAAGGTTCAAAATCAGCTGTACACCATCTTAAAGATGGTGATAACTTGATAACTGATAAATCTGACATTGCAAATAAAATTGGCGAAACCCTTGCTAAGCATTCATCATCGGCAAATTATGTCCCTGAGTTTCAGAGATATCAGAAACAACAGGAAAAGACAAAACTTAATTTCGAATCAAATAACGGTGAAGATTATAATGAAGTGTTTTCATTACATGAGCTACATACTGCTCTTGAGCAAGCTCATGACACTGCAGAGGGTGATGACAATATACATTACCAGCTACTGAAACACTTACCGGAACCATGTCTGATGACACTTTTAGATATATTTGACAAAATATGGACGTCTGGAGAATTTCCTCCTTCATGGCGTAATGCCATTGTAGTCCCAATACCAAAACCTGGCAAGGATCATACAGATCCGGCTAATTACAGACCGATCTCTTTAACTAGCTGTGTTTGTAAAACCATGGAACGTATGGTGAATAATAGACTAACTTGGTATCTTGAAACCAATAACCTTATAACCAATATTCAATGTGGTTTCAGGAAAAATCGTAGTACCATTGATCATTTGGTACGCTTGGAATCCTTTGTTAAGAATGCTATAGTAAGTAAACAACATGCTGTATCAATTTTCTTTGATCTTGAGAAAGCTTATGATACGACCTGGAAGCATGGCATTTTCAGGGATTTACATGACTTTGGTTTGAGAGGCCGTTTGCCTCTTTTTATATCACGGTTTTTGAAAGACAGACAATTTCAAGTCCGAGTGGGTTCAACCCTGTCTGATCATTACAATCAGAATCAGGGTGTCCCTCAAGGCAGTATTTTGTCCGTCACTTTATTTAGTATCAAGATTAACAGTTTATCCAAGGTTTTAAACGATTCCATTGATGGATCACTTTTTGTGGATGATTTTAATATTTCTTGTCGTGGTAAAAATATGCATACTATTGAACGGCAATTGCAGTTGTGTTTAAATAAAATAAATAAATGGTGTCTTGAAAACGGTTTTAAATTTTCCAAATCCAAAACTAATTGTCTACACTTTTGTAGAAAATATAAACCGCATAAAGATCCTGAACTATCTTTAAATGGCACTCCCATCAAAGTTGTTAAGGAGGCCAAATTCTTGGGTCTAATTTTCGACTCCCATTACCTTTTTTACCACATATTAAATCACTTAAAGCCAAATGCCTGAAGGCACTCGATTTGTTGAAAGTTGTTTCCAACTCAAAGTGGGGAGGGGATCAAACTACCCTCCTTCACTTATACCGATCATTGGTACGATCTAAACTTGATTATGGTTCGATCGTATATGGCGGAGCCTGTAACAGCAACCTTAAACTACTTGATTCTGTTCACCACCAAGGTCTAAGACTCTGTCTTGGATCATTTCGAACTTCTCCAGTTGATAGTCTATATGTTGAAGCAGATGAGCCTTCCCTTACACAACGTCGTATAAATTTGTCTTTACAATACATTACTAAACTATATTCTAGCGAGTCTAACCCTGCATTTAGCTGTGTTTTCAATCCCCTCTATGAGGATTTATACAACAAAAAACCTTCTCTTGTTCCGCCTCTTGGGCACAGAATGAAGCCATTCCTGTCCGCTGCCGGCATTGAGCTGGGAAATATAGCTCCTTCCCGTCTTCTTTCTTCTCCTCCTTGGCAACTGGTTAGGCCTGAAGTTGACCTTACTTTGACACAGTTTAAGAAATCTGGAACTAATGAATTACAATATAAACAAGAATATAATCAACTAAAAACTAAATATAATACATACAAATCCTTATTTACAGATGGGTCCAAGGACAGTGGCGCGGTGTCATGTGCCGCGGTCATTGGATCCAGAACAATATCTTCTAGAATACCAGATAACAGCTCCATTTTTACAGCAGAAGCAAACGCCATATTAACGTCTCTTAAATATATTCAACGACATCCCAAACATAAACAATATATCATCTTTTCTGACTCTCTTTCTTGTCTTCAGGCTATTAAAAATCTTTCTTGTAAGCATCCACTTTTATTAGAAATTATTGAATTGTATAATGAACTTGCTACTGGCCAATGCGACATCGTCTTTTGTTGGTTACCCAGCCACGTTGGCATTTCTGGGAACACAATGGCTGATCTTGCTGCTAAGGCAGCACTCAACAAATCTGTGACACCACTTCTTATTCCTTACTCTGATTACAAAGCTTGCATTAGAACTTACATTCGTGATCTGATGCAGAAGAAGTGGGACACTCAAGTAGGTATTAATAAACTACATGAAATAAAACCTTATATTGGTTACACTCACTTGGGTTGTCAGTCCAGATTTGAAGAGGTCATTATGCGACGATGTCGCATTGGCCATACTCGATATACTCACAACTACTTGTTGAAAGGTGAAGATCCTCCGTTTTGTATCCCTTGTGATGAGAAAGTCACAGTCAAGCATCTCCTGCTTGACTGTGTCGAATTCTCCATCACAAGGGATAAATATTTTAATGTTAAAACTGTTAAGGATCTTTTTAACACTGTTCATGTTCATTTAATTCTTGATTTTTTAAAAGAAATTGATTTGATCACTGATTTTTGATTAATATGCTCTGTAAGTAGATGTATTTTAATGATTGGTAGTTTAGATTGTTAACTTAGATTGTTAGTGGCTGTGCCCTCAAAGGGGGTTGACGTAGCGTAAAATTATTGTCCTCCTGAGAGGGTACGTAAGTCCCAAAACATTTGAAGTAAATTTCAGTCTACCAGGTTTTTAATCGTAGTATATTTGTCATTTTAATGTATGGCTAAATCTCAGTATAACCGCCAATGGCTGAAGGGATGGTGTACATCCAGCTAGGGTCCATGCAGGTAGCAAAAGTAATGTAAGCCCCCATGGGCCTTAGTATGGTGATCTACCTTCAGTTGTTGGCGATCTATAGCCCATTTTTACATTGTATTGTCTTCTTTAATTGGAATATTTTAGCTTTGTTCGCTAGTTTTATATTGATATCTGTGATTATCTAGTATTTTTACTGTCCTTCGTCGGCAGGTTTTTATAATAACTATATATATTCTATTACAATGTCAAATGTTCTCGTCACGATATGGCTGAAATATTGCCGATGTGACGTTAAATAATAACTCACTCACTCACTCACCTTCATCATGGTCAGAGTGAGTATGTGCATGACAATGTCATTGCGTGGATGTGGCAGATGAAATATATTGGTATCAGGCTGTAGAGTAATGTTCGGTACAACTTCATAACTGTAATCATAAACATCTTGGATTTGACATTTCTGTGGAGAAGGACAAAAAATCAATTACAAATACTTCATGTTGTGGAGTATGCGGGGCAATATTTTACAGCTGTTGAAACACTACAATGAGCAGCTTCAGTTTGTACGGTCAGTAGACACCGTTGCCTGTGTTAACATATTTTAATAATACAGTGTTATTAGAGAATAACTCAAAAGATGGTGAGGGGTGTCTGAGGCAGGAATATTTTGCGTGGATTTATTACCCAATCATGACATCTGCTGTCTTCACGTAGCCTTGACTATTCCCATGGAGTTGAGTACTGTGTCAAATTATATTATAATCATTACCTGTCAGCTGTGATGATATTCCTTTCGAGTTAAGAGTATATAAGAAAGGTGCTGACCAAGCCTAACTTTATGAACAGAGGCAGCCCAAGGGAACGACCGGAAACAAGTGGAGGTGAGCATCCTTTATTTTCTTGAGCAGTGCTGAATTTAAATACTCCCTCAAATGCACTTTTGTGAGACAGGCTAAATTTCACCATCATTCTTGGAGTTGAATTGTTGAATATATACAGTATATATAAAAGTGTGTCATAGCCTTACTCAGCGTCTGCGTCCTGGAAATACGAAGTTAATGTACGTGAAAAAAACCATTGATTGTTTGATGCAAAAAATAGCCGGTGACGTGTACATAGTTTAACGACCAATGACATGGCGTGGCGTGGGGTCCTTGATGTGAAACAAGACTTGCTTGAATAACTGTCCCGCGACCTCCCACAAAATGTGCTAGCATGTCCGTTTTTGCATTATTATCCTCTTAGTGGAATTCAGGCACGGGACAAAAAGTCAGTCTATAAACTTTGTAAGCACGTGTATTAGGATCGCATGTCCCTTCACTACGCAAACGAACCTATATATTACATATATGCAACATAGCATGGTGATTGTCGTGATTGCAGGTGAACGGGATTCGAGCAGTATGTGTAGGGTACTGCCACCATGTATATTCTTCACAAGCACTGGCAAAACATGAACCAAAGCACGTGAACTAATACCGTGCATGTAGAATATCGCCCCCACCTCCACGATAAAAGACATAAAACCAGATACCAGACCTGACCACACGTACACCAACGAACCCGTTGAATGCAGTCATAAATCAAAGACGTAGTCAAAGTAAGGCCTCATATTTGGCGTGTAGTCCGTATTGGCAGTTGTGTTCGGCGACATTGCGATCACCTAAATGCATCCCGAATAATCCGATCTTGGGCTATTCAATGTGGATTTCGTAAAAATCGTAGTACCACTGACCTCTGGAGTAAAATATTAAAAATGCCATTATTAGTAAGTATCCGAGACACAGCATTTGTTCATAATCTGTTATGCATGTGTGTGACTCAGGGTAAAATGTTTGTCAAAATAAATTGGTATTTAGGTAGAAAACATTATACTCTTCAGAAAGAAACCCAATTTGTAAAAAAATGGAGCTATTCAAGCTGGTTTTGACATCCTCGAATCCCAGGCCAAGACGTACCGAACGCTTGTAATCTAGAAAGTATGTTCCAATTATTGGCGACACCCGTACACTTCGACCTGTCTAATTCTTGCAAATACAAGAAGAAAGGGCCATAAATTGGTACTTCAAAATTTATCAAATAATTCTATTTCCTTATATTAAATAAAAAAAAGATCCTTAACCGTTTTAATATCAAAATATTCACCGTTGTGATGGAAAAATCAATACAGTCAAGTCTAGTAGGAGAGTCACACGTAGAGTGTTAGCTGGCTGGAGCAGAATTGATGCACTGACATTCTGATTCCTCATTTTAAGTTTGTGTTTTGTACAAACATCTTCATCACACTCTAACTTTCAGACATTCAACAGGCGGGCCAATATAATTGTTTTCAGAAGCACGTTATTTGTGACGATTGTTGGTGTACAAAACAAAGTCAAAACTAATAAGAATAATATATTTGTTACACTTATAATCGTAATGTATCTCTTGCAGACGATGACCAGTCCAGTCCTTCTCGTTCTTCTTATTCTTCCTCTACACCTACTGTGCAATTGGTAAGACCAGTGCGTTTTGGCTGAAATTGTATTTTGTACATTTCAAATAATTTACATGAACAAGTAAGAGCAGAAACTGAAAACGATAAGAAACCATTAATATGAACAGAATCACCGTCCACTGCTTCACTGCCGAGTGCGCTTCCAATTCTGTCTTTTGCGTGATGATGAAACGTTGCTCCCATGATCTGAACGGCAAGTGTAAGATACGTTTAAGGGTGCAGGCGCACACCGCTTTTTGAGAAAAACTAAAATTGAATTGGTAAATATGACCACCCAACGCCTTTCTTTCGCGTCCGGTCCTTTTCACAGAGCGATTGTATATTTTTTTATCACATGTTTCTCCCTCTTTTTCCCAAACAAATGCACCCGCGGTTGTTCACAATCTGATAGATATGACACCTTTGTGCTTACCGTGAAGTTTACACCAGGGATATGCTTTAGCACCATATCTACGTCACTCAGCTTTGATGGAGGTAGAGTAGCCTTGTTGTGAAGGCGTTCGATCTTCGATCTGGATTATTTACATGACAATGTCATTTTCAATATTCAAGTTTCGTCAAGCACAGTGTTCGTTTTGGTGATTGGTAAAAGATTTCTTATGAGACCTAAAGAAAGGTACCAGATAAATTGCCATATGCCTTTTAGTTCCTTTTGTGTGCTGGTCATATAGTTTTGTTACTCAATTCAGATCATATAAGTGTGAAATTGTATTCTCCCCAGTGAATTCCACATGTTATTTATAGTCTTTGTCTGCAATACAGTTTTCTTTACCAACCAAACAAACTTAAATGTTGATATTGTTGATGACATTAAGAGTTTAATTCTGATAAGTAATAATGTTTCATGCACAATACTAGTCATAGGGAAATATGATCATATCTGATCATCATGGTAACACCACTACAACCTGATCTAACTTGTATATTGTTGAAGATAAACATGGGGGATTAATAACCATTTTAATACGACATTTTACAGATCCAGATTCTTGCAAAGAACCAATTAATAAAAGATCGCACCTGCGATGGCCGGATTCGGGAGACCTTGGTTTGGATGATTCACTGTATACAGGCATGCTCTTGACTACTCCTGATTATGGGGGAATGTTGGATTATCCACCTGGTGTAGATTCCTGTGGAGGAAGATATCCGATTTGGAGGAAAGGTAAAATGATCACGATTCCTTGTTACAGGTGAGTACGTGAGTGCACTTAGAATCTACATTCCATCGGCAATATTGCAGCCATATAGCGATGAGAACAAGTTAGTTATTGTTAAATACATGTCTTCACAGGACACTATAAACATAATTTTGGTATCGGAGTTGTGGGTATAAAATCAATATTAAAACCATATCATGTTTCAACCCGAAGCTACAGACCACTAACGGCCAAGGCTGGGCCATCTAACTTGGGGTCATGGGGGACGTACAGTGCTTCTGCTTCCTGCATGATTCCCCGGAAGATTTATGCCATTATTTCGCTCACCATTGGCAATATCAATATGAGAATAAGCAAGTATTATTATTTAGGATTTAAAACACTAGCTGATATTATATACCGTAATTCAACTCACGTGCAACTGTCAGAGGGGACAATGATACTGCAGTACTATAACACCTCATGGGTACCACCATCAACAATCACGGTTGGTGATAATATCACACTGATTTAAAACAAATCGCATATATTCAAAATGTATTAAATAATTCAGTTCCTTTAAAAAGAGAATTAAATAAACACCGAAATAATTAAACAAGATCCTTTAAAGCAGATTAATAATAACAGATATCTCTTGTGAGAGGTGAGGTGAAATTGGGTTTAACGTCGTGCTTGAGAATATTTCGCTCATATGACGACGTGCATGCGTGTGTATGTGTGGCAGCTTGTACTAACCCAGACTGAAGCTGGTTTTATAGTGCTAGCCCACTGAGATACCATGCTGCAGTGAAGCATGAATACCCTACTCAGACACATTATACTGACTCCGAGCCCATCAGTCTCTGATGTACCTATTAATGCTGAGCGCCAGGCATGACCAATATTTTAACGAGTTTTGGTATGCCGCGGCCGGGGATCGAACCCGCGACCTTCCGATCTCCGGGCGGACGCTCTAACCACCACACCCGGTCTCCCTTGTGGAGGACCTTTTCACGTGGAGAATGGCCACTGGTGAAATTTCATACTTTTAAATAGGTACCTGAAACATTAGGTCCCTACAATCTACTGTCACAAAGTAAATGTGACTGTTATGATTTCTACATTGTTGCCTGAATGTTTCGACAATCAGAGACTCGCTATCACATGATGAACGTCCACATACGTACCCTAACCAGCAGCTGCATTTCCATGCCTATTCCATTTCCGACTAGCAAAAGAAGCATAAATTGTGAAACTTGAGTCTACATGACCCTAAATGGGTGTTTCGAAGTTATGCAATCAGCTTACCAGAATTTCCACTCCACGAAAACCACACTCGTTAAAGTGCACAGTGACATCCTGAGAGCTGTAGACAAAGATGGTGCTGCAGTTTTGGTTCTACTTGATCTGAGTAGTGCCTTCGATACTATCGATCATAGTATTCTGATGGATACTAGAGGCACTGCTCTTCAGTGATTTGAGCCCTACACATCAGGTAGTTACTGTCCTTCGTTGACAGGGTTTTATATATTATATGCATGTATTATGAATTTAGAACTAGTTTTAGTCACGATATGGCTTTAATATTGCCTATGTGACTTTAAATCTTAGTCACTCACTCGCTCACATATCAGGTAGGCATCAATCGGTGATCATTGATGGTCACATCTCTAGTCGTGAGGATCTTTCATTAGGTTCTTGGACCTCTACTATTTACCATTTACACATCTCCTCTAGGAGATATCGTCATATCCTTCAACTTAGGACTGCATTTATATGCTGACGACACTAGGATTTACATATCTTACTTTCTTTATTAGCTGAATGTTCATTTCTCACCACTGAGGAGTATGTCAGCTGCATAAAAAAACTGAATGACGTCAAAAAACAGAACCTATAGTTTTCTACCCTAAGCGTCTCAAAACCAGTATCTCTCTTCCTAAATTCAGCATCGGTCAGTGTGAGATTTAGCCAAAGCCTGAGATGCGAATTTATTTTTGATTCCTCACAGTCCATGGAGCCACACATCTATAACATCTGTAGACGGGAGTACTACCACATTCGCAACATCGGCATGAGTCGACGATACCAGGACGTCAAGACTACAGTATCTCTTATTCAGGCATATGTAACATCTCGTCTCGACTACTGTAATGCGATTGTTGTGGGTCTCCCAAATTATCTCATACATTAGCTTCAGAAGGTGCAGAGAATCCTGCAGCCAGAGCGATCTCTCAGTCAAATAAATCGGACCACATTACTCCCGTTCTTCACTCACTTCATTGGTTTCCCGTCCATTGCCGCATAAAATTGAAAAACTCCTTGTTTTCAAAAGTAGCCACTGTCTAGCTCCACAGAACCTCCGTGATCTGTTCCATCGTTATACTCCTGCACGTTCGATCCGATCAAATGACCAGTGTCTTTGACAATTCCTGTGACTAGGACAAAAACATATGGTGACAGGTCACTCGAGACGGCTGGTCCTCATCTCAGGAACAATTTTCCATCTCACCTCAGAACACACCAAGTTTTAGCTGATTTTAAATCAAATCAAATCTAGAGAACTCTTTGTGATATCAATACCATCTTAGAGCCAAAGCGCTTTAAGGGGATTACAGATATTGGCTGTATTTACAAGTAAAAGTATTGTTTGTATGTATGTATGTATGTATGTGTGTGTGTGTGTGTGTGTGTGTGTGTGTGTGTGTGTGTGTGTGTGTGAAGCGTTGTGGAGATTTTTTTAAGCTGATAACAACCTACAAAATTTTAGATCCCTAAATTATCAAATTCAATTATGTATGTATGTATGTGAGTGAGTAAGTGAGTATGGTTTTACGCCACTTTTAGCAATATTCCAGCAATATCACGGCGGGGACATCAGAAATGGGCTTCACGTCACACATTGTACCCATGTGGGGAATCGAACCCGGGTCTTCGGCGTGATTAGCGAACACTTTAACCACTAGGCTTCCCCACTGCCCCTATGTATGTATGTATGTATGTATGTATGGAGTGAGTGAGTGAGTGAGTGAGTGAGTGAGTGAGTGAGTGAGTGAGTGAGTGAGTGAGTGAGTGAGTGAGTGAGTGAGTGAGTGAGTGAGTGAGTGAGTGAGTGAGTGAGTTAATATTTAACGTCACATCGGCAATATCTCAGCCATATCGGGACGAAAACAATTAATACAATATAAAGTAAAAAAGGTTTTGAATGTATGTATGTATGTATGTATGTATGTATGTATGTATGTATGTATGTATGTATGTATGTATGTATGTATGTATGTATGTATGTATGTATGTATGTATGTATGTATGTATGTATGTATGACATGTATGATGTTCATGATGATGTTGGACTGGCAGTCGTTCGTACATTGTAAGTGAGCACTTTATATCACCATGCAAAGATTACCCGAGTGGTGGATAGCTATATATGTCGTTGCCCAGTTTTACAAATGCAAATGGGCGCTGGGGTAGCCTTTTGGTCAAAGCGTTCGCTTGTGACTTTATGGTGTCCCCTGCCTTGATTTTGCTAGAATATTGCTAAAAGCGGCGTAAATCGATACACATTCACTTACAAATGCAAGAAGTTTGCTGACATTTTTTCCTTTTTGCTTTACACTGTTGCCTTCATTTTTAACATCGTACTCTAAGTTCACATCCACTTGTCAACTACATTTCATTAACATCAGTTTCAAACATTTTCAATCAGTTACTTCATTAACATTTGTTGTCTAGCCAGCGCTAAGTATATTATTACTTGATAAGGATGATTTCATCGCTCAGGGTTTTCCTCCCGCATAAGACCCGTGAAGATCCGGGTTAGAATTGATCTTCAGTAATCCCTGCTTGTCGTAAGAGGCAACTAACGGGGTCGAGTTGCCAGGCTGGCTGGCTTGGTTGAAACGTGTCATCGGTTCCCAATTGCGCAGATCGATACTCATGCTGTTGGTCACTGGCTTGTCTACAGACCGCCGCCATATAGCTGGAAAATTGCTGAGTGTGGTGTATACCTAAACTTACTCACTCCTCTTCCGCATAAAGCATCGTTGTCTCACTTTTAATCTAATAATTATGCGGGCCAAAAATACAATGCAACAATGCCACTGGTAGACAAGCATTTCGAATTTCGGCCTTATCCAGATTTTCCAACCACCATTAGACAGAAAAACCGCTTCATTCTCGGGCGTCAATACATGAAAAACATTTAAACAGTTAAATGAACAATGTTCCAAGCCCTCATTATTGGTTATCTTTTCTGGGGCGTTGGGTGAGTGAGTGAGTTAACATTTAACGTCACATATGTCAGCCATATCGTGACGAGTACATATTTGTCAATGAAATGTAATTTGTGTATATTAGAATCTGGGGCGTTGCTTGAACTGAGATATTGTTATTTTGCAAAACCTTGCTTAATTCCTGATTGTTCCTAGTTTGTTTGGCTGGAATATTGCTGAGTGCGGCGTAAAACTAAACTCACTCACTCACTCCTATTTTGTTTGAGTGAAAAGGTTGGTTCAATTTGTGCTCATTCGTGTTTATACAGAAATATATATTTTTCCTTTCTCGGGTCAGGTTAGGGCAAGTAAACAAAAAATTAAATTCATCTCCAATATCGTTTGCATTACAAAGAGTACATAATCATTTGGGGGTGTTTTAATCCATCGTCATGTTTCAACTGGTAGATAATGGTTTGAAGTTTTAACTTAAGTAACGCCTTCCGATTATATCAAGGTCCAAACCCCGTCGAAAATTTATGGAATTCTCTGACATGTCAGCAGCAGCCACAGAACCCCCTGGATCACTGCAGGAAGAGTTATTGAATATTTCCCAGGTCACAAATCGTAACCAATATGGTGCTATCGCGCGGCAATCACAGGCAGTTATGTGTACATGCACGCGGCCTAGAGGTAACTTACGTACACGTGGCCTAGCAGTATCACTTAACACCCTTTTCTGTTTGTATATACTATCCTTTCCTTCATTATACATCGTTTATGTTTGTGTTTTCTTGTAGAGGAAAGAGGAAGCAATGTCTCAGTGGTATGTGTTCAAAACGAAACCGACACGTGTTCCACCGTATACGAATTTGAAACACTCCGATGTTACGGCGGTAGGGAAATCTATAAAGTAGAGACTGATGTCAAGAGGAGTGCCGTCTGCTTTGGTAAGATGATATTATAATGTGAGAATTATGATAATAAGTGTTTTGATGGATGTCTAGTATTACACTGAGATATTAATACCTATCGGTTGTTCGACACAGGAATGGGTCTGTCATGTAATATGCCAAGGTCTGCTGTGTGAGGTCTTCAACCAACTGAAGTTGTCACTCCATGATTCAACTGAAACGGTTTAATACGGTGTCAAGACATGTCCCTACCTGTTGTCAGTACGATTTGTACAGTTTAACAATTTGAAGTTCTCCAAATTTCCTTTAGCGATTCACATAATCGATTGTTGTGTATTCGAATCAATACACACTGCTGTATCAGAGATAAAAACTTTTCAAGTTGACGTAAAACGGAACTAGTGCACAAACTACTCAACCCTGTTTAAAAAAAATGAGATGGGGGAAATAGTTTGTGGAAACGACGAGTGTATCCGTACTCATTCATCAGGTGACGTATGATATACTCCAAAACGTCGTGTTCCTCAATAAAAGACGTTGACATCCATAACTTCTCGGATGTATGTGCATCGCATCTAAATGCACAGTCAAAGACTTTAATAGCGTTAAAACACGCGACCAATACCTCATACTATCGATCTGATCTGAATTGAACGGGTAAATTGGTTTTGAAGAGTATTCACATGTTTATAGTGTTTGCTAAATACTCTTCACACTTTCATCTCGTATTTTTCAGCGCCTAACTATTGTCTGGGCCAGCCATGTGCAAACAGAGGAACATGTGTTGCAGTCCGTGACGGTTTCACATGCAAGTGTTTGTATGGATATACAGGCCGTACCTGTGAACGTGGTGAGTGGTAATTTTCAGTCATAATGAAATATGTGATATCTTGTTCATCGCAGTTCCATGAAATCTAAAGTGAGCAGTTTTACTTTTGACGGACCTGAGGCTCGACTCCATACATGGGTACAATATATAAGGTATTCGTAGTGTACCCTTCTCCTAACAGACACAGAAGTTTAATAGTTATAACAAATCTCTCCCAAAGTATGAGTGCACTATACGAGACTTACCTAAGGCTTTGTGTCCTAAAATCTTCGCAGAAGTAGTGAAATGCAGAACCCAAACACTAGAATAGCTGGAATAATGCTCGACACAAAGTAAAATGGGCTATTGGAACGTTTCAATGTATGCATCTTGTGATACAGTCGTGGAAATGTTTTGTCTCCCTGCATCATTCCTTTGAAATGTGAAAGAGATTATGTAGTTTATTGCTATCCTTTATTGCTAGTTTAGGTCCCCATTCCACTAAGTGACTTTAGGCATTCATTTTTGGGTGTTGGCGTTTTCGATGTCCAATGTATAACTTGTGAATATGTTAAATTGCCGAGAGTTCCACGATAGAAGGCGGTGGCTCATGGGCCAATCTGGTGATGTTGACGTCCAAATTCATGTGCAAGAACCAGCCTGACATTTAATCGGTATACAGATATTGCTATTTGTGTCTTACTCGCTGCAGTATAACATCCCTGTAACCCTGGTGTCAGCATCTTGGAGATCCGGTGCTATTTGACATCGTCCTTGCTGATTCTCCATGGTGTGTAGGGAGCACGAATGTCGAACTATTTTCCTTTCGTGGTATCATACGTGACAGGGCATGCTGTCTGTATGATATGAGTGAAGAAGGCATTGGTACAGAGCTTGAGGACCAAGGTGATACGGCAATAAAGCGTTTCACTATCAAGAAAGAGGGAATCTTCACTAAAACAAATACGTATCTGTTGACTTTTGCTGGATCTTCGATTCTGCAATCTATCCAAGCAGGTTACTTTAACATCGGGGTGGATGTGTCTGTCCCTAGTCCACTCAGGTGTTACAAGTGTCAGCACTTCGGACATGGGTCTCATTGAGGCCAAGATACATTTCACAAACCAGTCTTCAACTCCATTAAATATCTCGTATTCCGCTGCAATCACCCGCTCTGTAGCAATGTCCTCAGTTGAATGTCAGACTGACTTGACATGTGTCAAGTCAGCAATCATGAAGTATTCAGCATTACGTGTTCAAGAGACATATCTAAAAAAAACGGACTCATTCAATTTACGACAGGGCTGATTTGTCATAATATGAGACACTGTGTTTTGAGCACTTGACCTATTTTGGATCAGTGAATATCCTATTCAGTCGTTTTCCGATGTACTCAATTGCTGACAAAACAATTCCACAGTCTCTGCAATTCCACATATTCGTAAACCATGGTTCAATAATAAATGCAAACAGGCCAGAAAGTGTTGGAAAAAATCGGAAAAGTATTTTCCCCGACATATTATCGTGCATAATTTAGATAAAATTATAATCTTAAATGCCATTTATGTTCAAGATATGGCTGAAATACTGCCGATGGTGTGGGACTTAAAGGTATTCTACTGTTCAATCTCAAAGATTGTGGTGACTTACTAGCTAAAGCCGATGAAGCTGACATTGCTTAAACATTGAATCGCCATTCTTCTTCGTCAAGCCTGTTTTTATATTGTATTGTCATTTATAGTTAATATATTTTAGATTGATTTACTAGTTTAAATTTATATCTGTGATAGTAACGTCTTTCGTTGACAGGATAAATTTTATTTTCAATTACTATAAAATGTAAGTTGATGAATATATCGCTGTGACTTAAAATTTTAACATCATTATTGAGAATAATTCAAACATCTTTGTGTAACGCATGCCTAGTGACTGACCTGATCAGAAAACGACATTACTCCTCTTCTCCTCTGTATGATTTCCTTTGTGAATTATCGGTTTGCCTTATTACAAGTATATGTTGTCATTCTTCTACGGAACCTTAGCATATGCCTTTAATAATGTAGATCCATGTACACTTTCCAATAAAATACCTGAAATTGAGAAAAGAGGACCAGGAAACATACATGAAGGACAAGTCCGAGATGTCAAGAATTTTATGCCTGGATGGTACGACTCGTCCAATGACACACAAATACTCATGAGGCCTATTCTTGGTCCAGCATGTGGCAGCGCTTTTCCCCTCTGGATCAAAGGTAAGCACTTTCTGACGGGAACATGCCATATCATAATTGTACAGACGAGATATAGCCCTGTGACTTTAGTGTATTATAGAAGCATTGATCCATTCAGGGTTTCCAACATGAACTTTATACCCGTCTATTGTCTGCCATTGTCTGCTTTAGGTAATGTCGATTGCTTCGTAAAGCAATAAAGCGCAATCGATTAATTTCATTCCATAAAAGTTGCTGATGTTCTTCATTCGCCAGTATACCAAACATGACCATGTACATTCTGTTGTGCAAGAAAAACTAAAAGGCCATTAGATACATGAACACTGTATTTTCACAAACCTGATGTCACTGTATCTTGGGGCCCAAATATTAACGACAACGTTTTAAAAGAACGTGCGTTGTTACTCTAGTTGTGACTGAGGGTTACTTTTCGCCAGCTTTTGCCCTCTTAACTTACTATGGACCTGCCCTTCTGTTGAATCCATGTTTGAATGCGGATCGGTTTTATTATTTGTGATAGTAAAATACCAGTTCTCTGTAATCGAGACATTGGGGTCATTTGGTGCAAACTCGGTGAACGATAAATTAGAGAATACAAATGATCGCATCTCGGGCTAATGAAATCGGAAATGATTCCGCAGTACCCAAAGCCCAACCAAACTTATGAGCGTCTCCATGTTGATTTGCTGAATACAGTTCGGAATGGCTTATTCCATTACTTGCACAAGTTTACTCTTGCAGTTATGGAGCGGTGATATCCGCAAGTTTCAAGACGAAACCGTATCATTTTGATTTTCAATACTTTTCATAAATTAGCCCCCACCCACCCACCCCACACACACACAAACACTCTGAAAACCGTTCCTACGCCCCAACTAGGCCCACGAACCGATCTAGGGAAACTAACGAATCCTGTTTCGATTTATTTCTTGCCAGTGCTGATTCAGATATTAATATTCAATATAAATGCAGTGTATCTTTGGCAAGGAAACATCGGGTAATTCCTTCTTTTTCAAGTAGTATATATCTCAAACGCAATCCTAACGGGATCAGTAACATGAAATTTGTCATTCATTCCTTTACTTCGAGGGTGATCCAAAAACATAATATTTCGATCTTAATGTAACTATGTTGTGTATTGCAGTGGTTGATAACGGCATTGCAGTCATGTGTGTAGCCACGAGGTCTACTGACTGTTATATAGCATTCAGGAACATACCAGTCCAGAACTGCAGCGACGGTAGACAAGTGTTCAAGCTCCCACGTCCCAATCCATTATCCTCGTACTGCTATGGTAAGCATAAATGTGTTCCAAACAAAGTGTGGTTTGCAGCGTAATTGCTAAATGCGATTAGAAACCTAGGAGGCTTCAGGCATTTTGTCTAAGAATGAATACTTTACTTGTCTTCATGTCGAGACACCAGTGCTATAGGCTTTATAATCACGTTCAGGGCATCCAGTATAGGGTGTTTATGTGTGCTTAGACCTTTTGTATGACAATGTCAAGATAATGTTCAACCATAAAACAAAGTCCTGTGTAATTCCCAGCCCAATTGCCTCGCGTAGCATGTTTCCCCAAATGACATTTCCTGTCTGCTGATCACGTATGGCGGTTGGTGAAATCGGGTTTCACGTACACGTGTTACGGGGCCTTCCAGATTATTGCACTGATATAGCGACATGCATGTGTGTGTCGCTTCTTATACTAATGCGGACGTCATCAATTTGCTCAAGTGATGCCGATACAATCCGGCAGTTCAACATTACAAACCCAGTTTTTCATTAATCCCCTAAATTCTGAGCACCCTCAAACGTCTTTTGGTATTTCTTGACCAGGGGATCTAACCACAGACTGTCACCAGCATCACAGAAGGAAGCGTCCCATTTCCCTAAATGACAATTCCTGACTTTTGAACATTTGCAATGTGAACGAATTGAGTAAGTAAGTGAGTTTAGATTTACAGTCACATCGGCATTTTTTTCAGCCATATCGCGACTGAAACAAGTTTAAATTCACACTAATTGCATGTAAATTATAATAAACCGTGTCAAAGAAGGGCAATAAACACAACTAGAATATCACAGTTATGAATGTACAACTAATGTGTAAAGTTGAAATATTTTAACAACAGAAGACAACACAATATATAAATAGGTCACCGATCCCTTCAGATGTTTGCATTGTTTGACAATCTAGCAATAAAATAAAATAACATATATTCTGCGCTTAAAATATTATATTCTAATTTACTTTCATTGTTTAGGACTTACGTACCTTCTGAGGAGGACAATAATTTCACAGTATTTTAACCCCCTTCGAGTATACAGCCACTAACAATTTAATTTAACTACCAATCATGTAACATTTACCTATTTACACAACTTTTATAAACCGTTACCTAACAACTGTATTTCTTTTAAAACTGAAATGATTAAATGGTAATTGATACTAAAAAGATCATTCAATGTTTTCACATTGAAATACTTATCCCTTGTGATGGAAAATATCAATAGAGTCAACGAATCGATACGTTTACCACAAGGCGAAGATCAATGCAGAAACAGTGTAGTGACCTACATCTCAACCAATCCAAACTGGGATATCTATTATTAAATACATGCTTGACATAACACAGGTTATATATCGTAAGAGAGCTACTGCTAAAATGATTTAAATAGTATTTTACTTTTATTTATTATGTACTCTCCCAACCAATATGGTTCCTGCTGTATCACAACCGTCTGAAATCTTACAGCTACATCACAAAGGGGTTGGTTGTGTGAGAAACATCCGACGCTTAGCAAGGCTTACATTGCAGTTCCAATGCAATCACATCAAGTAACAACGCGCTGAAAACCTGCTACAACTCACATCCACACGGGGAATCCACTTGCTCCTTTGTTGGGCTGGAAATGCCGTTACATGTGCCTTTCTATTCAAGATGTTGATGCATGTGTCAACAATCCCTGTTTAAATAACGGGACTTGTGTGGCAAACAAGGGCGAGTTTATCTGCACCTGTCCACCGGGCTTCAAAGGAATTGAATGTGAAACAGGTAGAAATAATTGGAATCAGTTTTCAAAAGTTTGTGTACACAATACAAATTAATTGTTCTAACTGAAATCGCCCTGATTTCAAATTTCCTCAGTAAGAATCATTTGCTATTGTTTCCCTTTCTGTATGAACATGTATTATTGCAGTTCAATCATGAATGAGGGAGATTTTCATTGAGTAATTTTCTTTTAGTTGTGTTTTACTAGTTGATTCAAATGTCTACTTAGTTCATGTTAGTAACTTTTAGTAAGACTGTTTACATGTCTTCGTGATAAGGCTGGGATATTGCACCATTGAACAGCATGTTGTCACTCAGTCAAATGCCTCAATCTTTAAAGTACATGGAGAAAGGTCAATGACCTTCACAAAAACCATCATATCTCAATCATCTGGTTTGGATTTACCTGTTTCTTTCGATCACCTTGTTCTCTCCTACATACTCGTGTGCTATGTTTCAGAATGCACGTCAACGCCACTGGATCTCCTCATCATAGAGGATATTTCTACCTCTGTCAATCGTAGCGAATATGAGAAGGTGAAGTCCCTTGTGTTGGCTACCATCACTGATGTAAGCATTGCTCCAACTGCTACTAACGTAGCTTTCATGGTTTTCTCGGGAAGGGCAGAAGTCGTATTCTACTTGAATACTTACAGTGAAAACAAGACGACTGTCATGGAAGCCATTGGTTCTCAAGCACACACAGGAGGGAGCACATTTCTTGGGGATGCTATCAAACTAGCAACGTCTGACGTTTTCACAGAAACCAATGGCGATCGCCCTGACGCCGAAAACGTGGTACTTTTTTTCACTGACGGGGAAAGCAGCGCTGATGAAGATGTGAGAAGTAGCATAGATGAGTTGAAATCTAAGGCTGAAGTGTTTGTGGTGACTGTGACTGCAAAAGTGGACATCACCACTGTCAACTTCGTCGCTACTTCCCCAGCTCTGAAACACGTGTTCCACATTGATTCTCCCGAAACGGCGGACGCCATCAGGAACGTCACCATTAGAGAAATATGCACAACGATACCTCCTGTCGCAAATACCTTATATTTTGAGATGTTCCTTGGCAAATAAATATGTTGCATAGCACATCATGTGAGCAACGCTATCAGTGTCAAATATTTTTGTCATTTCTATATGATTATTTACTGATACAAGTCGGTGGTGACTGCATGGTTAAAAACTTCATAACTATCTTATTTGGTGACTAGCTATGAACACAACTTACACGACTATCATACAGATTGATAGCATCTTTCGCAAATGCATATTTGGTTGCACCGATATTTATTTCCAATACAAAGACATGACTGCAAGTTAAGGGTAACGCGTATAGGCGCGGATCCAAACCACGCGGTGATTGCAATGGTGGCTACCCCTTTGTGTAGCATTCACGATTTCACACAGAGTGAGTGAGTTAATATTTAACGTCATATCGGCAATATTTCAGCCATATCGTGACGAGAACAATTAATTTTATACATAGTAAGTAATGGTAAACTGTAAAAACCTGTCAACGAAGAACAGAAAATAACTAGATTATCACAGATTCGAATTTAAAACTTGCACTTAAATCTAAAACATTTCAACCATAAGGGACAACACAATATACAAATAAACCATAGATCGCCAACAACCGAAGGTAGATCACCATACTAGGGACCATGGGGACTTACATTACTTTTGCTACCTGCATGGACCCTAGTTGGATTTACACCATCCCTTCAGCAGCTGGCGATTGTAAGACAAGTTTAGCCAAAATTTAAATGAACTAATATACTACGTTTAAATGAGTGAGTGAGTGAGTTATTATTTAACGTCACATCGGCAATATTTCAGCCATATCGTGACGATAACATTTTATATTGAAATGAAATATATGCACATTATAAAAAACCTGCCGACGAAGGACAGTAAAACAACTAGAATATCACAGATATGTATGTAAAACTAGAAATTAAATCTAAAACGTTATAACTATAGGGGGAAACAATACAGTATAAAAATGGACCGTAAATCGCCAATAACTGAAGGTAGATCACCATACCAGGGACCATGGGGACTTACATTACTTTTGCTACTTGCATGGACCCTAGTTGGATTTACACCAGCCATTGGCGACAGAAGAGAAATCTAGCCATAAATTAAAAGCACACATATTCTACGATAAAAAACCTGGTACACTTAAATTGACTAAATGTTTTGGGACTTACGTACCCTCTCAGGAGGACAATAATTTTACGCTACTTCAACCCCCTTTGTGGGTACAGCCACTAACAATCTCAGCTACTAATTTAAATTACCAATAATAAAATATTTATCTATTTACAAATCAGTTAACAAATCTAATTCTTTTAAAAATGCAATAATTAAATGAGAACTTATATTACTAAAAAGAACCTTCATAGTTTGGGATTTGAAATAGATATCCCTTGTGATGGAATATTCAACACAGTCAAGCAGGACATGCTTGACCGTGATTCTTTCATCACAAAGGATACAAAACGGAGGATCCTCACCTTTTAACAGGTATTCATGAGTATATCTGGTGTGACCAATACGACATCGTCGCATGATGACCTCTTCAAATCTGGACTGACAACCCAAGTATGTGTAGCCAATGTAGGGTTTTATTTCTTGTAATTTATTTATACCTACTTGAGTGTCCCACTTCTTCTGCATCAGATCACGGATGTAAGTTCTAATGCTGGCTTTGTAATCAGAGTATGGAATAAGAAGTGGTGTCACAGATTTGTTGAGTGCTGCCTTGGCAGCAAGATCGGCGATTGTATTCCCAGAAATGCCAACGTGGCTGGGTAACCAACAAAGGACGATGTCGCATTGGCCAGTAGCAAGCTCATTATACAATTCAATAATCTCTAATAAAAGTGGATGTTTACAAGAAATATTTTTAATAGCCTGAAGACACGAAAGAGAATCAGAAAAGATGATGTATTGTTTATATTTACGGTGTTTATTCATATAGGCCAGTGGAAAAGGTCGAAAACCCGGACATTTTACCTAACAACCAAATTTTATGTGGATTCATTACGTCATACTATAGGTAACTCCTGGTCAAAACCCAGACAAAATCAGACATGGGGAAACTTTTTTATGAGCCTTCAAACATAGCTCATCCAGAATAGATCAATATGAGGAATTTGAAGGTTTTCGTCCAAACAAATGAATACAGTATGTAGTTTCTGATAAACCACTGATAACAATTACCTTCATATTTGGTAACCATAAGTGTATAGTTAATTCAGAGTTGTCAATATACCAGTGTGACCTTGACCCAAATTTCAAGGTCGCACCAGGCAAAATACCGTGATTACATGAGTTGAGAAAATGGCACTGGGGTTTAACTTTTATGGTATATTGACTTAAATTGCTGATGCCATTTTGTTTATGCTAAACATGAGATGAAACAGGATTCCATTCTAATAATAGGAAGTCACTCACATTTCAAGGTCACACGTATCATGTCATATCATACCATCTTAATGAGTATCAATCATCGTCACCAAAAGATCCATTGCCTCATGCACCTTCACATTTGCAATGGATACTGCATTGAAAGCCCCCTTTTCACACAACTGCATGACCGACAGAGTTTATTTTGGGATTTACAGCAGCATCTGACCTCCTTCAATAGATATGCAGGGGCAGGGGCCCGATCCGTGATAACAGGAATAACATGGCCATTGTCACACTTGAATCCATACTGTGATTTGTCGAGTACTGTTGCTAGATTCTTCCATGTGCTGACTTGTAGATGCACTCTCTGTGAATGGAAAAAGGCAGCACTGCTTGTAGGTGGCATCCTTTCAATACTGATATATCTTGATGACTTTATGTTCATGAAACGCAGTTCATCAAGTTTCAGGCCGTTCCTGCCACTGTACAGTCCAGCTACATACTGCTCACCAATTTCCCCAATCACCTCTTTTGGAACTGATGCTTCACCAAACATGACATACCTTTCCTGAAATCCATGAGCCCAGTTAGTATTCACATACTTAAAGTGTTTGGTTTTTCCAAAACCAAATATGGCTGAAGTTGTGTCGCATCCTGACATGGCATGAACAAAGGGCATCAGCTGGCACATTTGAGTCCCAAGACTCTGCTTTGCCGTGTGTACAGACAGAGTCCGAGATCTGGTCTTCATATACACTTTACTGCCCGGATCAACATGGTATAAGAGTACCACAAAGACATCTGTATCATCAGAAATGACGTGTACAGTATGGTTATCTTGTGCTAACTCCACAGCCTTTCTCACAATCACAATATCGGCATCCCCTTCAACACCAGCATGATGTACGTCAATTCCTGATGTCTGAAGGTGAGAAGAAATCAGGTTGATGATTTGCTGCTTGTTTTTTCTTGTTGCAAAGAAAGCCTGCTGAATCTCCTGGAACAGGTGTTGTTGCTAATACAGCGATATCTGGCATTGCTGACCTGAACTGTTTCCTCCTCATCTGTTCCTGATCTTTGGTAGTGTGAACTTCGTAACTATCAAACACAACTGTTACTTTACAGTCTCTGTTGAATCTGTGGGACACAGCACTGACATAAGAGGTACACACATCTGCCATAGTTCCTACCTTTGGCCACTTCAGCTGTTGAAGCAGGGCACATCCATCAATGATCACATATTCTGGCTGACTACTGTCTTGCATTACAATATCTGGGTACAAATCTGTGATGCAGTTGACAAGTTGTGACTTAGTGGATTTTCTCATGGTACCATCATCATGGAACAAAGACGGTGAGACAAAAGCCAGCTCATATGAGAAGACTAAGGGGGGTGGTGGGCCAGATGAATATGCGATTGAGAGGAGTCGTTGATAAAGCTCTGTTGATGATATGTGGACTTTTTCCCCATTTGTGAGAGTGAGAGATTTTTTCATTACCTCTAAAGTAACAACCTGACTGCTCCTTTTGAAAACAACCTCACCAAAGGTGCGATTTGTCAGTGCTGATTGAATTCTGGATCCAACTTCAATCAGTGAGTCAACATTCACTCTTGCATCCGCAATGACACCTGTCGAGATGTTGCGGAGGTCACATCCATCAACACTGAATGGGTTGTGAATCCTGAGATAGTCAAGCAGTTTCATCATGTCCTTGTAGTCCTGTTTCACTCGTTCTGGATTGATTTCACGGTGATGATCTGCCCAATATTTAGAGACATTGCTCAGTTGCCTCAACTCTTCTGTATACTGAGCTACAACATGTGCGGAAAGCAGCCATCTTGTCCTCGCACTATCCTTGTGTGTTATGTTAATAAGTCCACCTTGTGTTTTGCCAGACCTCATAAGCGACTGCTCAATCGTCATGTCGGACCATGTACCACTCCAGAAAAGCTGTTGGTTCCTGTGTACAGTGAATAGACCTTCAGATAGTGGTTTCATTAGACAGGGACAAGGGTTGATGAAATCCTGGATGTACAGCCTACAGTATTTCGCATAGTTATTGTGTCCCAGTGCAGCAAACCATGGAAGCATGTCTTGACATGATTTCAGGTGTAGTAGCCAGTTTCCTGTGCGCTCCGCCCTAATGAATGTGCATATGATGGAAACAAATTCCATGAACTGAAACCATAACCGTGCGGTTCTGGATTTTTGTAATATCATCTTTTTCTTTTCGACAGTGCTTAGGATGGAGATGAGTGATGTAGAACTAATGTCATCAACACTGACAGTATGGTCTGACAGATCCTTCACAATCTTCTCCACTTCTAGGAGCACATCATCATCTGATTTTATGGAATCATTGAAGTGTTCAGGTGTGTCACACTCACTGTCGACAGTTTGCTGATTATCAAAGAGCAAAATGTGCAATGCGGCTGATGTTAAGAGACAAGCCCTCACTGTCTTGCTGTAGGACTTTCCTTCGAACATCTTAGGAATAGAGTTTGTTGCATACACACATGACCATAGCTCCTCCATGCCTGAAAACTGCATACTTTTACATCCCGCTCCAAGAAAGGACATCAACTGATGGAACCCACCAAGACGTAACTTCACATGAGCAAATTCCAGTGGATGCTCTGTCTTAATCTTGAATGCTTTGGCGTAGAGAGGCTGGTCGAAGGTAAGTAGGGCACAACACTGTCCAACTTTCTGTCTCTGATTATCCACAAACACCATGGTTGAATAAACTGCTTCACATGTTTGTGGACTCAGTGGTATCATCGGATGATACAATATTTTGGATTGGTGGAAGTCACCCATTACAATGTCTGCCATGAATCCTTGCCATCCAGGTGTAATCTGACTACGAAAATTTGACAACATCCAAAGGGTGTCTTGAAGTTTGAAATCCTGTAGTTTTGGAACCTCTACAGATGGTAATGAGGAAAACTTCAGCTTTGACATGTGGTTAGTTTGGGGACTCAGATAGGGCTGTATGTTATTGAATTCTCCAGCAGGCAAAATGTCACTTGCAAGTAGCTTCTTTTTCTGTACAGTTGTTTCAGTTTGTGATGATGGTGTTTGGCAAGTAATGATGCCCATGACATGTGTAGAATCATGACCACTTGTTGTATCCTCATTGTAATCAAAATTGTCTGCAACCCACTGGCAGTAACCCCTTTGATCACTTGTATCAATGCCAGGATGTACGTCAAACACAGATTCACTAGTCACTGCAGATCTTTCAAAGTCCAAAACTTGATCATATGATATTGTCATACCAAGAACAGACAGGGCATTCAGTAGAACCTTTGATCGTGTAGTTTGATGAACAAACAGACCAGACGCAAGTAACAGTGGGGATTGGTAAGAGTTTTGGGTACATGCATGCATGATTATATGACACAGAGAAACTATTTGAAGCTTCACCCTCCTGTGGATTTCACTTGAGTTTGATTTTCCAAAAAGACTATGCATGAAAGTCAAGAGCAGTTTGGGTATTTGGCTTTCCAAATGTTCAATGTTGATATCATCTGGAGATGGATAGCAGTCACCATTGGGCCTCAGTTCCATTAGGATGCTTCTCAATGTTTTCCCCATATGCTTTGCTTCTTTGTATATCTCTTCTTCATCAGAAGGATCATCATCAATGTAATTTTCATGTAAGATTGAAGCTGCTGTACTGGTGAAAGTGTACACATTTTTCTTTCCATCAATCTCAGTTATATTTAGATTTTCTCCAAAATAATGCTGTAGTTTTCGCTTGAGATGTTTATCACTGTATGGAATTGTGTCCTCTGTAAGAAATGAAGCAAGTATGCGACTGAGGTCATTGATGGTGTATTGTGTTCCTGTTTGGGTGTTTAAAACTTGACATAATTTCTTGAATGCTTCAGCATTGCAAGAGTTCAGATTCCTTGAATTCTCTTTGCTGTTTCGACTACCCAAGAGAAATAACTGCATACAATGGCGATGGTAAACAGCCTCAACAGCTCTGATGTCACCTGCACATACAATTCTTGAATGTATACTTACAGCTTGTGGATCTGTTCGCTTAGAGCATGCTTCAAGAAGTGTAGATTGAAGTGTACTTGATTTCTCAGAATTATTCACTATTTCAACACTACTTACTCCTTCACGGTTAGGATGTTTTTTAATCTTGTTAAAGTCAATTTGTCCACAACAGATCAGGCAGTTTGTTTTATAACTGAATGTATTATCTGACTTCCGAAGAATTCTGCAGCTTTGTTCAGGTCCATTGGTACTCTTTTTACATGATGCTATAATATTTTTGGTTGAAGTGTATGCCTCTCTGCATCCCTCATGAACTCTGAAGATCTGTGATTCTGAATTACTAAATGATTTAAATTTTTCATCTCCTCTCTTATGTGATGCAGCTAAAATGGAATCAACTCCTTTCGGTGTAACATTAACATCAGCGCCACGTTGATTACAGATGAGGCATTCCAAACCTGAAAATAATATTTGAATTGATCAACGTTATTTATCAATTTATTTTAGATGAAGCCATTTCAGAAAAATCTACAAAAAATCCAAGAGCAACAAAACTGTATCTATCCTAATCTCAAAATTTCTTGTGAATCTGTCAATCTAACAACATTATCATGATAGCAAGGTATATGGTCAATGCTCACTGTTTTCCATGGTTGTCATGCCATGTGCGTGAAGATTTCTTGTGCAAAAGTTGAGCAATCCAAACCTGAAATAAATGTTGAACAATTAATATTGTTTATAAATATTTATAAATTTTTGTCAACTGAAATACAACTTCGTTACATATATCCATTCACTGATCATCATAGCAATGAATAGTTTCATGAATACTCACTTTTTCACGCTCTTTTTGCGAAGATCCACTATTTTAGTCCCTCATAGCAGATGCCATGTTACCTGCCATATTGTTTCCATCACTTCTGTGAAAAGTAAAGTAATGTATTAAATGAACAAATTTATTAATTGATTTAAATTCTTTTAATTAAGACATAATCAGAAAATATCATCTGTCAGTTGTCAATCACAGGGGAAGCGATGAGATTAGACTTTAGGCATTTCCATGCTTACTAATAACTCATTTGACTAGAGATTGGCAATATTTACAGGTATTGATGGGAATCTTAACTAAATGATACTCTCCATGCATAGGTGTTAAAACCATTGTAAACTCACTCTAATTTTAGCCATATTTTATTACTTCACAATGTCAGTTGGTAATCCAACAGAGGTTCATATCATTAGAATATGGTTTTAGGAGAATAGTATCTTTGCTTCACACAACAAAAAATAGTCCCTTTTAACACAGCATTTTCTCTTTGCAAATTGATTTTTTCCTCAAGTTTGATAGTACATAATGGCATAGAAAGCAATACTCAATACTTAAAAATTATTTGTTACTGACAAAATCACAAGAAATGTGCAATTTAATGTACCTTTATAACATAGCAGTCAACTGAAATATTCCACTTAGTTTGTTACAATATCAAGTGTATTTACTGTACTAAACCAAGGTATACCATCATAATAACAAGGCAAATGTTCAATACTCACTGTTTTCCATTGTTGTCAGGCTTTTAAAAGTCTGTGATGCACGCTTGCACAAGTTACAGCTGCAGGCTCATACATCTAGCAGACGACATGGTGGCTGCCATATTGTTTTTCATAGCAACATGCTTGTACTTTCCGCACAACTCGTTATTATATGTGAATGCATTTTCAGACTTGCACCTCAAACTTTATTACACTGTAACAAAGTTTCCCCAAGGCTGATTTTGTCTGGGTTTTTTATAATGCATTCTCCATGATAGTATATTAATTTAAAACATAAATTTGGTTGTTAGGTTAAATGTCCGGGTTAAATATTTTTGGGGGCTTTTTCTACTGGCCTAATATATTTAAGAGCTGTTAATATGGCGTTAGCTTCTGCTGTGAAAATAGAGCTGTTATTTGGTAGTCGAGAAGATATTGTTCTGGATCCAATGACAGTGTCACATGCCACTGCGCCACGATCCTTGGACCCATCTGTAAACAAGGTCTATATGTATTATATTTATTCTTTAACTGATTATATTCTTGTTTATAGTGTAAGTTATTAGTTTCTGATTTTTTTAAATGTTGCCAGTGTAAGGTCAACTTGTGGCCTCACCAATTGCCAAGGAGGAGAAGAAAGAAGACGTGAAGAAGCTATATTTTCCAGCTCAATGCCGGCAGCAGAAATGAAAGGTTTAAGTCTTATCCCAAGAGGTGGAACAAGAGAAACCTTTTTTACTGTACAAATCCTCATAAAGAGGATTAAAGATACAATAATATGCAGGGTTAGACTTATTTGAATATAGTTTAGTGAGATACTGTAAAGATAATTTGATACGCCTTTGGTTAAGAGATGGCTCATCAGCCTCGACGACTGTCAATAGGAGAAGTTCTGAAAGACCCAAGACAAAGTCTTAGCCCTTGGTGGTGGACAGAATCTAATAGTTTAAGGTTGCTTTTACAAGCTCCACCATATATGGTGGAACCGTAATCTAGTTTAGAACGGATGAGTGTTCTGTATAAGTGTAGGAGGGTAGTTTGGTCCCCTCCCCACTTTGAGTTGGAAACGACTTTTAACAGATCAAGTGCCTTCAGGCATCTAGCTTTAAGGGATTTAATGTGTGGAAGAAAGGTTAAATGTGAGTCGAAAATAATACCCAAAAACTTGGCCTCCTTCACAACTTTGATGGGTGTGCCATTTAGAGATAGGTCAGGGTCTTTACGTGGTTTATATTTACGGCAGAAATGTATGCAATTAGTTTTTGATTTATAAAATTTAAAGCCGTTTTCAAGACACCATTTATGTATTTTGTTTAAACACAACTGCATTTGCCGTTCAATAGAATGCATATTTTTACCGCGACAAGAAATATTAAAATCATCCACAAAAAGTGATCCATCGATTGAATCATTTAAAACCTTGGATAAACTGTTGATCTTAATACTAAACAATGTGACAGACAGAATAGTGCCTTGCGGGACACCCTGATCCTGATTGTAATGGTCAGACAGGGTTGAGCCCACTCGGACTTGAAATTGTCTATCATTTAAAAAGTTTGATATAAATTGAGGCAAACGGCCTCGTAATCCAAAGGCATGTAAATCTTTTAAAATCCCATGTTTCCATGTCGTGTCGTATGCTTTTTCTAAATCGAAAAAGATCGACACTGCATGTTGTTTATTAATTATGGCATTCTTAGCAAACGATTCTAAACGCACTAAATGATCGATAGTACTTCTGTTTTTACGGAAACCACATTGTATATCTGTTATTAAGTTATTGGTTTCCAGGTACCAAACAAGTCGATTATTTATTATGAGTTCCATGGTCTTGCAAACGCAGCTAGTTAGTGAAATGGGCCTATAATTTGAAGGATCAGTATGATCACGTCCAGGTTTAGGGATGGGCACAATTATAGCATCATGCCACGACGAAGGGACATTTCCAGTTGTCCAAATGTCGGGGCGGTGGGGTAGCCTAGTGGTAAAAGCGTTGGCTCGTCACGCCGAAGACCCGGGTTCGCTTCCCCACATGGGCACAATGTGTTAAGCCCATTTCTGGTGTCCCCCGCCGTGATATTGCTGGAATATTGCTAAAAGCGGCGTAAAACTAAACTCAGTCAGTCAGTCAGTCCAAATGTCATCAAAAATATGTAACAGTGTCTCCTAACATGACTCTGGCAAGTGCTTCAGGAGTTGATAAGGTATGTTATCAGCTCCTGAAGCAGTATCGTGAGCCTGATCAAGAGCAGTATGAAGCTCATGTATCGAAAAGGTTTCATTGTAGTCTTCCCCATTATCTGAATTGAAATTAATAGCTTTCTTTTCTTGCTTTTTTGATATTTTTGGAATTCAGGTACATAATTTGCTGAGGAAGAATGTTTGGCCAACGTCTCACCAAGTTTATTTGCAATATCTGATTTACTAGTCAATAATTTGTTCCCATCTTTTAAATAGTGGATGTTAGATTTAGAGCCCTTACCCTTGATTTTCTGGATCATATTCCACACCTTTGATATAGGTGTGCGCGAATTAATTTTTGATATATAGTTTCGCCAAGATTGACGTTTACTTTGCTTGAAAGTACGTCGTGCTTTGGCGTTTAAAATTTTTAATTTGTCCAAATTGTGGACCATAGGATGGCGACGGAAATAATGCTCGGCTTTCTTCCGTGCCTTCCTAGCCTGTTTGCAGTCATTGGTAAACCATGGTTTTCGTACGTGAGGAATTGCAGAGGACTTTGGGATACACTCGTCAGCTATGTTATTTGGTTCATCTGAAAAACATCTTATGGCATCAGGAATGTCATTAAAAAGTTCAGGTTTCAGTTTGTCAGCACAGAGAGCTTCATATAAAGGCCAGTTAGTCTTTTAAAATTCCATCTTGACGATGGAGGAACATCAGATGGATTCACAGGTGTCAGTATTGTTGGGAGATGATCACTTCCACAGAGGTCGTCGTGGACTGACTATTCGAATTCATTCAATAGGTTGGAGTCAGTAATAGACAAATCAAGAGCTGAATATGTTCCTGTGCCAGGATGTAAATACGTAGTTGAGCCGTCATTATAAATGCATAAATCATTATTTGAAATGAAATCCTCCAGTATTTCACCTTTGGTGTTTGTATGAGTGCCACCCCAGAGTGGGTTGTGGCCATTTACATCACCCATGATAATACAGGGTTTAGGTAGTTGATCATAAAGAGCTTGTAAATCTGAAAGTTGAACAGCTGATGAAGGCAGAATGTATAGAGAGCACAAAGTAAAAGCAACTTGTAATGTAAGGCAAATTGCAACGGCTTGTAGATTTGTTTTAAGTGGGGCAGGGCTATGTATAATATTGTTCCTCACCAAAATTGATGCTCCACCAGAAGCTCTATCACCAGGAGGAGAGAAATAGTGATACGCACTGAACTGCCTGTTTCAGATGGGTTTCTTGTATGCAGAACGCTGACGGTTTGAAATCTTGGACTAATAGATGTAATTCGTTTAAATTAGTCTTAATTCCTCTACAATTCCATTGAATTATAGGTGAAGACATTATTTCTTCGGCGGATGGACAGGAGATCTACGCCTCGCCTTCCTTGAGGGGGACAAGCTATGTGTCCTACCATGGCTATGGTCGGACACATCCATGTCGTCAAGGGATCCAAACTTATTGTAAAGTTTGACCTGGTTTTCGACCCTTGTGGGGCTCTGTGACTTTGATTCAGAATCTTTTATTTTCATAGTTTGGTTTGGATTGATTTTTCACAGTTACTTTCAAGTGGGTTCAACCCTGTCTGATCATTACAATCAGGATCAGGGTGTTCCACAAGGCAGTATTTTGTCTGTTACTTTATTTAGTATCAAGATCAACAGTTTATCCAAGGTTTTAAATGATTCAATTGATGGATCATTATTTGTGGATGATTTTAATATTTCTTGTCGTGGGAAAAATATGCATACAATTGAACGGCAACTGCAGTTGTGTTTAAACAAAATAGATAAATGGTGTCTTGAAAACGTATTTAAATTCTCTAAATCCAAAACTAATTGTATACATTTTTGTAGAAAATATAAGCCGCATAAAGACCCGGAACTGTTCCTCAATGGCACTCCCATCAAAGTTGTAAAGGAGGCCAAGTTCTTGGGTTTAATTTTTTATTCACATCTAACTTTTCTTCCGCATATCAAATCTCTAAAAACTAAATGCATGAAGGCACTCGATTTATTGAGATTCGTTTCCAATTCTAAGTGGGAAGGGGATCAAGCTACCCTCCTACAATTATATCGATCATCGGTACGTTCCAAACTTGATTATGGCTCCATCGTGTATGGTGGAGCTTGCCACAGTATTCTAAAACTTTTAGATTCTGTCCACCATCATAGTCTAAGACTATGTCTTGGTTCCTTTAGAAATTCACCTGTTGACAGCCTCTACGTCGAGGCTGATGAGCCATTTCTTACACAACGCCGTATAAAATTAACATTACAGTATATTACAAAACGTTATTCCAATGAGTCAAACCCTGCATATAACTGTGTCTTTAATCCACTATATGAAGATCTGTGTAACAAAAAGCCTTCTCTTGTTCCGCCTCTTGGTATATGAGTGAAACCTTTCCTTTCTGCTGTTTGGATTGAGCTAGAACATATAGCTCCTTCCCGTCTTATTTCTTCTCCGCCTTGGCAACTGGTTAGGCCACAAGTTGACCTAACATTAACTACATTTAAAAAATCAGAAACAAATGAATTACAGTATAAACAGGAATTTAGTCAATTAAGAAATAAATATAATACATATAAATCCTTATTTACAGATGGGTCCAAGGACGGTTGCGCAGTGGCATGTGCCACTGTCATTGGATCCAGAACAATATCTTATAGAATACCGGATAACAGCTCTATATTTACAGCAGAAGCAAACGCCATCTTAACAGCTATTAAATATATTAATAAACACCGTAAATATAAACAATATACCATCTTTTCAGATTCTCTTTCGTGTCTTCAGGCTATTAAAAATATTTCTTGCAAACATCCACTTTTAATAGAAATTATTGAATTGTATAATGAGCTTGCTACTGGCCAATGCGACATCGTCTTTGGTTGGTTACCCAGCCACGTTGGCATTTCTGGGAATACAATGGCCGATCTTGCTGCCAAGGCAGCACTCAACAAATCTGTGACATCACTTCTAATTCCATACTCTGATTACAAAGCCAGCATTAGAACATACATCCGTGATCTAATGCAAAAGAAGTGGGACACCCAAGTAGGTATTAATAAATTACATGAAATAAAACCCTACATTGGTTACACCTACTTGGGTTGTCAGTCCAGATTTGAAGAGGTCATTATGCGACGATGTCGCATTGGCCATACCAGATATACTCATGAATATTTATTGAAAGGCGAAGATCCTCCGTTTTGCATCCCTTGTGATGAAAGGATCACGGTCAAGCATGTCTTGCTTGACTGCATTGAATATTCCAACACAAGGGATAAGTATTTTAATGTCAGAACATTGAAGGATCTTTTTTATAATGTTAATTATCATTTAATAGTTGAATTTTTAAAAGAATTAGATTTGTTGACTGATCTGTAAATAGCGAAATATTTTATTGTTGGTAGTTTAGATTAGTAACTGAGATTGTTTGTGGCTGTACCCTCAAAGGGGGGTTGACGTAGCGTAAAATTATTGTCCTCCTGAGAGGGTACGTAAGTCCCAAAACTTTCAAAGTCAATTTAAACTTGCCAGGATTTTTAGACGTAGCATTCTTGTCTTTTTAATTGTAGCTAACATTTCTTACAATCGCCAGCAGCTGAAGGGATGGTGTAAATCCAACTAGGGTCCATGCAGGTAGCCAAGGTACTGTAAGTCCCCATGGTCCCTATTTTGGTGATCTACCTTCTGGTGTTGGCGATCTATAGCTTGTTTTTATATTGTATTGTCCAAATAGTGCTATCAGTTTTAACTCTCCATACTAGTTTTAGTTGTAATTGTAATATTCTAGTTGTTTTACTGTCCTTCTTCGGCAGGTTTTATAATTTCTCTATTTATTCTATTTTAATGTCAAGTGTTCTCGTCACGATATGGCTGAAATATTGCCGATGTGACGTTAAATAATAACTCACTCACACCCACTCACTCAGTTACTTTCACATTTTTGTCAGATACGTCAGATGGTTGCTTCTGAAATGAGGATGTGTCTTTCTCAGAAGGTGCCTTAGACTGAATGATGGTTTGCGAAAGCATGGTTTGAGCACTTGAAGTCACCTTTGGAGGTCTCGCTTGAATTTCAGCAGTTACGAAGGTAGGAGCAGAAGTGCTAGCCCACGTATAGTCGGTTTGGCAACCTACTGAAGTATATGAAACATTTTTTGGTGTAGAGGCCTGAACCGAAGCAGAAACAGTGGCAGCATAGCTCGGACCTGAATGTTCTTAAGCAAGAACAATCTGTTAAGCTTCAAAGAAGGACACGTTTCGCTCATGTTTCACTCGCGAAATTTTGGATTGCAACTTCCAGGAAGGACATTCCTTGGAGGAAGAAGGATGGCAACCTGCACAGTTGACACAAAGAGGTATTTTGTCACAAAGATTACTGTCCGCGCATGTTCCAGCACATCGATAACATGCAGCTGGATTGTTGCAAGACTTGGCCCCGTGACCATACTTCTGACAAGTATAGCATCTTAAAGGATTGGGGATGAAAGTATCCACCCTCAGGTTGCAATAACCTGCTTTCAGTGATTGTGGGTGAACAAGCATACAAAACGTGAATAAATAGGTATTTGTTTTGAAGATTTCATTATTCTTTTTAGCCGTGAATCGTTTGACATGAGTTACCCCTTGAGATTGCAATTCGGTAACGATTTCAATATCGCTCATGTCTGATAGGCAACGTCCATTATCACGGACGACGCCTTTGCTGCTATTTAATGTCCTGTGAGGGGACACCTCCACAGGAAGATTTGCTTAAGAATTTTGTTTTTGGAAGAATGTTGGATTGTATTGGTTTCCTGCATTCAATTAGCAGGGAACAGATCGCAACTTTTTTATTTCTTCAACGTCTCCGGCCAAACCTTCAATGCCCTTTGCAACAGCAAAGGGATTCAGTTTAACAGAGCCACCATCGTGGGCACACATGACTACAAAGCGAGGCCAATTGTCAGGGTTGGTGATACTGTTTTGAGCTTCATCCTCTGAAGACAATGAATCATCTGATTCATGTGAGCGTTTTTTGAGTGGGGGGGGGCCATGGTTAAAGTATATATGATTCACCCTCCTAGATCCTCACCCACCACATAGTGTCAACAAGGACGATGTCTCATGTCTATGGATCTCCAACAGACGACACCAAAGATACTATTTATACTCAAGCAGGAAAAATCTTAAAAAGATATGTCCTACCGGATTGGCCCATGAGCCACCGCCTTCTGGCAAAGGACTCTAGGCAAATTAACAAATCAGTAATTATATTTTCACCAAATATTTATCGCCAAGATCAAACCATATATTTTGGAAAAGATCAAATCAAATTTTGTGCAACGTACTTGCCATGCACAGGGCTTGGCATGACCAGCGGATTGGTTGAACCGGGCCCATTCTACCACCCGTCTAGGTGAAGTAAGGGGCAAAGTGGTGTGTTGGGCAAAGGAACGCTAATCCTGGAACCAATGCCCTCAACCACCAGACTCCCGTCCTCCACCGACACAGGGGTGCAACCCACGGCAAACGGGTTGGTGGACCAAATATACCCCCGGGTCCGAAACGGGGGGTCGAAGAGCTCTTAGCGTTACCCAGCACCCACCACGAGGAGGTGGCTCTTCACGGGTGCCATTTCACATAGAAGAACGTTAGAGCGGGTCCAGACAGGGTGGGGAATACAGGTTGTACAGAAATACAGGTTTTTCAATAGCTATCTCATATGATGATTTGCTGTCAACACAAATACACATCTTTCTGTGACATTTAGAAGTAGGTGTGATGAACAACCGGGAGTGTATACAACTTCTTTGTTATTAATGTGAGCGACGTGTGGTGTAGCTACTAACACCGTCATCACTTGCTTTCCGATACATTTTCAACTCCCTGGGGATCACATTGTCACCACATCCTCACTGGTACCCAGTTTACAACTGAGTGAACGGAGACAATGTGGATCATTCACTAATGTTCATGGAAACATGGGTTGTGTTTTATTCTGGATGCTTATGCACATACATTGTACATATATATTTTAGTTATTTTCTACGTAAGTCCAAAAACTTTCAAAGTCAGTTTAGCTCTACACACTTTTTAATCGTAGAATATGTGTTGTTTTATTATGGCTTACTATCAGTACAATCGCCAATGGCTGAAGGGATGGGTCCATGCAGGTAGCCAAAGTACTGTAAGTCCCCATGGTCCCTAGAGCATTCCTCAGCCTTTTTTTATATTGTATTGTCCTAATCTGAAATCCTATTTTAGAGATATATGCTAATTTTGTTTCTTGCTATTGTGATATTCTAGTCGGTTTTACTGTCCTTCGATGACAGGTTTTTATCATTTACATGTATTTATGTTGAATTCTAAACTTGTTTTAGTCACGATATGGCTGAAATATTGCCGATGTGACTGTAAATTCTAACTCACTCACTCACTATAGTTATTTCCAAGACGTGCACAATTTGAATATACATATCTCAAAATACCTTTCAAACAGGTGTTTGTCCCTGATATGACAATGTCCCCGCCGCTAAAGAATGGAATATCTATATTTACTACTTTTTATTTTTTGGTCACATACAAGATGCCTGAAATGACTGGTGTCTGCATAATCACCAAATGTAGGCTGTCATCATAATTTAAAACATTGGGTGCAATGTTTTATGAGATATCGCGTTTAAATAAGTTTGAAAAGCAGTCAAAGTGTCATGGTGACCAAGAAGATAAGGTCAAGGTCACCCAAATAAAGGTGTCTCCGTAATCCCCCAATGTAGGCTGTCACCAAATTTGAAGACATTGGGTACAACAGTCCATGAGATAACGCGTTATCAAGTGTTAAAAGTGTGCAAAGTGTCGTGGTGACCTTGAAAATAAGGTCATGGTCACCCAAATAAACAGGTGTCTGCGTAATCCCCCAATGTAGGCTGTCACCAAATTTGAAGATATTGGATACAACAATGCATGAGATATCACTTTAACAAGAGTTTGAAAAGTGGTCAAAGTGTCGTGGTGACCTTGAAGATAAGGTCATGGTCACCAAAATCGACTGGTGTCTGGGTAATCCCCGAAGGAGACTGTCACCAAACTTGAAGACATTGGGTACAACAGTCCATGAGATAACGCGTTATCAAGTGTTAAAAGTATCGTTGTGACCTTGAAGATGAGGTCATGGTCACCCAAATATACAGGTGTCAGCGTAATCCCCAAATGTAGACTGTCACCAAATTTGAAGACATTGGGTACAACAGTTCATGAGATATCGCGTTAACAAGAACAGGGACGGACGGACGTACGGACAGACGCCGCTGAATACATACTCCCCCGTTCCGCGTTGCGGCGGGGGACACTTATGATGCTTCAGGGAAGGAATATTACAGCTTAATACTGATTACCTACCATTATTATGAATATATTCCGGTTAACCATTGTATTTTGTCATGTACATCCTCTCGCCCTTGGTTTTTCGCCATCTCAGAACAGTTTCAGTTCTAGCTCAATACAAAGTAATTTCTCTATTCAAACAACAGCGCATATTTTTAAGTCTTTTTTTTAGCCAAGCAAGTTGGACAAACGACATTATCAAAATGCATGGAAAATAAACACAATATGCATCCCTGATTTCAAGTACATGAGAAACACCACTTCTGGTCAGTGGCCTTGTAATAACACATTCATTTTTGTCCGTGTGGCACACTTCTTATGGATAGACGGCTTCTTTATTGGAAAGCATGCGAGCTTTCGGTGAAGATCCAAACACCATTATAAAGCAATTTGACTCTTCATCATACTATTTAATCTCTCCACTCTTTTTAATCGCAGAATACGTGTGCTGTTTATGTGTGGCTACATTTGCTAACAGCTGAAGGGATGGTGTAAATCCAGCTAGGGTCCATGCAGGAAGCAATGTGATCTACCTTCAGTTGTTGGCAATCTCATGCCTATTTTATAAATTTTAATAAAGTTAGCCAGATCAACAAGTCAGTACCCATACTGACAGCATGATAGTGGTGGTAATTACAATAAAGTCAGTTGAAACAAGAAGACATGGCTATCAATACACTGACACAGTGTGAGATGAGTCAGTGACTGAGTGAGTGAGTTAAGATTTACAGTCACATGGGGCAATATTTCAGCCATATCGTGACTCAAATTACAACTTCATAACAAACGCAAAAAAATCATATAAAACCTGTCGATGAAGGACAGTAAATAGATTATCACAGATAGAGAATTAAAATTAACATGTAACTGCACAATTAATCCATTGTTATGGATAATGCAATTTAACATACATTATCAACTCCTGAAGCACTTACCAGAATCCTGTCTAGAGACTCTTTTAAATATTTTTGATGATATTTGGACGTCAGGTACATTTCTTCCCTCATGGCGTGACGCTATAGAAGTACCTAAACCTGGACGTGATCATACGAATCCGGCAAATTATCGACCGATTTCACTAACTAGCTGTGTTTGCAACACCATGGAACGCATGATAAATAATCGGCTTGTTTGGTACTTGGAAACAAATAACCATAGAATGTGGTTTCCGAAGAAACAGAAGTACTGACGATCACTTAGTGCGTTTGGAATCATTTGTTAAAACGCTTTAATTAATAAACAACACGCTGTGTCTATCTTTTTTTATCTATGTAATTATCGCAGGTAACACATACGAATGTTGTGTTGGTGAATCCTGAAAAGAAGCCAATATTACACATGCTGCCATATTTGTAATGAGCTAGAAGCAAAAACAGAGAGGATTGATTGATCGAGCATCTGCCAAAAGTGTCTATTTCTCGTTCTTCGATGAATCTGAACTTTTCCAGGACTTACTAAACAATGCTAAATGTGATACTGATAGGCTACTTGTGACAACTACTGCTGGAGCAGCTGTTTCTCATTCATATATGTTCCAACCGTCCACACTCTGTTTGGAAACTGATTTCAAAGCGCAAATGCCAATATAATAATGAATATATATATGTATGTATGGATCAATGACAGTTGGTGTAATATAGGTGATAATGATGTATCTCATGTCTATATATAACACATATTTGTGATACATGGTTTTCCTATTTTGTTTGAAATGTAAAACAACTTTTTAAATACCTATCATCGGGTATGACTGAGTATGGCTTTCAGCAATAATGAAACATACAACTTTATGGATGACAACTTCTTATTTATTGCATAGAGCAATGTTTCGATGTAGATTCTTACATCGTTATCGGCTTGTTGAAAGTGGTTTCAAATTCTAAATGGGGAGGGGATCAAGCTACCCTCCTTCATCTGTATCGATCATTGGTCCGTTCCAAACTTGATTATGGCTCCATTGTCTATCGCGTAGCCTGCAAAAGCAACTTAAAATTACTTTATTCTGTCAACCACCAAGGCCTGAGACTTTGTCTGGGGCCTTTTAGAACATCTCCTGTTGACAGTCTCTACGTTGAGGCAGATGAACCATCTCTTGCACAACGCCGTATAAAATTATCTTTACAATATATTACAAAATCCAACCCTGTTTTCAACTGTGTCTTCAATCCCCTCTATGAGGATTGATACAACAAGAAATCTTCCCTTGTTACGCCTCTTGGGCTCAGAAATAAACCGTTTATTAGATATCCCTTGTGATGAAAGAATCACGGTCAAGCATGTTCTGCTGGACTGTGTTGAATATTCCATTACAAGGGATATCTATTTTAAATAACGAACTATGAAGGATCTTTTTAATAATGTCAGTTCTCATTTCATTATTGCATTTTTAGAAGATTAGATTTGTTAAATGAGTTGTAAATAGATAAATGGTATTTTAAACATGGTAGTATTAATTAGCAACTGCAATTGTTAGTGGCTGTATCTTCGAAGGGGTTTAAAGTATCGTAAACTTATTGTCCTCCTGAGAGGGTATGTAAGTCCCAAAACTTTCAATGTTAACTTTTTGCTTACCCGATTTTTAAACGTAGTATATTTGTTCCTTTAAAATTCGGCTAAACTTTTCCTACAATCGCCAGCAGCTGAAGGGATGGTGTAAATCCAACTAGGGTCCATGCAGATAGCAAAGGCACTGTAAGTCCCCATGGTCCCTAGTATGGTGATCTACCTTCAGTTGTTGGCGATCAATAGCCTGTTTCTGTATTGTATCGTCCTCTATAGTTAAAATATTTTAGATTTAATTACTAGTTTTAAGTAAATATCTGTGATAATCCAGTTGGTTTTACTGTCCTTTGTCGACAGTTATTTAAATCGATTACCTTGTTTTCAACGCTATATGGCTGTTATATTGCCGATGCAATGTAAAATTTAAACTCACTTACTCACTTACATCGTTATCAAGCTAAAATAGGACGGGAGGTTTCACCTATATAGCAGTCACCAAATTCACAATTAATCTTGTAGATCACTCCTTTGAGGGGTTGCTTGTTGAAGGGTAGGTTACGGCCATTGGCTTGGAGGATGGTCCTGAGGGTTGGAGAGCCAGTGAAGATAGTGTCGATGCCTGCTTGGCGCTTTAGTAGTCTGCTGATTTGATGGGAGGTCTTGTCGATGTAGGGTAATGATGGGGCGGATTCTGATGGGGCGGATTCAGGCTTGGTCACTTTGGGTTTGTCATGGAGGGTGGTGGAGATGGTCCTCTTGACTAAGTTGGTTGGATACTGGTTGAGGCTCGTGAAGACATGTTGCAGGTGGTTCAGCTCATGTTCTAGGTCACGGCTGCTGGAGCAAATGTTGATATCCGCATTAAAGGACATAAAACCTCAACCAATCAAAGCAGACAGCAAATCTGCCCTCTCCGATCACCCACAGAAATTCCCTACCCATCAAATCAAGTTTGACAAATTTGAAATCCTATCAACCAAGAATCAGGACTTGGAAGCTATCTAAATCCACCGCATCTCGACCGCCTTCTCGCCCCTCTAGATAAATTAGCTAAATCCTTTATCTCGGACTCCAACGAATTCTGCAACAAGATCAGCAACCATCACCCAGCCAGGCAAAATAATGAGTTATGATGTAGTTGATCTATTCACCATTGTACCAAGAGACGAAGCCCTAGCCATTACTAGAAGAAAAGTTGAAGACATCCGCGCTAAACCTAAACACCCATCTCACAGTAGAAAGTATCATCCGCCTCATCCATTCCTGTATAGGTTCAACATACTTCACCCGGTCTGATATAATTTACGAACAAACCCATGGTCTACCTATGGGATCACATCTCTCCCCCATCATCACCGTGATCTACATGACAGAACCCGAAGACAATACCATCGTCACATTACCCGTCACACCAATATGCTGGTTCCGGAAAGAAGACGACACTTTTGTCATAATCAACAATCATCAATCGATGATCCCATCTGCCTTCTAAAACACCTTAATGCCCAACATCCACGCATGGAATTCGACGTCCAAGTAGAAAAAGACAACAACAAACTCCAAACAAGTGTCTACAGGAAACCAACCCACACAGACCAATATCTTCACTTCTCATCTAATCACCCACTGCAAGTCAAGAGAGGTATAATCGCCACCCTAGCCAGAAGAGCAAAGAACATCAGCGCCACAACCCAAGGCCTTGAAGTCGAGTTAGAACACCTTCGCCATGTCTTCATAAACCTTAATCAGTAGCCAGCTAATCTAGATAACAGAACCATCAAGACCACCCTCAACCCAAAAGACAAACCACCACGTCAACAATCATCCCCGTTCATCACCAGTATACCATATGTCGATACAACCAGCCACCATATCCGCAGATTACAAAAGAAGCAAGCCAACATAGATGCTGTGCTTCAGAGAGGAACATCAATGCAGCATATCCTATAAGCCAACAGTAAACCTGCTACAAGCAACAAAGAAGACCCTTCAGGCGTTGTCTACTACCTTCAATGCAAATGTGAAGACTCGTACATATAAACCCAAATACCCTTCATGTATATATTTCTCCTTGTGCATATGTTGTGTATCATTTGCTTGATAACGGTGTTAAGTTCTACACAGAAACGTCACATCCAATGCAGTAAAGAATTTGTCTATTCATAAAAGTCTTCCCCTTCTCAAACTTGCTCGCCGATTCATCTTTGACTGGCAGTTACTATGCAATGTATTCATAAGGAAGCTTTATCAATTGGCGTTGACTGGAAGTTGAGTGGGGTGACCGGGCCTCAGAGGCCCGGCAAAGCAGTTAATGCAATACTATTTGCTTTTTAAAATTAATGGTAATTATTTCAAAATAATTAAACTGAAACTTTTTCACAGCAATCAGTATTGTAATTTTCAGGAATACATTGAATACTGAACATTTATATATATAAAGAAATTAAGTTTTGGCATGCCATCAAAGTGCACTTCGGGCCTCAAATGACCCAACCCGGTGGGATAGGGGTTAAAGTGGAAACTATTTTAAAGGAACTTTGCTGACATGAGTGAGTGAGTTAATATTTAACGTCACATCGGCAATATTGCAGCCATATCGTGACGAAAGCAAGCCATACAATAAAAAGTAGAAACATTTTGAAAATAAAAACCTGTCGACGATGGACAGTAAAAAGACTAGAGAATCACAGTTATAAATATAAAACTAGCGCAAAGTTAAAATATTTCAATTAAAGAAGACAATACAATATATAATACGGGCTATAGATCACCAACAACTGAAGGTAGATCACCATACTAGGGACCATGGGGACTTACAGTACATTTGCTTCCTGCATGGGCCCTAGCTGGATTTACAACATCCCCTCAGCCGTTGGCAATTGAGATATATCTAGCCATACATTAAAATTACACATATTCTACGATTAAAAATCGGAAAGTTGAAATTTACTTTGAATGTTTTGGGACTTACGTACCCTCTCAGGAGGACAATAATTTTACGCTACTTCAACCCCCTTTGAGGGTACAGCCACTAACAATCTCAGTTACTAATTCAAACTACCAATAATATAATATATATCTATTTACAAGTCACTTAACAAATCTAATTCTTTTAAAAATGCAATAATTAAATGAGAACTAACATTATTAAAAAGATCCTTCATAGTGTTTACTTTGAAATAGATATCCCTTGTGATGGAATATTCAATTCAGTCAAGCAAGACATGCTTGACCGTGATTCTTTCATCACAAGGGATACAAAACGGAGGATCATCACCTTTCAATAGGTATTCATGAGTGTATCTAGTGTGGCCAATACGACATCGTCGCATGATGACCTCTTCAAATCTGGACTGACAACCCAAGTAGGTGTAACCAATGTAGGGTTTTATTGCATGTAATTTATTAAGACCTACCTGGGTGTCCCACTTCTTCTGCATCAGATCACGGATGTATGTTCTAATGCAAGCTTTGTAATCAGAGTAAGGAATAAGAAGTGGTGTCACAGATTTGTTGAGTGCTGCCTTAGCAGCAATATCAGCCATCGTGTTCCCAGAAATGCCAACGTGGCTGGGTAACCAACAAAAGACGATGTCGCACTGGCCAGTAGCAAGCTCATTATACAATTCAATAATCTCTAATAAAAGTGGATGTTTGCAAGAAAGATTTGTAATAGCCTGAAGACACGAAAGAGAATCTGAAAAGATGGTATATTGTTTATATTTACGGTGTTTATTAATATATTTAAGAGCTGTTAGTATTGCGTTTGCTTCTGCTGTGAAAATTTAACTGTCATTGGGTAGTCTGGAACATATTGTTTTGGACCCAATGACAGTGGCACAAGCAACCGCGCCACCATCCTTGGACCCATCTGTAAATAAGGATTTATATGTATTACATTTACTTTTTAATTGATTATATTCTTGATTATACTGTAATTAATTAGTTTCAGACTTCTTAAACTTTGTCAGAGTTAGGTCAACTTCAGGCCTCACCAGTTGCCAAGGAGGAGAAGAAAGAAGACGGGAAGGAGATATATTTTCCAGCTCAATGCCGGTGTAAGATTGAAAACATACCCGCGTTGAAAAGGTACCCGGCGGGTACTTTTTCAACTTTGAATTATTACCCGGACTCACTTTTCAACGCCCGGGGTCATTTTTCAACATTGAATATTTACCCGGCTGCTATTGAAAATAAACCCGGATCACGTATTGAAAAGATACCCTCGTTAAATAATGACCCTCGCTGTTTCTACACTGTCAAGTAAGATACATATGTTAAGATATATACGCGTATGCAACGTACCGGACATCTGTGGTTTGATGCAATGTGCGAAATAGCCACTGGTCCGCTAGTCCGTGGCTAGTAAAATTCCAGTCGGGCCAGTAAATCTCCACAGTCACTGGGCCGACTGGCAAGTGAACTTTCATGGGGTGATTTTGAAAACATATAATTCTCTCCGACATGTTAACTTATAATATACTTTTAAATCATGCACGATTATGGCCTGATAAAAATGTGCATCATATTGGCAGCTTAATGATGAAACCCGTGTCTACATTCAAATTTCGAGCTAGTGATATATTTTGTGGGCTAGAAACTTTCAGGCATAGTTTGCCCGACTGGTAAGTACAATTTGGAAACTATTTCACACACTGGTTGGATGGTGAACATAGACACAATTTAGCTCACCTGGACAAACTTCAGATGACCTTATGCCGTTGGCTGTATGTCCGTCGTCGTGCGACATCTGTAAACATCATTTCCGAAACTACTTAGCCGATGAGGCTGAAACTTGACATACGTGTTCCAAACCAAGAGGACACCATAGGTTGTTAGAGGCATTCCGATCCAATTTCAGATATGGCGACTACAGCCGCCATATACTGAAAATGCCATTTTCGCTCTTTAGTCCCCAATTTCTGCAGTGAATCAGCTGTAAGTTGATATATCTGTGCCAGATAGCAAACTCAACACATTTGCTTTATTTCGCCATTTTACCTCTGTTTGACCTGTTATTCGACACGGCCTTTAATTTCAGTTATATCTTTAAAACAAGTTCTCTGAAACTACTATCTACTTGAGTGATGAAGCTGAACATTTTCATATATCTTCTTGCAATATGTATATGGCCATATTGAAAATGCCATTTTGACTGATTTGTGACTCATTTCTGCAGCAATTCAGCTGAAATTTACTATGTAGGTACTGAATAGTAAGAATCAACAAATATAGTGCGGGTTTTGCTGTGCATCGCATTTTACCTTCATTATACAAATTGCCATCTTGTCTCATTAGTGGCTCATTTTCGCACCGATTCAGCTGGAATTTGTTAAATAGCAATGCGTAACGCATGCATATCATGTTACGGATTCGGCTGTGTGTTTTGTTTTGACCTCTCTCGTTGCGCTAAGCACGTTTCCGTAAACTACAGTGCCGTGGCACAACTGTTTCTGATATAGTTGTGTTATTGTAGGTCTGTGTCTCTTTGATTAATTGTATCATGGCGAGAGTACTTTTGTACTGTTGAAAATGGACCAGTAGTATGTTGCACGTTTTATAACGTATGACAGAAGTAACTTTGTCAGCGTTCCTTGAATGTTGTATACTGTGCGTGTCAAATCGCGTAGATTGTAGTAGAATTATAACTTATAGCATGAACTGTTTTCAAGAGTAGATGTCCAATTGTGTTAAAACATGTTGATCACACGTTCTTTAAAATGTGAATAAAAGCGCACGGATCACAGCTAGTGAAAACCGGGCAAATCCAAAACCGTGTAAGCAAAGTATATGACGGATCTCAGACGTCCATGTGTGGTACCCAGCAGTATCTAGGTAATACAACATAATATATGCCTTTTTCGGAATTCGTTCATCATGCATTGTCATTAACTTAAGTCAATATTTCATCGTTCGAACGTAGGAATTAATATAAACTGGAAACCGTCAACATTCTCCATATACTATTGCATTTGGTGTCTGTGGACCGATATTTAAAAACATTTTACATCCTTGTAAGTGAATTGTTTTCAATGCTATCGGATATTTTAACCCCCCAAGCTTCTGACACGTACAAACATATTGGCTGAATGTGGCTGTCAAATATTAATAAAAATACTTTCATAGGTATTGGTCATAATTTCCTTAAAGGTCACATGCAACGTAAAACACAACTTTGCAGATTCTGATACCTTTCGGTTTGGACTTACTGAACCAATCATCAAAAATGCAAATTCAACTTATCAAGTTGAAAAATAACGCGATGAAAAAAAACCTCGCGAAATCGGAGTTCAAACGTTTCACTAATTTTCCCCCAGCGCTTTGGGGAAAAAGTGGTTTCAACAGTTGGGCTGCGCTGCGCTGGGCTGCGGTCATAGTCACATACGCAGTGAAATAGGTTCGCACAGCTTGGAATTGAATTGAACTGAGTTGGGTTTTGCGTCACATCGGCATTATTCCAGCCTTATAGTGACGAGAACAAGTTTGCATTAATAAACATTGTAAGTACATACTCGGAATGAGTTTTATTTCAAAAACATATATTCATTACATTGTCATTTAAAAGCAGAAAAAGTCATAGCATCAAATTTAAAGGCAGGCAATTTGTTAGTCACAGTTACAATTTATGATAGTTACATTTCACAGTTTATGATACAGATCAACTTCCCTCAAGTAGTTCACTATCAGATGAGCACTCACGCGGGAGAACAGATCTTTTACGTTTGTTGCATCATAATGTGAGTCCCTTGCAGACGATAAGTCCACGCATTCAAGCAGAATATGCTTGATGGTGAAAACCTCATCGCAAGAAACACACATGGGGGGTCCATCCCCATCCGTATTCAGCAGATAGTCATGAGTAAATCGGCTGTGGTCATGAGTAAATCGGCTGTGGTTGTGACTGACAACCCAAGTAGGTATAACCAATTGTTGGTTTCAATTCATACAGTTTATTTCTTCCTACTTGAGTGTCCCATCGTTTTTGCATGAGGTCCAGAGTATAGCTTTTGATAGTGGGTTTGAAATCGCTGTACGGGATCAGCAGTGGAGATAAGGGCTTGTCAAGAGCTGCTTTTGCTGCAGCATCAGCTTTTGTGTTACCTGCTATGCCGACGTGACCCGGCAACCAGCAGAGGACGATGTCACATTGGCCAGTAGAGAGGTCGTTGTAAAGTTCCAAAATGTCCGGAATGATTGGGTGACTTGAAGTAACATTTTGAAGTGCTTGAAGGCAAGATAATGAATCTGTGAAAACGATGAAGTTTTTGGAATGATTCTGCTGTTTAATATAGGTCAAAGCTGAAAAGATAGCTTTGGCCTCGGCAGTGAAAATGGAATTGTTGTCGGGAATCCTAGAGGAGACAGTCTTAGATCCAATGACTGTAGCACTGGCGACTTGGCCCTCATCCTTGGATCCGTCTGTGAAAATGGATCTATGGGTGTCATACTTGGAACGTAACTGGATGTATTCCTGCTGGAACATCAAGGATTTGTTTCAGATTTTTGGAATTTAGTGAGGGTAAGATCGACCTGTGGTTTCACCATCTGCCAGGGTGGTGAAGACAGAAGTCGGTAAGGTGCTATGCTATTGAGATCAATTTTAGCTGCAGATATGTGTGGTTCAATTCTGATTCCAAGTGGTGGAACCAGGCTTGGCAGTTTAGGAGACAAGTTTTCATAGAGAGGGTTGAAAACACTATTGTATGCTGGATTGGACTCTTTTGAACGTAGTTTAGTGATATACTGCAGTGAAAGTTAAATGCGGCGTTGTTCAAGGGAAGGTTCGTTAGCCTCTGCATGTAGACTGTCTACCGGAGAGGTCCTAAAAACTCCCAGGCAGAGCCTCAGGCCTTGGTGGTGGATAGAATCTATTTTTTCTAAATTGCTTTTGCAGGCTCCACCATAAACAATGGAGCCGTAGTCTAGTTTAGAGCGAACCAAAGATCTGTACAAGTGAAGGAGGGTAATCTTATCCCCTCCCCACTCTGTATTTGAAACGACTTTTAGTAAGTCCAGAGCCTTCAAGCACTTGGTTTTCAAATATTTTGTGTGTGGCAAGAATGTCAGGTGGCGGTCGAATATGAGTCCCAGGAATTTGGCCTCTTCTACTACCTTGACGGGAGTACCATCTAAAGATAGGTCTGGATCCTTGTGTGGTCTGTATTTACGACATTTTCATTGGCCCATTTTTGGATTTTGTTAAGGCAGAGTTGTAGCTGCCTTTCTATTGCGTGCATGTTCTTACCACGACATGAAATATTGAAATCGTCCACGAAAAGGGACCCATCAACACAACTGTTCAGGACTTTAGTGAGGCTGTTAATTTTGATGCTAAAAAGGGTGACAGACAGGATGCTGCCTTGAGGGACGCCCTGATCTTGGTGGAAATAATCAGACAATGTGGAACCTACCCGTACTTGAAATTGTCTGTTGTTTAAAAACTGAGATATGAACTGAGGTAATCTGCCCTTCAATCCAAATTCATGTAAATCTTTTAAGATACCATGTTTCCACGTTGTATCGTATGCTTTTTCTAAATCGAAGAAGACAGATGCACCAGATGGACAATGGTACTTCGGTTTCTTCGGAAACCACATTGGAGGTCACTAAGGAGGTTATTGGTCTCCAGGTACCAGATTAATCGATTGTTGACCATGCGCTCCATGGTTTTACAAACGCAGCTAGTTAGTGATATAGGACGGTAGTTTGAGGGATCGGTATGATCCCGGCCAGGTTTTGGTATAGGGATGATAATGGCGTTGTGCCACGAAGGAGGAAAGTTGCCGGTTGTCCAAACTTGAATCAGGAAGGTGTTTCAGAAGCTGATAATGAATATCATCAGCTCCTGCTGTAGTGTCGTGAGCCTGCCCCAGGGCAGTAGGTAGTTCATGGAGAGAAAACGTTTCATTGTAATCGTCACCATTATCAGAGTTAAAATTGACAGATTTCTTTTCTTGTTGGATTTGGTATTTCTGGAACTTGGGGTTATAGTTTGACAAGGAGGAGTGGTTTGCCAAAGTTTCGCCAAGTTTGTTTGCTATTTCAACTTTATTGGTTAAAAGGGAGTCACCATCTTTGAGATGGCGAACACCAGATTTGGATCCTTTGCCCGTAATCTTTTGAATCATGTTCCCCACCTTGGACATGGGTGTGCGGGAGTTGGTTTGGACACATATTTCCTCCATGACCGGCGTTTAGTTTGTTTAAATGTACGTTTTCCCTGGCATCTGTCATTTTAACGGCATTCAGGTTATGCACAGTAGGATGTTGACGGAAGTATGTTTCCACCTTCTTCCTATTTTTCCTAGCTTGTTTGCAGTTTGTATCAAACCATGGTTTTCGTATGTGCGGGTTTGCAGAGGACTTATGAATGGTTTGGTCTCCAATAGTATTTAAGATATCAGAAAATAGTTCCATGGGATCAGGAACATTCCTGAAGTTGTCCGGTATAAGCTTTTTGTCAGAGCAGAGAGTTTGGAATAATGGCCAATTGGCCTTAGTAAAATTCCATCTTGTTGAAGGTGGTTCATCCGCGGGAGTGATAGGAGTAAGAATAGTTGGGAAGTGGTCACTTCCACAAAGGTCATCGTGGACCGACCATTCAAACTCGTTTAAGAGATTAGAATCCGTAAGTGATAGATCAAGTGCAGAGTATGTTCCAGTGGAAGGATGGAGATAGGTGCTTGGTCCATCGTTGAAGATGCATAGATCATTATTGGAGAGAAAATCTTCGAGGACCTTTCCCTTATTATTGGTATCAGTACTCCCCCAAAGAGGGTTATGGCCGTTCAGGTCTCCCATGATTATGCAGGGCTTTGGGAGTTGATTATACAAGTTCTGAATATCTGATTGGTGGACAGTTGAGGAGGGAGGAAGATAGAGTGAGCATAGTGTAAACCCTATGTTAAGAGTTATGCGGACAGCAACAGTTTGTAGGTTGGTGTTAAGTGGAACAGGGCTATGGAGGATACCCTGCCTCACCAGGATAGAAGTGCCTCCTGTAGCTTTTACACCGGGAGGAGAAAAGGAGTGGTAGGAACTGTACCGACGGATGTCAAATTTATCAGTCCTTTTAGGTAGGTTTCTTGGAGACAAAACGCGGATGGTTTGAAGTGTTGAATCAATAACTGTAATTCATTATAATTATTCTTAAGTCCTCTGCAATTCCATTTGATCATGTTTTGTGGATTCATGGTGCTTCCACTGGTGACATGTCACGTGAACGTGAGAAAGCGTTTGATGAACTCCTATTGGTGTCAGGTGGGGATGGAGTTACCTCCATATCCAGAGGGCCAAAGGAGTTATGGACCTCGACGGGGACCTTTGGTTTTGTGTTTATCAGTTGTTTAAGTTGCTTTAGTCTCTCTAGCCTCTTTTTTTCCCCTTTTTTTGCGCGCAGTTTCTGTTTCTGGCTTTGGCATTTGTTCTGGTGTTTGTGATTCAGAAGTTTTGACTTCTGGCGTTGGAGGTGGAGTGGCTGAGATGGGCTTGGAAGCGGGTAGTCCGGTGAATACTCGGTGAAAGCTTTGGTGTTAGCCATTTTCTAATGTTTTGTTGATATTCCACAGGCGCGAGCTGTTTATGTTATGACAGTAGATTACCGATTTAACTGTTTATATAATTTCATTTGTCTATTTCACCACACGTTCTTCTTACCGAGTCACTTTCTCAGTTCGATACTTAAAACCAGTGTCATTATTTAGCCCTGACAGAATTTCTAACTGTGATATAGATATGTCGTCGTCACAGACAAAACATAATGTCTGTTTTATTGACACCTATGTGTCTGCCTGCCCGCCTGCTAATGACAATATTCAATACTCAATTCGATCACTGACCACATGCAGTTTGAACACCTATCAGGCTATACACCATAAACAAATCGCATTGATTTATGGCCCGAGTTCGGTCGCTGTCACATTATGTAATTACACAAACAGGCAGGTGTGATACTTGTACACATGACATGTTATGATGTCTATTGATTGCAAAATGTTATACACAAAAAATGAGCAAGAATTTACAAAACCCAACATCTCTATATATACACACACAATGAGCCGTGAGGGCGTCTGCAAATGTTGAACCAGCCGTTACACTTGAGTGCACACCCACCCGCTCTGACTGGGTTCGGTATCCCGGCTGCTTTGTTTCTTGGGAAGTAAACCCAAATACAAAATATTGCACTTTTGATTTGCGATTGTACGCTTAAAATTTTGTTCATATGGTTTTTCATAATCAGCAATGTTTATCATATGTGATGAATAAGTGATAATTGTGTTTTAATTGTGTTTGATTTTTTGGTTGCATGTGGCCTTTAAGTTTATAGCTAATTCCATTTAAGCCTTCTTACTACGAGCTGGAAGCTCTGAGACAACTTGTCTAAGACTACAATTACAAGCGAAAACAAAACCTAGATATTTGTAGCAGTTTACGGCTTCAATGCTTCTCTCATCATAAAGCGAGTTTTCCTTAACCGCTAATTCCCTACCTCTCCTAAAAACAACATTTTTAGTTTTATCTAAATTTACAGTTAATCACCAGTTATCTGCATACGATTTTAAAGTGTCTATCTGGCACTGAAGACCACCTATAGTATCTGACACAAGAATTACATCATCCGCAAATAACAACATTAGAATTTCAAGTACATCTGGAAACAATTGGTCTCCATGTTTACCATAATTTGTGATTTCTACAGGAAGTTCATTTATAAACAATGAGGATAACATTGGACTCAACATACAACCCTGCCGTAAACCAAATGTACGGTAACTCGGATTGAACTCTGACACACGATTTCACTGTTTTAAATATACTCATAAGAGCTAGCAACTTTTGTTTACGACGTATGATGAAAGCAATTTCCAGAGTTTATCTGTATTTACAAAACCAAAAGCTTTTATAAAACCTTCTTCTACACAGATTGTTCTCGATGATAGCATAAAACGTGAAGATATGGTAAACAACTGAATAGCCCTTCCGAAAACCAGCTTGAGTTTCAGAAGCTTTATCCTTAACATTTGCCCATTTTGTTAGTCTTTCATTTAAAACACAAGTATATATTTTCCCGTGTGAACTGAGTAAAGGAACTATAATTGCTCTACTCCACGTTTGTGGGAAACAAGCATTTAAAATATTTTATTGAACATTGCTACTCAAAAGGGCATTATTTTAGATTCACTTGTTTTAATCATTTCTATAAGGACGTTATCAATACCTGGAGATGTACCATTTTCCATATGTTGGATTCAAATCACTGTTTGGACACTGTTACGCAGTGGAAAATTAAACTAAAACTACATAAATTTTGACTTACCTTTCAATCAACTAAATGTGAAATCCCCTTATAATCAACTAAACGTGAAATTTCCTTATAATCAACTAAACGTGAAATCCCCTTTTTAACGCAATGGGAAATGTGAAATAAACTAATAAATCATGAAGTTTAAACTTAATATGAGGAAACTGTCCATCTAGCAACTGTCAAAATGTTAATGGTTAATTCTCTCGACTATGTGTATTTCTATTTCTATTTAATCTATACTTTTCTTGCTAGTTCAACGTCTATCACGTGGAGAGAGTTACCCATTAACAACCGTCACTAGCGCCTAAAACTGAAAGTGTAACATCTGTATCATACGCAGTCGACCTTCGCACAGAATCTCGTGCAGCTAATGTCCTTACCGCGCGTGTATTTGTGCTATCAAGTACTGTGTCCGAGAACATCAGTTCTTCACGGACCCTTCAGAACAGACACTAATTTTAAAAAAATGAAAATCTAGACTTTCGCAAACGTATATTGCTTTCATATGTTATGATTAATTAACATATATTTCAAGTTTGAACAAAATGAAGAAATGCATATTTTAGAAAATTCTACCTCTACACCCGTTACATCCGTTACATAAAATACACATGGCGTGACACTCGCGATGCTAGAGACCTGATCGAAACTGGAGAGCCCGATTCTACACAAAATATTGTATTGAGCTTGTAGGTCATGCTTTTACCTTTCTACTCATCGTATTCAATTTGTCTAACTGCATTTCATATTTCACCACTGACCCTCGCATTAGCACTACCCTCTGCTTTGAACAAACGTCTGGCCTCTCGTCGGTAAACATCGAAAATCTTGAATGTTACTAGTATTTCAGCCGTTTCGAGACAATAACACATATGCTATTTGTAAACAATAACACACATGCCATTTCCAACACCGACATGTGCGTTGATATTTCGTGTCAGCTCGCTGTTGTCTCGAAATAGTACACACAAAACATGGATCTTAACGACCAAATTGATTGAATATAGTTAGTATTAATGTAGTTTGATTAGGTATAATTCGATGATTTGGTCCCATTTCCTCCTGTTGTATGCTGGAAATAAACTGAACGCCTAGAAATAGTAATTAGACAATGGTTGTTATCACATTATATAATTAATGATAAATAGATCTAACACATTTGAAACACATAACTGATTAATTCGAAAATTTATTAACTGCAAAAGTGTAAGTGTGAAAAAAATAAAAATAAAGAAGAATATATTTATTATTTTTCATAAATCATTTCAATATAACATCCATATCTTTTCTTCCATTTTGCATGGGGTTGATCATGGTGACACAATATAGGCATTGATCTTAAAGTATAACAATAGTCAGGTATGGCAACATCTGCGTGATGCTACCGAGAAGTTGATTACACATCGGACCACTGGCGTGTTATCTACTGGATATGGAAAATCACATCACTATGATTATATAAAACTGAATATACCCCTCCAACCCCAGATACAGCAGTGGTTGCTGCAGTTTTTTATGTCATCGGAAAACGGACACATTATGAAATATTAATAGAATGAATCCGATAAACTGTTCACAGAACTACACCATGATTGCAGTAGGTTGTGAAATAATCATGGTTTGAAAAGGTGAAAAAATATCTTCAAATTTCTCACATCTTGTTTTAACCAGACATATTCAAATCCAAGTCTAAACAGAATATGTTTTGTATGAGTAGCCCATATGGTACAGCCAGTGTCGTCCATTAGATAGCATTGGCGAGGCAGTCAGTTTTCATCCAAATAAAGTAGCCTGCACCAATACTTAATATTCAACCCTTTGGTGTACTCAAGTCTGAGAGGGGCTCTGACACAATCTCCCCAAACCATAGCATTGTTTGTTGTTTTACACATTTTATGCTGTACATCTTCAATAATTTTACAATATTGGGTTCCCTACACTTCTGCACCATAACACACTATAGAGACAATCATAGCATCAACTATCTAAAATATAACTTGGCATTGTATATTTCCAACTTTCTTTTAATACCTGTACAATGTCTCTTTACTCTGTGTACCATGAGTAGTTTGTGCTTTAGTCCAAATAAGTTTAGGTGGTAACACAATATCCAAATATCATAAAAAGACACAAATTCGAGACACACCATACAATTTTAATTTTTAAAACAAATCACAATAGTGAACTGGTCAACAATTTCAGAGAATATTCTCCAAAATTCAAAGCAAAATCACTGATTGTGTGTTGAAATATAGGTATGTATGCACTGCTGTAAAATATCAAAATGTAAAGCAAAAAGAGTCCATTGCTGCATTTAATCAAACGTGTTACCTGCTATCTGGCTGAATAATTGTTGATATCAAATTATGTGATTATTGACATGTATCAGATCTATTCTAATATCACCAGGGTTATCATGCTCAAAATGATCAATATATAGCAAATGTATACTCTCATACTGGCTTCTAGCCATAAAAACTGCAGTGCTCAGGACAGGTGTCATAAGTAAAAATCACAAATAGTGGAATGTATCTGTCTAAAAAGTTCATCTTCAAATATATGTACCTTTATGGCAAGGTATGCATTTTTAGGGTAATCTATTAACATACTGATCATACTGTGTATTTTTATATATTCAGTTTAGTAAAATAATGTGTCAAATTCATTGTATCGGGCAGTATATCTGTGTGTATTTTTGTGTACAGAGAAACACTCCATGTTTATTGCAATCATAAACATTTCTGAATAATATTGGTATACCTTTGTCATGTTGTTAACTAACCACCCCACCCCCTCCCACAACATACATCCCCACCTCCACAAACATATATCCCCAGCCAACAACCAGACATCCTACTACTGTACATGCCCATCCCCACAACACCATACATCCCCAACACCTCAACCATACATTCCCACACCCACAAATCTAGATCCCTACCCCAACAACCATGCACCTCTCACCCACACGTGGTTGGGAGATTTGGGATTTGTGGTCCTAAGGGTGGAGATCTTTGGTTGTGGGGATGAGAATGTGAAGAAGTGGGATATATGGTTGTGGGGGTGTGGATTTTTGTTTTTGGGGTGGTGATGTTTGGTTGTTTGGATGGGAATGTGAGAAGGTGGGATGTTTTCTTGTGGGTGTGGGGATGTAGGGTTGCTGGGGTGGGGATGTGTGATAATAGAGGTGGGTTTGTATGGTTGTTTGGGCCGGGGTATGGTTGCGGGAGTGGGAATGTGCGGTGGGATGTATTGTTGTGGGTGTGGGGATGGGTGTTTGTTCTCACAGGACGCAAGCAATCAGTTATCATCGATGGGGTAAGGTCTGAGAGCAGAGAATTAAGGTATGAAGTGCCACAAGGCTCAGTCCTGGGCCCAATCCTGTTCACTGTATATACCATACCCGTTGGTGATATAGCCCGAGCCCACAATCTCAGTTATCATCTCTATGCTGATGACACTCAGCTATATCTTGGATTCAAGCCACAAACTGCATCTACTGTACAGAATACCCTGCAGACAATAACACATTGCATAGCTGAGATCAAATGTTGGATGAAGGGTAATTTTCTGAAACTGAACGATGACAAAACGGATATTATCATCATCAGCTCCAAACAGATAAAATAAAAGTTCAAGGTCCCTGGAGTTCAAACTGGAGACAAGTTTGTTCAACCAAAAAGCCATGCTCGAAATCTAGGTGTCATCTTTGACTCAACATTAAGCACGGAAAATCACGTTAGTAACATCTGCAAATCTGCAAATTTCCACCTAAGGAACATCAGACAGATTAGCAGGTACATGGACACACCATCAGTAAAATGCCTAACCCATGCATTTGAGACATCACGCCTGGAACACAACAGCAGTGCATGGACACGTTACAGCGTGTTCAAAACACAGCTGCCAGACTCGTAACACGCACACAGATGTATGTGCACATAACACCAGTCCTGAAGGATTTACACTGGCTCCTGTAAAAGACAGCGTTGTATTTAAACTTCTTGTGTTGGTTTACATGTCCATCAATGCGCTTGCTCCATTCTATCTCCAGGAACTACTCAACCTTCACAACCTTCAGTTCAGCTAGTCAGCAAAGCTTAGATGTTCCATCTGTCCGAACCACAACAAACGGGGACAGAACATTTAGCAGAGCTGGTGCTGTACTCTGGAATGGACTACCTGAAAATGTTAGAAAATTGGAAAATATCAACAGTTTCCGATCTTGTCCCAAAACCATCCTCTTCAAACGAGCATTCGACTAAGCGCCCATGAGCAGGACTCTGGATATGTAGCGCTATACACATATCTTATTTGATTTGATTATTTGTTTGTTGGGGATATATGGTTGTGGGGGTTGGAATGTGCAGGGGTGGGATGTCTGGTTATTTGGGTGGGGATAAGTGGTTGTGGGGGTGAGGATGTATGATTGTTGGGGTGGGGATATGGTTGTGTGTGGGGGATATGCGGACGTGCGATGTAGGGTTGGGGGTATGCTTGTAGGGGTGTGGATGTCCAGGCGTTATGTGTCTTGTTGGGGTGGGGGATATATGGTTATAGGGGTGGGGTGTAATGTTGTGGGATGAGATGTCTGGTTGTGGTGAAGGAACAAAGTGAAGAGAGCTTTGTGAGAGAAAACAACATAATTGCTTAGAGATGATTATTTACAGCACACAAAAGCAATAAAATAAAATTATTGCAGTTTCATTAGGATAACACTGAATATTGGGAAATGTATGTTTTTATAGCCATGACAACACCAGAAACACTATCACCGTCAGTCACCTATAGAATATCGGATCAATACAGAACAATCTCATAGGGGAGAAGGAATGTAGCCATAGTTCTGTCAATGACGTATAAATTCCACGTTCATCAATCACGGCTTTTCACCTTTTTGGTAGTGCTAGTGTCGTTGAAGTTTTTGTTCTCGGTATAATTCAAAGGAAATTTATGTTGTACGAAAACTAACGTTGCTATCAAGTTTGATGTTCTATATACGCCTTATTGGACAGGTAATAGCGGATTCATATATATACTTCAACGCGTGAAAAGGTCAAATAAAATAAAACCGCAGCTACATTAGAATCAGTAGATTTTGCATTTAAAAAAGCGTGTATACTTACGTTTTATTTACACCAAGGTGTGCCCCCATTTCCTGATGGACGCTCTTCAGGCCCGATTTCTCGAAACAAACTTAAGTCTGAGTTTTGACTTAAGTTAGAGTTTTTACTCAAATTTGAGAAAATGTATTTCCCAGAATGAACTGAAATCGATATAAAACTCAAACATAGTAGAGAATTTGAGTTTGGTGGATAGATTACTTAAGTTGTTTGGGTTTTTTTTTAAAATGCAGTTGAGTTAAAAATTCAGCTGTTTCAAATTGTCAAACTCAGTTTTAAATTTGAGTTAAAACTTAAGTTTGTTTCGAGAAATCGGGACACTGGCACATCTGCCTTGAGAGGGACTCTTAGCGGTCCGGATTTGGATTTGAAAAACAGGTTGTCGTTATCCAGATTGAATTTTTCACATTTTCGCCGAAAGTTTGAAAGTTTGATTTTTAGACGCCCACTTTGGGTAGTTCCTACTGCTTCTGAAATCTTAGATATCCTTGACTTCTTGTTCTTCCACGTTGATTAAAAGTGTTGAAATGCAATGACTTTATCAGTGCTATATTCTTTTGAAATGTGTAACATTTTTATACGGACGTGCATCGGCACGATATCAAAGATTTGGATGTTCCCGTCTTGATCTGCGGCGTCTATCAAAGACAGGCACAGTCGTCCAACAAATGATTTATTTCGGTCTCACCGTATGTACAGCATTTTGAACAAAACATTTTGATAAAACCATAAATATGTGCACACAAGCCATTCCACACGGAATTGCGAGAGACCATATTAAAACACAAACACGAATCTATAATTAAGTTATATTGCTAGAAATATACATAAATAAGTACATGGGTAAAAAGCTAATCAACGGTGTTTCAATTGGCTACGTACGTTTACAGCGTTAGAAACAGCGAGGGTCATTATTCAACGAGGGTGTCTTTTCAATACGTGACCCGGGTTATTTTTCAATAGCAGCCGGGTAATTATTCAATGTTAAAAAAAGACCCCGGGCGTTGAAAAGTGAGTCCGGGTAATAATTCAATGTTGAAAAAGTACCCGCCGGGTACCTTTTCAACGCGGGTATGTTTTCAATCTTACACCGGCAGCAGTAAGAAATGTTTTAATTCTGTGCCCAAGAGGCGGAACAAGAGAAGGCTTTTTGTTGTACAACTCCTCATAAGAAGGATTGAAAACACAGTTAAATGCAGGATTAGACTCGTTAGAATAGAGTTTTGTTATATACTGTAAAGATAGTTTAATACGACGTTGGGTAAGTGATGGCTCATCAGCCTCAACATAGAGACTATCAAATCGAGAGGTTCTAAAAGACCCAAGACAAAGTCTTAGGCCTTGGTGGTGGACTGAATCTAAGAGTTTTAAGTTGCTTTTACAGGCTCCACCATATACGATGGAGCCATAATCAAGCTTCGAGCGGACAAGTGATCTGTAAAGGTGTAGGAGCGTAGCTTGATCCCCTTCCCACCTTGAATTAGACACGACTTTCAATAAATCGAGTGCCTTCAGGCATTTAGTTTTTAGTGATTTAATATGCGGAAGAAAGGTTAAATGGGAGTCAAAAATCAGACCCAAGAATTTGGCCTCTTTTATAACCTTGATGGGAGTGCCATTTAAACACAGTTCTGGGTCTTTATGTGGTTTATATTTACGGCAGAAATGTATGCAATTAGTTTTTGATTTAGAAAATTTAAAGCCGTTTTCAAGACACCATTTATTTATTTTGTTTAAACACAACTGTAGTTGCCGTTCAATAGTATGCATATTCTTACCGCGACAAGAAATGTTTAAATCATCCACAAAAAGTGAGCCATCGATTGAATCATTTAAAACCTTGGATAAACTGTTGATCTTAATACTAAACAATGTTACAGACAAAATACTGCCTTGTGGGACACCCTGATCCTGATTATAATGGTCAGACAGGGTTGAACCCACTCGGACTTGAAATTGCCTGTCTTTTAAAAACTGTGATATAAACAGAGGTAAACCACCCCTCAAACCAAAATCATGTAAATCCTTCAAAATGCCATGCTTCCAGGTGGTATCGTATGCTTTCTCAAGATCAAAGAAAATCGATACAGCATGTTGTTTATTAACTATTGCATTTTTTACAAAGGATTCTAAACGTACCAAATGATCAATGGTACTACGATTTTTCCTGAAACCACATTGAATGTTGGTTATAAGGTTATTGGTTTCAAGATACCATGTCAATCTATTATTGACTATTCGTTCCATGGTTTTACAGACACAACTCGTCAAAGAGATTGGTCTGTAATTAGACGGATCAGTATGATCCCGGCCAAGCTTTGGAATAGGAACAACAATGGCATCACGCCACGAAGTTGGGAAATTCCCTGAAGTCCATATTTGATCAAAAATTCCTAAAAGGATTTCTAAACATGATTACGGCAAATGTTTCAAGAGCTGATAGTGAATGTTATCAGCTCCTGTTGCTGTATCATGAGCTTGCTCAAGGGCGGTATGGAGGTCATGTAACGAAAATAGTTCGTTATAATCTTCACCATTGTCTGAGTTAAAATTTATTCTTTTCTTCTCCTGTTGTTTCTGATACTTTTGAAACTCAGGGACATAATTCGATGAAGATGAATGCTTGGCAAGAGTTTCACCAAGTTTATTTGCAATGTCAGTTTTATTAGTCAATAAATTATCACCGTCCTTCAAATGATGAACAGTAGATTTGGAACCTTTGCCCTTTATTCTTTGGATCATGTCCCACACCTTTGACATAGGTGTACGTGAATTTAATTTAGAAACATAATTTCGCCAAGACTGACGCTTATTTTGTTTTAAAAGAAAGTCTAGCCTTAGCATTAGTAATTTTGACTTTGTCTAGATTATGGACAGTAGGGTGTTTGCGAAAATACTTTTCGGCCTTCTTCCTACATTTTCTGGCCTGTTTGCATTCATTATTAAACCATGGTTTACGAATATGTGGAACTGCAGAGGACTTAGGAATTGTTTTGTCAGCAATGTGATTTAGTATATCCGAAAAAGACTGTATAGGATCTTCACTGTTCCTAAAAAGATCATGTTTCAAGTGTTCAACACACAGAGTTTCATATAATGACCAATCAGCCTTGGCGAAATTTCTCCTCGACAAAGGTGGATCATCACCAGGGTTGATTGTTTTGAGAATGGTAGGGAAGTGGTCACTCCCACATAGGTCATCATGGACCATCCATTCAAATTCATTATACAAGTGTGAGTCAGCGAGAGACAGATCCAGGGAAGAATATGTTCCCGTAGCTGGATGCAAATATGTGGCTGAATCATCATTTAAAATACACAAATTGTTATCAGCAATAAATTTCTCAAGGATTTTACCTTTAGTATTAGTGTGGACACTTCCCCAAAGCGGGTTGTGTCCATTCAGATCGCCCATGATGAGACATGGTTTAGGAAGTTGATCATACAGATTTTGAAGATCTGATTGTTGAAGATTAGAAGAAGGAGGAATATACAAGCTGCACAGCGTTATAGCAGTGTGCAGGGTCAAGCGAACAGCTACAGTTTGGAGATTGGTATGAAGAGGGACTGGGCTATTTATTATACCCTGCCGCACTAAAATTGAAGCACCTCCAGTTGCTTTATCTCCCAGAGGAGAAAAGGAGTGGTAATCGTTGTACTGTCTGAGGTTAAAGACATCTGTATGTTTTAAATAAGTCTCTTGAAGATAGAATGCTGACGGTTGAAGATCGTGTATGAGTAATTGTATTTCATTAAAGTTATTCTTCAGTCCTCTACAATTCCACTGAATCAAAGGTTGAGAACTAATCATCGCTTAGGCGGATTAACTGGAGATCTCGCTCGCCCATTACGTTTAGGCGACAAACTTGTTGTTCTCTGAGGGATGCTCTCTGAAACATCCATCCCTTCAAGCGATTCAAACTTATTATAAAGTTGTATGGGATCATCTGAACCTTTGGATACTCTACCCGTTTCATTGTTTCGAGAAGAGTCAGTTTTACATCTGGATAACGCATTTTTCCCTTTCATGGATTGTGGATTCGGTGCTGAATCATTTTGTGACCCTGTTCGTGGAGTTGGTGGTACAGAAGCAGCCGATGACGATTCAGGAAACAGTTCAGCTGGAAAAGGCTCAGCAGTAGTTTGAGTGCAGGAATCCGACAGACAGAGGGGTTCAGGATTGATGGAATTTATCCATGTCAAATCTGTTTGACATGCAATAGAAGTTGTTACCACAGATGGTCTTCTGGTTACAGAGGCATAGGAACCATGTGGATCACAGGAAGGCACGAGTTTCCTTGCTTCATGGTAACTAATGTTCTGAGTAGTTTTGATTTTACTGATCTCCATTTCTCTCTTCCATATTGGACAATCTTTCGATGAGGATGAATGCTGTCCAGAACAGTTGACGCATTTTTTACAGGTGCTTTCGCAATCTTCGGTAACATGTGTTTTCTCACCACAATGAGCACAAGTAATTGGATTTTTGCATGAATGTACCCCATGACCAAACTGTTGGCATTTAAAACACCTCAGTGGGTTTGGGATATATTGTTCGACTGCAAGGCTGCAATAACCTGCTTTGATAGTTCGTGGTGGGGACGGAGAGACAAAGGAGAACAAGTAAGTGTTGGTTTGAATTATTGCAGAGTTTTGACGCCGAGTAAAACGTTTCACATGTGTCACACCCTGATCTTTTAATTCACAAACTATGTCAAGCTCGGACATATCATCTAGGAGGTGATCACGGTCCTTTACAATGCCTTTGCTTGAATTAAGTGACCTATGGACAGATACTGAAACGGAAATCCAGCCAATGTATCAACAGATAGTAACTTGTTAGCTTGCTGTCTTTTGCTTTACTCGATTAAAAGTGATCCGGACCTCATACGTTTGATATTCTTCACATCACCGGCTATACCATACACTCCTTTTGAAATCGCAAATGGATTCAATTTTATAGGTTGCTTGTCTGGAGATTCTAGAACCAGAAATCTCGGCCAGTACTCAACTTGTTTAAGAGGTCGACAGCCTTCATTAGCCCTCATGATCATTGTCAAGTTGACGCTTTGTTTTCAAAGGGGTTTCAAAAGCCATGTTTAAGTATAAAAGATTCATCAACCCAGCTCCCCACCCACCACGGAGTGTCATAAAGACGATGCTATACACAAGTGGATCTCCGACCAAGGATACTGGGATGATATACTCAAGCAGAAAGATTAACCAAGTAATCAATCTACCAGATTGGCCCATGAGCCATCGCCTTCTGGGCATAAGACTCTAGGCAAGTTAAATAGGGCATAATTCAAGATCAAGTGATATTTTAGAAACAAAAATGAGCCAAAACCTAAAGTCAAACATATTGTTCAGAAGATAATTTGTGCAAATACAATTGATGCACAGGGCTCGACATGACCAGCCGATTGGTTGAACCGGGCCCATTCAACCACCCGTCTAGGTGAAGTAAGGGGCGAAGTGGTGTGTTGGGCAAAGGAACACTGTTCCTGGAACCAGTGCCCTCAACCACCAGGCCTCCCGTCCTCCACCGACACAGGGGGCGCAACCCACGGCAAACGGGTTGGTGGACCAAATATCCCCCGGGTCCACAGCAGGGGTCGAAGGGCGCTTAGCGTGACCCAGCACCCACCACGAGGAGGTGGCCCTTCATGGGTGCCTTTGCTGACATGAGCACATAAAAGTGTGAAAAAAATATATGAGAGATCGTACTGAAATTGACACGATTAGCCGGTTGAATAATACGATGAACTCATTTAACTGCAGTTATTTCACAAAAAAGCTCAATCGTCTTTCAATAGACAATCGGAAGATATTGTGTCTGAAGAAATATTTGCTAAACAAATTACTTACACTAACTGTCTTGTGTGGTTGTTGTGCTTCACGGTAAAGTTAGAAGGGATTCTTAAAATGTTACTTTGATAGAAACAAACAACTAAGCGAAATGACGAATTAATATGGTCAGGGGCTGAACAACAAATAACTTCACGGTCGGGTAGCAGTGCAACAAACCGAGGCATGTCTGCCTTCGGAATCTTTGGGCTCAAACAAATCGAGCCATCTCAGCGACTTGAAGCCAGTTTTCACGCATCTGATACCAGCTTCTACTGT